>NC_057412.1:44842859-45156425 GCF_019320065.1 Cervus canadensis
GTGCATAATCTTATAGAAGATGTAAAGCTATTGTTAGCCCACCTTTAGAAGTGAGAAAAATCAAGTTTAGAGAGTTGATTTTTGAATTAGAAGAGGGTGGAGCACAGAAGTAGAGGACTACAGATCTGGCCCAACTCTTTGTTTTAAGAGATAAACGTAAAGAATCCCAAATTTTGACTAAGTTTGTTCACCAGTTAGCTGCAGAATAAGATTATATTCTCACTTCCTGACTCAATTATTAACTATATTCAATGCCAATTTATATTCATATATATTCATATATAAGCTGGCAGTGACTATATAAAAATTCATATATATATACACAAATTCATATATATATAGTTTTAAAACAAGGGTGTGGTCTAAATTCCTATTATAATCTCAAAGTTATTTTATTGCTGTAATTTTTAAATCTAAATTTTTAATCAGAACCTGAATGAAGCTATCTACATGTTGCAAAGATCTTCCCACTTCACTTTCAAGAATGCTGTCATTGTATTTGAAAGCTATTCCACACCTGCCTCCATCCCCCCAAAAAGAAAATTATTCTAAATATATGAATAATAAAATCTCTAGGTTTTTTTCAATATTTAGTATCTCCCTTTTTCTCAAAATTTTAAACAATTCAAATGGTCTTACACAGCAATAACAGCCAAGAAAATAAAAATAATGTGTATTCAGAAGGCTGTGCTGCTTGTGAAGCTCTTGTTCTTGAAGTGAGGGGGGGTACAGCTCCAATCACAGTCAGGGTCAAGTTAATAAATTCCTCTTTATTTTCAGGTGGAGTATGCCACATACTTAAATTGTTCCATGGTGCCCTATCATCCTGACACCCCCATCTATTTTGAACCACTTTGTTTAAATGAAAAGCTCATGTTTAACTTTGTAATACAAAACACAGCTGAATCATTGACACTTCAATCAGACTTTATTATGCTGAAATCACAGTAGGATATCCCTTCTATCCAGAATGTACTGACACTAAAATAGAATGGATTTCAATCTAAAAGTGAAAGAAAAAAACACATCAATATATGCATGCATCCGCATAATAATCCAGTGTAATTTAATTATAACTGTGTTCACCCAACAGCAGAACTCACCATGAGATAGAGCTGAATCTGGTTGAATAAATTTTCAAAAATTTATAATTTTTGAAAGAAAAAACTTTTAAGCTAGGCTGACAACTTTATTTATAAAGAAGTTTAATCATTCCTCTACTACAAGAGTATACAGTGAGAAGAATGTCTTAAATTTGTCAAGCACTTGTTTTTCTCTAACCTGGGGAGTTATTTATTGTCACAAACATTGGAAAGTTTACCGAAGGTTATTCTGACTTGTCAAACAGGTACAGACTTTGCAGATGGCATTGTGGAACAGTTCATCATGTACAGGGTGATCAGGTTCCTTGAGTCACTTAGGAGTTAACAGGAGATTCCAAACCTAGGTTTCTCCTTTGACCAATAAGATAGAGGTGTGGAAAAATAAATGAGATGTATATCTTATATAAAGACCCACAACATGAGCTCAGTTGCCCAGTCGTGTCCGATTCTTTGTGACCCCATGAACTGTAACCCCCCAGGCTTCTCTGTCCATGGGATTTCCCAGGCAAGAACACAAGTGGATTGCCATTTCCTTCTCGGGGGATCTTCCCGACCCAGCTATCAAACCCACTTCTTCTGCTGTGTGTCTTGCATTGCAGGATTCTTTACCACTGACCCCAGCAGGGAAACCAAAAACCCTGGCAGGGTCAAATTTATATTCATGTTTTAGAATAGTTAAGCAAAGAAAATATGAAATAAATAAATTACCATAACTAGTTAACTGCCTATTGCATGGAATATTTTCTAAAATGCAAAGGAGGAATTTTTTTTTTTTTTTTCCTCTCTACCTTCCTTGGATCTTTGGTCTAATAATCAAAACAACATAGGGTAGATTAATAAGAGAAAATAAATTTTAATTATGTATGTATGGGCCCCCTAGAAGACTTTGATAACACAAGCAGTAGGACAATTGAGGTATGTTTCAGGGAGGAAGTCAATTCTGACTCCATGTTGGAAACGGTTTCCTTGACTTGCTTTTATTATTATAATAATACTCAATGGGTTGCCTGGAGGACCTTGCACCTCTGCTTGACTGTAAACTAAAGTGCCTTTGTTTAGCTCATGAAGAGATAGTTTTTCCCTGCCCACCTGTGAATAGAAAAGATTAACACACCCCTTCCAAAAATCTGTCCATTCCCTTGGAGATGTTTTGCAAGGCTGAATACCCTTTACTTTGCTTCCCAAATGCATTTCCCTCTCTACTCTTCCTTTTGACTTTAGTTCCTCATTGTTTCTTTCCCTCTGATCTATAAAAGAATCTGGCATCCAGATCCCAATATTGTTTATTTTGAGGCAGCTGCGTTCCAAATAAATTCTCTTCCTTGCCTCCACCCCTCGTCTCTCACATTCATTGGTCCATCATACAGTGAGCAGAGTGAGCTTGGACTCAGTAACAGTTATATGCTAGCCTGAGCTGAGAAAAAGGGAGGAGGGCTTGGGACTTCAAAGGAGAGAAAGTTCACAGGAAGATGGGAAGAATAAATGTTTGGTAAATAAATGTTGCCTGTGCCATGCAGAAGCCACGGAGCACAGAGAGAAATGTGATCTCTAAGCCCAGCTAAGCTCTCTCCAGCATGCCATACCCAGGCCAAAGCTTCTGTTGTTATCTCTTCCTAGACCAGCCCCTCTATCCAATTTGTTTCAGGCAGTTAAAGGAGAGGTAAATGTTTTTCTTGAACCAGCTGGGCCTTGATCACCTTCAATTCAATTTAGTCCACATGCCAAAGTGGCATATTTTGGGGACACTTGTTCTCAACCCCTTCAAAGGGCAAGAGTAGGAAAATGAGCAGCTTCCCAGAGAGTTTAAGTCCTGTGGCTTCTAACTGAACCAGTGAGATTTTGATGTTTTTAAAGCATACACTAGGACTGTTTGATTAAACTGAACGCTGCATAAAATGCCAAGCAAGTCTATGAAGTGTGAGAAATGTGTTGGCTTTTGTCCACTAATAAACTTAGAGTTGAAACAAATCATGTTGTTGTCTAAACTGTTTCCTGGGCCCGAAGAAAACTGGAACTCCTACATAATGCATATGTTTCATTAATTGCAGGAAAAGAAAAAAAATCTGTAGTTTAGAGAGAAAACAGTACTCATAGCACAAAAATGCCAGCATGAGCAGGAAAAAAAATAAGAAGAGACTTACAAATGAGTACATTTGCATGCAGGAAAAAGAAAAGAATTTAAATACCTGAAGCAGGTGAGCTGTTTTAACAAAGAGAACAGTGTGTTATTTAACAAAAGGCATTACTCTAATTCTACCATTAAATCCATCTTGCAAAGTGGAGTGAAATCTGAGAGGCAACCTGAAATTGTCAGTAATGGAAAGTATTCCCTGTGCAGAGACCTCAGATGGGCTAAAACTTGAATCCATATCTTAGTTAAACACAAGGAGTCTTATTTTGAGGATGTGGATCTTGAAAAATCAATGAAAAATCCATCCAGAGTTTATCAAATTAGCTCAGATTTGCAAGCTGTAGTAGTGATGAACAACCGGAAAGAAGGTTGGATCGATTTATGATTCTTGCAAAGGCTCACCTTCATCTATAAAACAGCAAAAGATGAACCAACAGTATCTACGTATTTAGCATAATTTAGCATATAAAGAGTTTTGACATTTAACAGTAACTGATCAGAAAATTATATGAAGTAATGTTATTAAGCATGACAGAATCTGACTAATGAAGATATATAACAAAGATAATTTTTATCAACAATAAATAACTTAATTTTTTGTAGTGAATATATGTTATTCAGAAATAGTAGGCTTTAGTGTGCTAATTAAAAGCCATTGGCTTCCCAGCTATTTACATGGCTTTCGGCTCTCCAAAGCCAGTGACCTAGCCAAATTAATGCTGGCCTCAACTTAAAAGTCATCTCTATGAATAAATAATTAACACCCTCCGCATATTTATTGCATTAGCAGTTGCACTACAGGATTTTGCTGGTATTATGAAAAAAATCAGTAGGGTTAAAACTAAGAAGGGAAATAAAATATATTTTAGACCACCATCTAGATTAGAGCATGAAACTGTAAAATTAAAGTCATTTCATAATAAAGAGTCACAAGTATATATAAAGACTTCTTTTGGTTATATTGTCAGCCTAAGACTGAAAGATTTAAATATATGCATGGGTAAATATGTATTTTACAACCAGTGACAGCATTAAAATAGCAAACATGACTTGGATAGTGGGATATTAAGGAAACATTGCAAAATCCTTGGTAGAAAATAGAATCATAGTTTGAAATAGAAATTAATGTCATATGTTGTTTTCTTTGTTTTGTATTTCCAGTCCTGTGTTAGAGAACATACTAATCATCCAACATACTAATCATTCTAAAATAAAAAGTCAAGTAGATAATTTAAATATTTGCATATGTGTATTACATATAATCATAATAGATTAATCATTATATCAAGCTGACTTTCCTGGAGAAACATTGGCTGACCAAGATTTAGTTTGTCCTTTTCATATTTTGTTTTTCTGACTAATTGTATTTTAATTCTCTTGGGTTCAGAATTTTAAAGCTGGCTTGGGTCAAGCATGTATTTAACTTGACTCTCATAAAAAAAGAAAAATCTACACTAACATCACAGTTTATGCTATTTTGTTCCTTATGAGGAGACTGTAATTCTTGGACTACTGATATGAAGAGTCCTAACTGCTTTATTGACTATGCCAAAGCCTTTGCCTGTGTGGATCACAATAAACTGTGGAAAATTCTGAAAGACATGGGAATACCAGACCACCTGACCAGCCTCTTGAGAAATATGTATGCAGGTCAGGAAGCAACAGTTACAACTGGACATGGAACAACAGACTGGTTCCAAATAGGAAAAGGAATACGTCAAGGCTGTATATTGTCACCCTACTTATTTAACTTATATGCAGAGTACATCATGAGAAATGCTGGGCTGGAAGAAGCACAAGCTGGAATCAAGATTGCCAGGATAAATATCAGTAACCTCAGATATGCAGATGACACCACCTTTATGGCAGAAAGTGAAGAGGAACTAAAAAGCCTCTTAATGAAAGTGAAAGAGGAGAGTGAAAAAGTGGGCTTAAAGCTCAACATTCAGAAAACTAAGATAATGGCATCTGGTCCCATCACTTCATGGGAAGTAGACGGGGAAACAGTGGAAACAGTGTCAGACTTTATTTTTCTGGCTCCAAAATCACTGCAGATGGTGGTTGCAGCCATGAAATTAAAAGATGCTTACTCCTTGGAAGGAAAGGTATGACCAACCTAGACAGCATATTAAAAAGCAGAGACATCACTTTACCAACAAAGGTCCGTCTAGTCAAGGCTATGGTTTTTCCAGTGGTCATGTATGGGTGTGAGAGTTGGACTGTGAAGAAAGCTGAGTGCCGAAAAATTGATGCTTTTGAACTGTGGTGTTGGAGAAGACTCTTGAGAGTCCCTTGGACTGCAAGGAGATCCAACCAGTCCATCCTAAAGGAGATAAGTCCTGGGTGTTCATTGGAAGGACTGATGCTGAAGCTGAAACTCCAGTACTTTGGCCACCTCATGCGAAGAGTTGACTCACTGGAAAAGACCCTGATGCTGGGAGGGATTGGGGGCAGGAGGAGAAGGGGATGACAGAGGATGAGATGGCTGGATGGCATCACCGGCTGGATGAGCATGAGTCTGAGTAAACTCCGGGAGTTGGTGATGGACAGGGAGGCCTGGCGTGCTGCAGTTCATGGGATTGCAAAGAGTCAGACATGACTGAGCGACTGAACTGAACTGAACTGAACTGCTTTATCATTTGCCTTAGCAAACTTTCTAAACTATATATGTGTGTGTATATATATATATATATATATATATATATGTATATGCTGCAATATTTACAGATTGATACATAACTTGTCATAGATAGTAACATAATTTCCTAGGAGATTAAGTTCTGTTCAATATTAATAATAACTAATAACAATAATAGATAACTGAAAATATAGAGTTTTATATATTTGTGTATGTGTGTACTTAAGAACTTATCATAATTTGGGAAAACTTCAGCAATTTCCATAAATAAAAATAAATAAATAAATATTAATAGTTAAAACAAGCATAAATTCAGGTCTGAAGATTCTTAAAATGGAAAAATAGACATTTAAATTAGATTTTAATAGGATCAAGCATTATGAAAGGTGCCTATGAACAGGTGATTAAATATTGTGCTGCATATCGCAGCAAAAGGCAGACCTTGACACTCACCCAGAAGCAGAGAGATCTATACCAACAAGAGAAGGCCCAGATGGGCTTTGCAGAGTTCAATGTTCTTGCTTTGGCTTCTGGTCCTGAAATGGGACAAACGATGTTTCTTGGCCTGGTGCAAATCATTGATCCTGCTAGAACTGATGTGAAAGAAGCTGTTACATCACTCATTGTCTCGGGAATGTCAATAAAATTGATTACTGGAGTCTCACAGGAGACTGCAGTTGCCATTGCTAGTTGTCTGGGATTATATCCCAAAACCTCCCAGTCAGTCTCAGAAGAACTAGATGCAATGGAGGTCCAGCAGCTTCCACAGATAGTGTCAAAGGTGGAGCTAGGGGTAAAGAACTTGCCTGCCAATGCAGGAGACACAAGAAACGTGGGTTGGATCCCTGATTTGGGACGATCTGCTGGAGGAGGAAAGGACAACCCACTCCAGTATTCTTGCCTGGAAAATCCCATGGACAGAGGAGCCTGCCGGGCTACAGTCCATGGGGTCGCAAAGAGTTGGACACGACTGATCAAGCATTAGGTAAAAGATTATATATTGGATGGAAGAAACAGATAAAACAAGCAGTTCTCAGATCTCTGAAGTTTTACTCTTGCATCCTTGTCCACTGAGGGTTGAAGAAAAGAACAAGCGAGGAGCTACTCCTTGAAGTCATTCAGGAATTCAGACTTCTGCCATGAAGTTTATCTACCATTATCTTGAGCAAAAGTTGGAAAACTAGGATCCATGGAAAAAATTTTGGCCCAAACATAATTTTGTATGTCATCTGGGCAAAGAATGATTTTTGCATTTTTAACAGCTATTTAAAAAAAAAAAAGAATATGACAAGCAAATCCTTTACTCTCTGGACTTTTCAGGGAGAACAAAATTCCCAGTCACAGCTCTAGATCCTTGGTACCCTCAAATAAAGTCTCTGTATCCAGCTGGCAGATAAGGGAAATGAGACCATGGAGGGTTGTAATAGAGGTTTAGGGGACAGGTCTGGATATGACATTCATCATTTCCACTCATATACTAATGGCCTTATATGTTTAATGGAGCCCCACCTGAATGCAAAGCATAGTTGTAAGCACAGCCTCTCTTTAGATGGAAAAGGACTATGACTTAAAGAATTATTAGAGATGCTTCGTTGATAGGGAAAGAATTTTTTTAAAACTTGTTATAATCCCAACTGAAGTTAAAGATGCTCACTTTCATGTCCGACTCTTTGAAATCCCATGGACTATACAGTCCATGGAATTCTCCAGCCCAGGATACTGGAGTGGGTAGCCATTCCCTTCTCCAGGGGATCTTCCTAACCCAGGGATCGAACCCAGATCTCCCACATTGCAGGTGGATTTTTACTAAGTGAGCCACAAAGGAAGCCCTTTTTTAAATTTTTTATAAGAAAAGGCAGAGGAATGAGAGCTCAAATTGCCAACATCTGTTGGATCATCAAAAAAGCAAGACAGTTCCAGAAAAACATCTATTTCTGCTTTATTGACTATACCAAAGTCTTTGACTATGTGGATCACAGCAGACTGTGGAAAACTCTTAAAGAGATGAGAATACCAGACCACCTGACCTGCCTCCTGAGAAATCTGTTTGCAGGTCAAGGAGCAACAGTTAGAACTGAATATGGAACAACAGACTGGTTCCAAATCAGGAAACGGGCACGTCAAGACTGCATATTGTCACCCTGCTTATTTAACTTATGCAGAGTACATCATGCGACATGCTGGGCAGGATGAATCACAAGCTGGAATTTAGAATGCTGGGAGAAATATCAACAACCTCATATATGCAAATGATACCTCCCTTATGGCAGAAAGAGAAGAACAACTAAGGAGCCTCTTGATCCAAGTGAAAGAGTAGAGTGAAAAAGTTTGCTTAAAGCTCAACATTCAGAAAACTAAGATCATGGCATCTGGTCCCATCACTTCATGGCAAGTAGATGGGGAAACAATGGAAACAGTGAGAGACTTTTAATTTGAGGGGCTCCAAAATCACTGCAGATGGTGACTGCAGCCATGAAATTAAAAGACACTTGCTCCTTGGAAGAAAAGCTATGACCAACCTAGACAGCATATTAAAAAGCAGAGACATTATTTCATCAACAAAGGTCTGTCTAGTCAAGGCTATGATTTTTCCAGTAGTCATGTATGGGTGTGAGAACTGTACTCTAAAGAAAACTGAGCACCGAAGAATTTATGTTTTTGACCTATGGTGTTGGAGAAGAGTCTTCAGAGCCCCTTGGATTGCAAGGAGATGCAACCAGTCCATCCTAAAGGAAATCAGTCCTGTATATTCAATGAAAGGACTGATGTTGAAGCTGAAACTCCAATACTTTGGCCACCTGATGCGAAGAACTGACTCATTGGAAAAGACCTTGATGCTGGGAAAGATTGAAGGCGGGAGGAGAAGGGGATGACAGAGGATGAAATGGTTGGATGGCATCACTGACTTGACCGACATGAGTCTGAGTAAGCTCTGGGAGTTGATGATGGACAGGGAGGTCTGGTGTGCTGCAGTCCATGGGACTGCAAAAAGTTGGACATGACTGAGTGACTTAACTGAACTGATAATCCCAGCTACTGGGTAATAAAACTTAAAACAGAAACATTTGAAAAATATATAATAGAAAATAATTAAATGTTGATTTGCGAAAGGAAAAAAAAGTTTAACCAGAAAGCACAAGATTGTCCAGGTTACAAACAGGCAATTGTGGTTAGTGGCATTTTTTTTCCCCCAATAAATATTTAATACAATCCAGTAGTAAATTATTCTAACTCTTGAACACAAAATCTCTGGAAATATAATGCACATTGGTTGGCTTGTCAAAATGGAAATTATATCTTTCATACACCATATGAAAAGTGGAACTGAGATTATCTGCCCCCAAAATATGTTGAATAAAATTGTCTACTAGATTCTTCTCGCTCAGGTATCTACCATCATATTATCTAACAATTTTATAAAAATAATTTTAAATTTAGTTCTAAATAATTTAACACCCAGAGAAATGAGAAGTGTTTTATAAACATTGAATATAAGCCTAAATATACATAGAAAAAAATGAAAAAAATTATACGTCACTAAAGTGTGATTCTTATGTAAACTATAAATCACTTATCTTTGGGCTTTAGTGGAAATCATTAGTCATGACTATCTGAGAAAAATCCCCTTCCTTACCCTGTCAAGATGTTCTTTTTCCTTACTGTCATGATTGTTTTTTTATCTGCTTCTATACACATTGATTCATGGTGGACAAGAGCAGAGAGCTTACTCTCTTTATTCAGAGGCAGGATATTAATTAAAGAAAATTATCTTTCTGTCTGAAACTGCTTCAAATTCAGTATTTAAAGCAGAAGGAATAGTTGACTACATCGATTTCATCAGTAATATCTCTTCTTCTAGTTATATATACCATAATGTATATTTCCTGCACTTGTGAAATAGAAAATGTATGGATAGGAAATCTGCTAACATTTTTTCAGGGGCTCTTTGCGATGCCTTCCACAAAGTGCTCTTCGCAGACTTCATCTGCTTCATCTGTGATGGGAATGATTTTATTCACCTCCTTCATTTTTCAGTACTATCAAAAACATGATATAAGGAAAATAGTATCTTAGATGTGAAACGTTACTTGCAAAAATTGCCTATATTTCTCATCCTCCCTTCGAGAACTGTTTCCTCTTTCAGTTATTAGGAAACTCCAGCGTTGCGCCATCAAAGCGGTTACACCGTATCTGTCTGATGTACTCCAGGAGTTTGTTGATAAACTCTTCCATGCTCATTTGCATGTGGATTAAACACACACCCTTTCTCTCATACCCGAGCTGTATCATCTGATTGTCATCATATAGCCTCCACATCTGACATCTAGTAAAAGCAATGAGGTGAAAAACTCAGGGAAACTATCTTACTAGAAATTTTGGACGTAAAATACCCTTTAAACCTGCCAATCTGGTTCTTTCGGCCACGACTCGGCAATGACTTTGGAAACACTTATTATGGATTTTTTTTTTTTTTTTACTGTGAAGGAAAAAAAAAAAAAAGATTCTGCTTCATGAAGCCCTGACTTTCTCTCCTAAATCTTGCAAAGGAGAGATTCTCCTTTGACTGCCGTCCTCGCCTGTGGATTGCAATTTGCCACATTGCAGAAGCTCATTGTGACTCTTTGAAAGGCTTGTGCATCCCCATGCTGTTTTGTGAATCGGCTCTCAGCTATCAGCCTTATGTGTGTGGTGATGTCACACCATGCACTCCTGAAAAGTTGTTACAAGCCACATCCTTATGGATTCTGTACAATTTATCTAGAGAAAGCCTATGGAAGCATACGATCAGCTTTAAATCAAAGAAAAGAAGCACTATGAAGATTTTCTTCAATACAATGTTAGCTCTGTGTGAAACTAATATGGACAAGGAGTCTGTGAAATCTGGGCTACTGAGTTGAAAAGCTTTGCTAGAGTTGCTTAAACCTATAACATTCATGAACATCTTTAATAAGATTTTGATACATGAAAATCTAAGCCTGTCCTTTTTTATAAGTATTCTTACAATGATGTCAACACAGCCAGCCACTGATTCTATTCCTATTATTAAACATTACAAATATAATATTTAAAATATATATATATACATATATATAAAAGGAAATGGCAACTGACTTCAGCCTTCTTGCCTGGAAAATCCCATGGACAGAGGAGCCCGGAGGTCCACATTCCATGAGGCTGCAAAGAGTCAGACACAACCCAGCGATTTAACAACAACATGCATACAACGTGTGTGTGTGTGTGTGTGTGTGTGTGTGTGCATGCACATGCATACGTGCCCAGTCGTTTCAGTCCTGCCCAACCTTCGTGACCCCATGGGCCATACCCCACAAGGCTCCTCAGTCCATGGGATTTTCCTGGGAAGAATACTGAAGTGGGTTGCCAAGCTCCTCTCCAGAGGACCTTTCTGACCCAGAGATCAAGCCTGCATCTCCTGTGTCTCCTGCATTGCAGGTGGATTTTTATCGCTAAGCCACCAAGGAAGCCCGTGTGTGTGTGTTTGTGTATGTATACAGTACTTCTTTGAACTACCCTTGGTGGAATCATAATTCCAGTTCTGGAAGCATTAAACCTGGTCATACCAGAAAAATGTCTGTATAGGAAGAAGTTTTCAGGGTCACTTTTCTAAATATTAGCTTATATTCCCAGAAATAAACAATGCCCTGGGTCATAAATATTCAATTTTAAGAAATCTGAAATTGCTACTAAAATAGTTCAATTGCTTAGGGGTTTAGTGAATGATCTAAATTACAGGCAACAGAATTCAAATAAAAATTTTATCATTGAATAAAAGACTAGTTTGATATTGATGAGATTCGACTTAATAGGTAAAAAACCAAGCCGTGTGGTCTCTTTTTTAAAGTAACACAGTGGACATAGGAGAGATTGGGAACTAGTTAGAGTAAATTGGGATAAATGAACAGATATGGTTAAAATAGCACACAATTTGAGGACTTGGTCTAGGTAATAAAATTATAAAACAGAGCTCTGACAATAAGAGGGTAACCTATCTACTTTATGGGTAACTTTGCAATGAGTGAGGGAGAGAATAATAATTACAAAATTTTTCCCCAGTAATTCTTTTTTTTTTTAAATCTCTTGAGCCCCAGTTCCAATAATTCTTAATATAAGGTCTAGAACATCATCTTAATGTGATGTTTAACCTGAAAGGGTCTTTGATACAAAGAATGAATACATGTCAGAATAATCCTAACTATAGCACTTTTTTTCCTTTTTAAAAAGGATCATTGTTTTGCTGTATTGTGTTGGTTTCTGCTGTCCATCAACATGCATCAGCCGTAAGTACATGTGTGTCCCCTTCCTCTTGCACGTCCCTCCCACCCCCCACCCCACTTTTCTAGGTTGTCATAAAGCCCCAGTTTGAGTTCCTTGAGCCATACAGAAAATTTCCACAGGCTCTCTGCTTTACATACACATATATGTTTTTTATTAAGTGTTGATGCGCCAGACATTCAGGAAAGTGTTGTAAATATTATTTAACTCACATATACAGACTAAAAGCTATCTTATGTACTAATGGTGTTACAAATGAAAAACCAGACGCTAAGAAAGGATAAATGAATTCCCCTTAAGAACCAAAACCTGTGAGCAGTAGAACTAGGAGTCCAAATGAAGTTTGAGTCCAAAGCCACTGTTCTTAACACTTAAAACTCTGAATTCTTCCTCTAAAGTTGGAAATGGACATAACCTTTGTGATTAAAAGAACATAGCTGTTCAAGCTTCCCCAAAACATTCCTTAATAAAGCTTAGCAGCAAAGTGTGACCTGTTTCACTGGTTCAAGGAGGTAAAAATAAATAGATAGATAGATCAGTTCAGTTCAGTTCAGCCGCTCAGTCATGTCCAACTCTTTGCAACCTCATAGACTGCAGCATGCCAGATCTCCCTGTCCATCACCAACTCCCGAAGCTAGCTCAAACTCATGCCCATCAAGTCAGTGATAGATCGATAAATAGATATATAGATAAGTCTCCCAGTTCATATCACCTGAAGGGGAGTCTTTTGGGGCTCTAAAAGACAAAGTGAGTAATAGAGATTTTAAGGATAGAAATGAAAAATAAGTAAGATGAATTTCATGTTGTGATGAGAAAAGATGAGAGGCGCAATGTAAAGTAGCTGGAGATAAATAAGTACAGTGAGAAAACAGCAGGAGGAAGACAGCTCTTACAGAGTGAGTGAGACTCAGCATGCTTATATTTGAACATACAACTTTGTGTGAAATCTAACTATGAAGGGTAAAAAGGGAATGAGAAAGGAAGACATCACTACAAATAAAGGAGATTAAGCTCAAGGGGAATGACATGGAAGTTAACTAGAGACTGAAGCTAAGTTTTTGATTCAAAATAAGAAATGTAACTCAGAAATCAAGTAACAGAAAAGAGCCACTTTTGGAGAGCCTAAGCTAGAAAAGAAAAAGCCTGAAATAAGCTACACAAAGTCACATAGCTATGGATCAAATAGTTCTTGAAGCAGGATTGTGTAGCCTAAGCAGCATCACTAGAAAGAAGGCATAAAAATGTGATTTATTGTTCTTTGAGAAAAGAAAAAATACAATGTCAGTACAAGAAAGATCATATGAAAAGAAAATACTATGAAAGGATGAACCAGTTTTGAAGTTTTTTATAATGATTAATAAAGGGAAACACAAGCATAAAAAAGAGGGAATATGATATTTTACAACTATTTCTTTAATTGATCCCACTATGTGAATCTATTAGAATGGGTATGCTCAAAATGATCATATTTAGTTTTTCTTAATCTATATTTGGCTTAAAATTAATGCTAAAGAAGAAATAACAAATTCTATTTGTTATAATAGGTAAGTTTTGTGTACATTTATAAGATATATGAATTGGGAGGCAATTCAAAGTAGAAGTATTGACAAAAAGACAATGAGTGGACTGAAAGTGACCTAGGGAGAAAAATACTGGAAATCAGATTAAATATTATAAATATCACTAATTCATATGTTTTTTCATTCATTTATTTGACATAATTCCAAAAGCAATCCATAATCATTTTTAAAATTTTAGAAAATACTCTTCACAGCAGCAATAAAAACCTATAGGCATGACATGGTATTCTCAAGACCATCCATTCAAGTACATCTGTATACCCTTGCAAGCTACCTCAGTGATTTGTTAATGTAGTGAGGATGTCTTCCTGGATCATCACTTTGGGGCCATGAACTAAATGCCCCTAGATCAACTTCCAGAATGTTAATTCACCAACAGCCATTCATCATAAGACCAATTTACTCCATGATAAATTTGACAAATTATTAACTCCCCAGAATGTGTACCCACTAACTAGTTATGTAGCTGGTAGCAATCCCTACTCACCCAAGGCCACTAGGTTTTCAATGTTAGCTTAGATATTGCAATTTATTTTGGACTTTGAATTTTAGGTTTAGAATATAACATTTATGTCTAAGAATTTTAAAACTTTGTTGACAAAGGAGGCAAGGATACACAATGGAAAAAAGACAACCTCTTTAACAAGTGGTGCTGGGAAAGCTGGTCAACCACTTGTAAAAGAATGAAACTAGAACACTTTCTAACACCATACACAAAAATAAACTCAAAATGGATTAAAGATCTAAATGTAAGACCAGAAACTATAAAACTCCTAGAGGGAACATAGGCAAAACACTCTCCGACATAAATCACAGCAAGATCCTCTATGACCCACCTCCCAGAATATTGGAAATAAAAGCAAAAATAAACAAATGGGACCTAATGAAACTTAAAAGCTTTTGCACTACAAAGGAAACTATAAGTAAGGTGAAAAGACAGCCCTCAGATTGGGAGAAAATAATAGCAAATGAAGCAACAGACAAAGGATTAATCTCAAAAATATACAAGCAACTCCTGCAGCTCAATTCCAGAAAAATAAATGACCCAATCAAAAAATGGGCC
Source organism: Cervus canadensis (assembly GCF_019320065.1). Taxonomy (NCBI): domain Eukaryota; kingdom Metazoa; phylum Chordata; class Mammalia; order Artiodactyla; family Cervidae; genus Cervus; species Cervus canadensis. Next base: position 44,857,666 of record NC_057412.1, read on the forward strand.
AAAGAACTAAACAGACATTTCTCCAAAGAAGACATACAGATGGCTAACAAACACATGAAAAGATGCTCCACATCACTCATTACCAGAGAAATGCAAATCAAAACCACAATGAGGTACCATTACACGCCAGTCAGGATGGCTGCTATCCAAAAGTCTACAAGCAATAAATGCTGGAGAGGGTGTGGAGAAAAGGGAACCCTCTTACACTGTTGGTGGGAATGCAAACTAGTACAGCCGCTATGGGAACAGTGTGGAGATTCCTTAAAAAACTGGAAATAGAACTGCCATATGACCCAGCAATACCACTCTGGGCATACACACTGAGGAAACCAGATCTGAAAGAGACACGTGCACCCCAATGTTCATCGCAGCACTGTTTATAATAGCCAGGACATGGAAGCAACCTAGATGCCCATCAGCAGATGAATGGATAAGGAAGCTGTGGTACATATACACCATGGAATATTACTCAGCCATTAAAAAGAATTCATTTGAATCAGTTCTAATGAGATGGATGAAACTGGAGCCCATTATACAGAGTGAAGTAAGCCAGAAAGATAAAGAACATTACAGCATACTAACACATATATATGGAATTTAGAAAGATGGTAACGATAACCCTATATGCAAAACAGAAAAAGAGACACAGAAGTACAGAACAGACTTTTGAATTCTGTGGGAGAAGGTGAGGGTGGGATGTTTCGAAAGAACAGCATGTATATTATCTATGGTGAAACAGGTCACCAGCCCAGGTGGGATGCATGAGACAAGTGCTTGAACCTGGTGCACTGGGAAGACCCAGAGGAATAGGGTGGAGAGGGAGGTGGGAGGGGGGATCGGGATGGGGAATACGTATAAATCTATTGCTGATTCATGTCAATGTATGACAAAACCCACTGAAAAAATAAATAAATTAATTAAAAAAAAATAAATAAATAAAAAGAAAAAAAAATAAAACTTTGGAGTGAGTCTCTTACAAAACATTTTCAATCAGGTCTACAATGAGTAAATGCAGAGGCATTGTGTGGGGAATTGTGTAATCTTTATTACATTCAGGAGGCTTTCCTGGTGGCTCAGTCAGTAAAGAATCCGCCTGCAATGTGGGAGACTGGGGTTCAATCACTGGGTCAGGATGAGCCCCCAGAGGAGGGCATGGCAACCCACTCCAGTACTCTTGCCTGAAGAATCCCCATAACAGAGGAGCCTGGGGTCTACAATTCAGGAGGTCGAAAGAGTTGGACACAGCTGAACGACTAACGACAGCACACATTACATCCAGATAGCCGTGGGAACTAAACCTGGGTCCGTATAAATCATAAAACTGAATTAAAAGAATTTACAACCTGAAACTTCCCTGGTGGCTCAGCTGTAAAGAATTTGCCTGCAATGCAGCATACCCTGGTTCAATCCCTGGGTCAGGAAGATCCCCAGGATAAGGGAATGGCAACCCACTCCAGGATTCTTGCCTGGAGAGTCCCATGGACAGACAGAGGAGCCTGGCCAGCTACAGTCCATGGGGTTGCAAAGAGTTGGACATGACTGAGCTGCTAACACTTTCACTTTTTTCACAACCTAAAGCAAAAATAAAATTACTTTACAGAGATGAGATACTCAGGCTCTTTGTGACATACAAAATCAATGTTATATGTGTCATGTTATTTCTACTAGAATTGTTTGATCTGTATATATTTATAAAAAAAAAAAATAAAAGCACTTGAGCTCCATCAGTCAGTAGCTGTTTTCAGCAATAGTTGGCTACACAGAGAAAAGACATAGCATTGTACATTTCAAATTCCTGAATACTCTTTAAGTGCTGAGTGTTCTATATACAGATGGGTAAATTTTTCCTTAATTGCGATTCAGACTGACATGGATGTGTGAAAATAGACACTCAGGTGAAAGCTCCACTTGGCAGTCTAAACAATGGTTGGTCTTTGTGCTCATGTTATCGTGTACACAATCGAGTTTGCAGAAATTAGGCTCAGTATTATTTCTTGGTTCAGTGGTACTAACAAATTACTATCATAGAATTGATTCATTAGATTATATATTTGGGAACTACATTTAGAAGAATGTGGACAAATTGAGCATATGTATCAAAAAGCTTGCAAATTTAAAATTAGCTATCAATATCTTGGAGGAGGGAGCAGAATATAATGAATACATAATGTTTTTTCTGTAGATTCAATCAATGCATACTAAATTTTCTTAAATCATAAAGATAACTACTCCAAAAGCAAAAATTAGAATATTACAAATATGGAAATTTGGTACAACCACTACGGAAACTAATATGGAGGCTCCTCACAAAATTAAAAATAGACGCAATACTTTTACTTCTGGGTATTTTTTTGAGTGGAAAAAAAAATCCACTATCTCAAAAAGATATCTGCAACCCCCATGTTCATTGCAGCATTATTATACAAAAGCCAAGAAGTGAAAGAAAAAGTATCCATCAAGGATGAATATATAAAGAAGTGTGATATATACATATGATGGAATATTATTTAGTCACAAAAAGAAGGAAATCTTGCCATTTGCTACATGAGTGGGCTTCAAGGGCATTAGGCTAAGTGAAAGAAGTCAAATATAGAAAAACAAATACTATATGATTTAACTTATATGTGGAATCTAAAACAAAGGGAACTCATAGATACAGAGAACAGATTGGTTCTTGCCAGAGGTGTAGGGTAGAGGGTGGGCAGAATAAGTGAAGGTAATCAAAAGGTACAAACTTCCATTTAAAAAACAAAAAATCCTGGGGATGCAATATATAGCCTGGGTGATTATAGTTAACAATAATGTATTGTGTATTTGAAAGTCACTAATACACACAAAAAAATATTTGCAACCAAGGGTGGGTGTGGATGTTAACTACACCTATTGTGATCATTTTGCAATATTTATATAAATCAAGTCATTATGTTTTACATCTAAAACCAATACAGTGTTACATGTCAATTTTAAAAAGAGTGTTATGAACGTATAGTTCATGGGAGGGTGAAAGTGCTCTAAATTCTCAACATTCATAGTAAGAAGTAAAACATGTCTATAATTTATAAAATAAGAAATACAAATTTAAGGATTGTGCTTAAGGTAATGACAATCATCAGAATAACTAGAGAGATTTATTCTAATTCGAAGGTGCTGAGAGGGTAGAAGTGGTGAAATATAGTGTAAATAGATTCAGTTACTCAATAAATATTTCTAGTTACTACTTAAAGCTGTTAAGTCAAGCAACAAAGTTATATAAATTGATAAAGCTTAGTAACTAAGAATTCCAGTTTGTTTAAAGAATGTAGAAAATAGGCAAGAGTGCTGTTCACAACTTAACAACCAGAAAAAAAGCAGGTGATTTACAAATCCATATCTTTTCTTGAATGTATCACATAGCTGAGGTCACAGTGCAATCAACTAGCCTGAAATCTAAAGAGAAGTACAAACTGTCAAGGAGAGATGTAGTCACATGTTTTAGGTTGCTAGGGCAGAGCCAGAGACAAATACAGGACTGTCATAAAAGGGAGTTAGAGACTTTTTATTAATAAACTTCTGAAGGTTTAGTGTCGGCTAGTATTTAGAGTTTAGATACAGCCCATATATTGAAATAATCCATCAAAGAGTTAAAATATTTATGATTAATATGTTAGAGGCCCTGGTAGAAAAAATGGACAACACACATGAACAAGTGGAAAATTTTAGCAGAAAGATGGAAACTACAAAAAACAATCAATTGGAATTTCTAACTGATGAAAAATATAAAACAACAGATCTAAAATTCTCAGAGAATCTTGGAGTAAATACTCTGAATGAACCTAAAATCCTGCTATGCAAACATCTAGAAACCAAAGATAAAGAAAGGGGACACTGATAAAACTCTAGGCAAGAAAAAAGAGAGCAGACTCAAATTACCAACCTCAGTTAGGAAACAGAGAACACAACATATCTATAGACATTTAATTTAGAGTCTGCCCGCAGTGCAGGAGACTCAGGTTCAATCCCTGGGTCGGGAAGATCCCCTGGAGAAGGAAATGTCTACCCACTCCAGTATTCTTGCCTGGAAAATCCAGTGGATGGAGGAGCCTGGCAGGCTAGAGTCCATGGGGTCGCAAAGAGTCGGACACGACTGAGCGACTTCACTTTCTACTTTCTCCTAATTCAGCAGAGGAATTTTATAAAACTTAATAGGAGAATGTTACCAAAAAGTTATATAACTCTGATGAGATAAACATGTGTGTATAATCTGAATAGTTTTACACATTTAAAGATATCAAATTTGTATTAAAAAATTACAGAAGCAGCAGCAAAACTCTAGGCCTATGTGACGTCTCTGGCAAACTCAAACAAATATTTAAAGGTGAAATCGTACCAATCTTATACAAACAGTTTCAGAAAACTAAAAATGGAACATATTTCAACTCATCTAAAGAAGCAAAAATTGCCCTGACGTCAAAACCAAATACTAAGATGAAGACTGAGAGAAAAGAAAACTACAACTCAAGATCCCTATGAAATAAAAATGCCAAAACTCTCAATAAAACATTAGCAAATCAAATCCAACAACATACAGAAAATGGTAAATATATGATGATCAGATAGGGTTAATCCCAGGAATGCAGGGCTGGTCCAAAATTCTAAAATTGGTGATTGCTTTTCCCCATTTCAATAGATAAGGGAACAAAGAAAAATTCCTTTCAGGAAATGCAGAAAAAGCCTTTATTCCCCAGTTGCATATTTCATCATTCAGCATGCCCACATTATATTGATAAGTGAAAAAGGCAATTTCCAGAATCTCATATATATATATATATATATATATATGTTTATATAACATACAGCTATAGGTATATAGATATATGTGTACCTACACACACAATGATCCTGACAGATTAAATGGGTGGATGTGTTTGTGTATGATTAGAAAATATATTGCATATTAACAATGACTGCATCTGGGGATGTCAGATCAGATTTTGGAAGCTACATGAGAAATCAGAAATCTTGTACCTTTTTCTTTGTATACCTCTGTGTAGTGTAAATTGTTTTATAGCAGATTCATTACCTATATAATCAGTTTTAATATAAAGTCTATCATTATGACTGCCTGTTAAGTGACATATTCTAAAAGAAGCCGTGCGTTAAAGAAGAGAAAGTTTCTAAATGAATATCCTGGAGTTGCTCAAAACTCGCCGCCAGCAGATTTTTCTCCCCACTGCTGCTAGAGCATTAATTGGCACTCGGAATAGATGATTAACTCCCTCTTGTGAATGCTTTATCCTGTGGAGACAGTGATGGCTGAGAATTAAAGCCCCTTGTGATAGAGATGAGGATGGAACTGGAATAGCAACCATTCCAAGTTTCAACGAAAACTATTCTTCTTTACCGATTATACACAGTTGCATCTTGTTCCCACAGTGGATGGTTTCTTTTACAAAATGTGAAAATGGGCTATTTTGTAAATACTGTGACATTGTGAATAACCTCACAAGAAAACTTTACAAAGAACTGAGGGATAGGTAAGAGTGAAGAAGACATTTGACATAACAGCTGTTTCAAAAGGTCCTTCAGAGGAGAGGGCTGGGGTGGGAAGGGGTCAAAGGAGAGACCAAGGGATTTAATTGTAAGAGCTTATCACTCCAGTGTTTTCAGTTGTTTGTATTCATTTTGTGTTTGGATTTCTCCATAATGTATTTATAGAGAGTGTTCGCTGCAAAAGAAAGTCTACCGAATCCATTTTAAAAATAAAGGAATTAAGCCTCGGGTGTTCCCTCTACCTCATTTTCTGTCTCTTATAATTCAAGCTGTTCACATATGTTCCTTTTACATAGAAATAATTCAAAAAGTTGTTAAATTTACTTGTACATTATATTTATTATGTTTATGCATTCAATTACAATTAATTTTAAACTCTGTGAATACCTTTAATGTTACAGTTCTATTGTTTTTAATTGAAAAAAGAATGCATGCTCAGCTAATAATAAAAATTCAAAATATTAAAAATATAATTTGTATAATCTATAACATAATTATTCCTCTCCACCCAAGTCCCTCCACCTTCTCCTAAAATACAATCTTACAACATTTTTATGAATGTACCTTTAGAAATTTTATATACACATACAAACCCATGTATATGTAGATGTAAATATTATGAATATGAATAGCCTTTTACAAAATTTAAATGGTTATATTCAGCATTCTATCTGCCTTTTCTAACCAAATGTCTTAGAAATTGTCTCATGTCTTGTGTTCAGTAGGTCAGTCATGTTCGATTCTTTTTGACCCCATGGACTGTGGCCTGCCAGGCTCCTCTGTCCATGGAATTTTCCAGGCACGAATACTGGAGTGGGTTACCATTTACTTCTCCAGGGGATCTTCCCAATCCAGGAATCAAATCCCTGTCTTCTGTGTCTTCTGCATTGGCAAGCAGATTCTTTACCACTGGACCACTTGGAAATCCTGTTGTTTCATAAAACATGAATTTAGAACTACAGTGTACATCATTGCTTGTACTATAATTTAATCATAATTTTAACTGATCAAGTAATGTTTTTTTAAACTTAGCTGGATAAATTAAGGTCATGTTGGTCAATTTTAGTAATTTGCTATTAAAAATCATGTTATTAGTTTGTTATCATTTACTCCAACAATGCTGCTTAGCAAATGACCTCCAATTAAAAGACTTAAAAAAAAAAAAAACTTAAACCTATGACTATTTAATAATGTTCATGAAAATACAGTTTAGATGAGCCATTCTTCTAGGCTTCATTAAACTCACTCATCTGTCTGCAATCAGTCAAAAGTAGAGGAAGTTGCCTTTTAGTTCTCATTTAAGTCATCCGATGTGTTTATCGCTATCTGGAGGTTGGCTGGATTTTGTCTCTTGCAGGATGGTCTTTGATGGGAACAACTGGGATGACTAGGAAGGCAAGAAAATCTAAATTCTCTTCTACATGTCTCTCACATCCCTTTCCACATTAAATAGCTTTAGCTTCATGCAGGAGATACTCATTCAGTGATTCTGAGGACACTAATTGGAATTGTTTTCTGTGTTTATGGCTGCATTATCTTTTCCCAAGAATCAGTCACTTTGTTCATCTTGTTGATGTTCAGTCACTCAGTTGTGTCCAACTCTTTGTGACCCTGTGGACTGCAGCACATCAGACTTCCCAGTCTTTCACCATCTCCAGGAGCTTGCTCAAACTCATGTCCATTGAGTCAGCGATGCCATCCAGCCATCTTGTCCTGTCATCCTTTTGGGTCTTCTCTTTCACGCTAATGGTTTTACCAAGAGGCTGGGTCCTGGTTGTTTAAAGTAAAAAGTGAAGTCGCTCAGTTGTGTCCAACTCTTCGCGACCCCACAGTCCATGGGATTCTCCAGGCCAGAATAATAGAATGTGTAGCCATTCCTTTTTCTAGGGGTTCTTCCCAACCCAGGGACCAAACCCAGATATCCCACAGTGCAGGTGGATTCTTTACCAGCTGAGCTACCAGGTAAGCTGTCTCAGTTTAGTTATATTTATTAATGCTCCCTGATGGCCCAGAAGGTAAAGAATCTGCCTGGAATGCAGAAGACCTGGGTTTTATCCCCGGGTCAGGGCACGGCCCTGGAGAAGGGGATGGCTACTCACACCAGTATTCTCGCCTGGAGAATTTCATGGACAGAAGAGTCTGGGGGTCTACAGTTGATGGGATCGCAAAGAGTTGGACACGATACAGCAACTAACACTATTTCTTTTGTTTACACTATTAATGAAGTGTGATGTTAGAATAGATATCTGGCAAGGGATAATATGAGATAGGTAACAAATCTGCCACTTGAATGGGAGTGTGAATTATTTGTTTATAACTAAAACTGATACTTTAACAGGCAGGGCTCATAAGTAGGAATGAAAAGCAAAGAAAGGAGGCAAAATGAACAGATTCCAGCTGCCAATTACAACTTTACTCTGGAAAGGTGAAGCAGTTCAGTATATTTTACTGCTCTACCAAATTGTCGTCTTATCTCACCATATTTTTTTCCTTGTCTGTTGAAGAGGTTCAACTGACACCTCACTCTGTTCACTACACTATTAGGACAAACACTTTCTAATTTCTTCTAAATATATTAATTTATCTATAAATTCATTTAACAGGAGTTCTCAAGATTTGCACTGTGGGCAAGAATTGGTGCTCAATTCATAGAGAGTAAAAGAAAAATTACCCTAACAGCCAAGTGAATTTAATATAGCTCTTTCATGAATTAATTTGAATGCTCCCCTCTCCCATTCACCCTCCATATGATGCTTTTTTTTGGTTCTTGACTTAGAAGTTCATGGAGGCTTCTTTGAGAAGAGGCTCAAATATTCCTAGTGATTTGGGCCATTATTTGCTCTGATTTCTTCCCCATTCACATGCTTTCTGCTGTCAGTATTGCTGATATAACTCAAAATTTCCTATGGCAAACTTTGTTATACTCTAACACTGTTATAGTTGAAAAAAATTATGATTATTAATTAGCACCATTTCTGTGTAATTTCTATCTTAAAATGAATTCGAAATAGTGGGAGAGAGATGTCCTTACTTTCCCATCAGGAGCTAGAAATATGGAATTAACTATGTAATGGAATGATTTTTAATTTTTTTTAATTGGAGGATAATTGCTTTACAATATTGTGTTGGCTTCTGACATATATCGACATGAATCAGCCACAGGTATACATACGCCCCCTCCCTCCTGAAGCCCCCTCCCATCCCCCTCCCCACCCCACCCCTCTAGGGAGCCCCAGAACACTGGGGTGAGCGCCCTCTGTCACACAGCATGAAGACAAAGAGAACAGACTAATCAAAGAGCTAATTCTGAATGGTAGCTTTTCTTGATATATTTTCTCGTGGACAATCTATTTCCTATCCTCCCATTTGTCAGTGGCAAATGAGACCTGCCATTCTGTATTTTTCCATTAGAGAGCAAATAGATTTTAATTCTCATAAACAACATTTTTAGCAATATTAAAGGAAGTATAAAATCTGATCTTAATTGCCTAAGATTTCCAAACTTGATGACATAAATTATGATCTAATTATAGAAATAGATTTGTCAAATCTATAGAATGATGGAAATCATCTCTCATATCTTAATGTTTGTATGTATAAAATATCCTTATATCTAAAAATGGTTTTCTCTTTAAGATAACTGCCAGTCTGGAGTCAGTCAGCTAACTCTCTGCACAGAGAATCACTTAATTTTTAATCAATCAGATCTGACAAAATTAAGTATTGTTACCATTCTCTTCGGAAATGACCATTAAGACATATCATGCCTCTCTCTAATAAACTTGTAACAGATACAAAATTGCTTCTGGGAATGCTTCCTAGAATTCCACATCTAAACTGGACATCTGGTAAGAAAACAGGTCTCTGTCATCTTAGAATAGATCATTTATTTTCAACCCTCTCAAGAGATTACCCCTTTGGCAACCAAACACTTTTTGCCATCTGCAGCAGGTGAAAAGCAGAGACAGTTTGTGAAATTCTGGTGCATTTCAGTGACCACAAGAAATATTTGCAGAAAAATGTTTTCTCTCATTTTAGTGGAAATTTTTTATATTTTTAATAAATGTTCCCTCCCCATGATTTCTGTTAAGATATCATCTCTTTTCCAAGTATGTTACTATTTTTCTTCTCAGAGATGTCCAATATGGTGTCAGGAATTAGCCATTAATGTAGGCATATATCATCCCAAAGTTATTCAATAACCATGCTTCAAACTGCAATTTCTGCTTTAAGTTCCATTATTATCTTATACCAATTTTATTAATATCCAAAAAGATTCAGTTCTTTTTCAGATGTCACTGTTTTTCTGTCCACCTTCTTGTTCTCTCCTTCAATTAAACTCTCAAGTCTATATTAGCATTGTACACTACGCATACAGGCTAACAAAGACTCCTAGTCACCACAAATGTTTCAGGTAGTAAGAAATTTTGTGGATTTTCTACTTCCTAGATTGTTGATACTTTAATGTTACATTCAGGATCTTCTAGGTCTTATAATTTAAAGTATATGATTAGAACATCTTACCTATACATCATATAATATATATCAATATATATTTATAGTTATCATATAATCATAGTTATTTATTATATTATAAATTATATTGTAGACTCTTTGAATTAGCACCTAATTGTCTACCACTGAGATGGATGAATGGATAAATGTTATTTCAGAAGAAATCTAATTAACCAGACAAACCAATTGCTCTCAAGAAGATAATCATGGTTCCCTTCTGTAGTTGAATCAGTGCCCAGAACATCAGAAGAAATATGGGAATTTTCAGCAGCAATTATCAAACCATTTCTAAACTGATACAGACTTTTAGCCCAATAAAACACTTCTTAGAATTCCAGTTTGTTGAACTACTTGGGTGGAGACAGGATACGATGGGTAGTCATGCCCCAATTTTTGTCCTTACTATCTCACTTTGAGACATGATTCACTGCCTCTGAACTCTTTGAGGACTACAGATTACAGTTTTAAAACTTTATCCTGTGGGAAAAATTGATTATTTCTGATTACCATGGTTTGCATATTGTTTATATCACTTGCAATTTGAATAAACTAAGGCAGCTTAAATTATTTAAACTTAAAATGTGTTTTACATTAGATCTTGAAACAATAATTCAGTTCACTTCAGTTCAGTTTAGTCACTCAGTGCTGTCCAATTCTGTGACTCCATGGACTGCAGCACGCCTGGCCTCCCTGTCCATCACCAACTCCCGGAGTCCACCCAAATCCATGTGCACTGAGTCGGACATGGACTGATGCCATCCAACCATCCCATCCTCTGTCGTCCCCTTCTCCTCCCACCTTCAATCATTCCCAGCATCAGGGTCTTTTCAAATGAGTCAGCTCTTCGCATCAGGTGGCCAAAACATTGTAGTTTCAGCTTCAACATCAGTCATTCCAGTAAATATTCAGGACTGATCCTTTAGGATAGACTGGTTGGATCTCCTTGCAGTCCAAGGGACTCTCAAGAGTCTTCTCCAACACCACAGTTCAAAAGCATCAATTCTCCAGTGCTCAGCTTTCTTTGTAGTCCAACTCTCACATCCATACATGACCACTGGAAAAACCATAGCATTGACCAGATGGACTTTTGTTGGCAAAATAATGTCTCTGCTTTTTAATATGCTGTCTAGGTTGGTCATAACTTTTCTTTCAAGGAGCAAGTGTCTTTTAATTTCATGGCTGCAATCACCATCTGCAGTGATTTTGGGCCCCCCAAAATTAAAGTTTGCCCTTGTTTCCTCTGTTTCCCCATCTATTTGCCATGAAGTGATAGGATCAGATGCCAAGATCTTTGTTTTCTGAATGTTGAGTTTTAAGCCAACTTTTACACTCTCCTCTTTCACTTTCAAGAGGCTATTTAGTTTTTCTTCAATTTCTGCCATAAGGGTGGTATCATCTGCATATCTGAGGTTATTGATATTTCTCCTGGCAATCTTGATTCCAGCTTGTGATTCACCCAGCCCAGCGTTACTCATGATGTCCTCTGCATATAAGTTAAATAAACACAGTGACAACATACAGCCTTGACATACTCCTTTTCCTATTTGGAACCAGTCTGTTGTTCCATGTCCAGTGGTAACTCTTGCTTCTTGACCTGCATACAGATTTCTCCACAGACAGGTCAGGTGGTATTCCCATCTCTTTCAGAACTTTCCACCATTTATTGTGATCCACACAGCCAAAAGCTTTGGCATAGTCAATAAAGCAGAAGTAGATGTTTTTCTGGAACTCTCTTGCTTTTCTGATAATCCAGAGGATGTTGGCAATTTGATCTCTGGTTCCTCTGCCTTTTCTAAAATCAGCTTGAACATTTGAAAGTTCACGGTTCACATATTGTTAAAACCCGGCTTGGAGAATTTTGAGCATTACCTTGCTGGCGTGTGAGCTGAGTGCAATTGTGCAGTAGTCTGAGCATCCGTTGGCATTGCCCTTCTTTGGGATTTGTATAAAAAATGACCTTTTCCACTCCTGTGGCCACTGCCTCATTTTCCAAATTTCCTGGTAGAGCAAGGTAACAGCATCATCTTTTAGGATTTGAAATAACTCAACTGGAATTCCGTCACCTCCACTAGCTATGTTCATAGTGATGCTTCCTAAGGCACGCTTGCCTACACATTCCAGGATGTCTGGCTCTAGGTGAGTGATCACACCATCATGATTATCTTGGTCATGAAGATCTTTTTTGTATATCTCTTCTGTGTACTCTTGCCACCTCTTCTTAATATCTTCTGCTTCTGTTAGGTCCATACCATTTCTGTCCTTTATTGAGCTCATCTTTGCATGAAATATTCCCTTGGTATCTCTAATTTTCTTGAAGAGATCTCTAGTCTTACCCATTCTATTGTTTTCCTCTATTTTTTTGCACTGATCACTGAGGAAGGCTTTCTTATCTCTCCTTGCTACTTTTTGGAACTCTTCATTCAAATGGGTATATCTTTCCTTTTCTCCTTTGCTTTTGGCTTCTCTTATTTTACTCAGCTATTTGCAAGGCCTCCTCAGACAGCCACTTTGCCTTTTGGCCTTTTTTTTTTTCTTGGAGATGGTCTTGATCCCTGTCTCTTGCAAATGTTATGAACCTCCATTCATAGTTCATCAGACACTCTGTCTATCAAATCTAGTTCCTTAAATTTATTTCTCACTTCCACTGTATAATTGTAAGGGATTTGATTAAAGTCATACCTGAGTAGTCTAGTAGTTTTCCCTACTTTCTTCAAGTTAATTCTGAATTTGGCAATTTGGAATTTATGATCTGAGCCACAACCAGCTCCTGGTCTTATTTTTGCTGACTGTATAGAGTTTTTCCATCTTTGGCTGCAAAGAATATAATCAGTCTGATTTCGGTGTTGACCATTGGTGATGTCAATGTGTAGAGTCGTCTCTACATACTGAAAATATAATTCAGTATAGAATATTTCTGGAAAACAAAAACCTCATAGATGAAAACATTTAAGCCTTTCAAACATCTCAGTTTACAATAAGTTCATGAAACATCAAACTCTGAAAATAGTAAATGATGTCAGCACACAAACTTCTTTATAGAAACAGCCAAGCTAGTGGTGAAGGAAACAAATAACCTATTCTAGTAAATGCTGGAATGTAAGAGCCCAATGAATTAGTGAGCCCTGGAAATACATTATCACTGAGGACATCTGCTCAACTCTGGCAGCCCAAAGACATCAAGGGTTTTCATGGCCTCTTGGCAAGAAGAATAGAAGCAAATCATAGGGTATAAGCACAGGAGGAGAACTCCCCACCCACATACAATCTGAACATAATTTAACACATCATTGGATAAGGAAAAACAAAAAGCAAAATTCACCAGATAGCAGAAGATTCTCAGAATAAATGACTATCTAGTAAATCCTTGTTTTAGTAGTCTTAGAGTCAGCATTTCTATCAGCATGGGCACAAAAACTCCAAGTTAAAAATTTTAAGGATGTTAATGGTCCAATTTTAGGGCAGTTGATTGAAGCAAGCAGAAATTATTTCTAGAACACTGCATTTTAATACAGTTCTCAAATGATTCCAACAAATAGCATTCATAGGAACAAGAGCTCACAATTTTAAAAAATCAACATACAAATGAAGAAATCTACCACTATCAATAAGAATCAACAGAAAACAGATTCACACAAATTTGACAGTTAATCCTTGAAGATTTCATATGTTGAAATTATAAACTATAAAGTATAAAAGAATTTTGTATGTTTAAAAATATAAATAAGATAATATTTAAAATAGAGTGTAGACCAAGCCTATATATTAGTTTCCCTATATAAGCTTGGTCTACATTCTTTCTATTTTAGATTATGCTTATATAAAGAAGGATTTCAGAGAAGGCAATGGCACCCCACTCCAGTACTCTTGCCTGGAGAGCCCATGGACGGAGGAGCCTGGTAGGCTGCAGTCCACGGGGTCGCTAGGAGTTGGACAAGACTGAGCGACTTCACTTTCACTTTTCACTTTCATGCATTGGAGGAGGAAATGGCAACCCACTCCAGTGTTCTTGCCTGGAGAATCCCAGGGACAGGTGAGCCTGGTGGGCTGCTGTCTATGGGGTCGCACAGAGTCAGACACGACTGAAGCGACTTAGCGGCAGCAGCAAAGAAGGATTTGGTGAAGTGGAAAATGTGTTTATAAAGAAATTATGTAAAACAAGGCATAAAAGCACTAGAAGAAAATATACAAGAAAAGTTAGAGCAGACAGAGAAAAACAGACTGCAAATTAAATATCTAGAAGCATATAAAAGAGAAGTGGAGACAGATGATTATTAAAGAGAAGTAGATTAATAGTTTTCCGGAATTTAGAAAAAATAAAATCATAGATTCAAATACTTAAAGAAAGTCAAAAGAGTATAAGTAAAAACTGTCCCTTGGATGGAATGCAGTGAAATGGCAGAACACCAAAGTGAAAGAAAAATTTTATAAACTTTTAGAGTTAGAATGGGTTACCTACCACTCAATGACAATGAGTGCAACAGCTGCCTTCTCAATATCATAGTAGAAATACAAATATATTGGATAATATACTCATAGTAATTAGAGAAAATAACCGCTGAACTAAAATTCTTTCTTTTAAAAATGTGGTCAAAGTAAACACACATTCAAAATAACAAAGTTTTATTCACGAGCAAAATATATCACTGAAGACTTAATAAAGTAGTACTAGCCAATAGAACTTTCTTCAATGATAGAAATAGTTACATCTGTGCTGTCCAATATGGCAAGCCACATGTAACTTTAAGCACTTGAGATATGGTTACTATGACTGAGAAACTGAATTTTAAATTTTAATTAATTTAAATTTAAATAGTCACAGATGGCAAGCGGCTATGTATTAGACAGCCGGTCTAAAGGATATAATTTAAGAAGGAATGAAGTGCAAAGATAATAGTAAATTTTGTATAAATATTAAAATGTATAAAACAATTTGTGTTAAGAGAATTAAGAGAGATAAAACTGGAATTATAGTCAATAATATGATCTGGGAAGAGGCTAATCTGTCGGAACATTTTAAATTATTTGTACATGAGGAGAGTAAAGTAAATATTAATTCAATCTTTAGCATGCTAAATAGTTATAGTAAATTCTAGGGAGACTAACAAAAGGAAAACTTAGAATACATAGTTCCAAACTAGGAGATACATAAAGAGTGGGTGTAATGGATGAAAAAACTCAGTGTAAAATAAAGGAATGAAAAAGAAGAATCTATACAATATACAAAAAATAAAAGGGAAAAAACAAGATTAGTAATGGAAATAAATCCAAATCTATCTGTGATCATATTTAATGCAAAAAGAAAAATGTTTCTACTTAAAATTGGATAGTACTATATAAGATTCTACTTAAAATTCTATTTAAAAGGAAAAGATTACCTGAGTGTATTTTAAAAAAATCTAGTTGTACTCAGTGTTTAAGAATATAAAATGAGGATAAGACAAAGATATATCAGGCAAATATAAACCAAAAGAAAACTGATGTCGGTATGTTAATATGGACTAAGGGAGAAACTTTACTATAGATAGACTTTTGCACGTTAATAAAATGTTTAATTCATAAGGACAGAATTAAAAATTCTAAATTTACAAATACACAATAAAATAATTTCAAAATGTACAACAAATTCAAACATATAATTAAAATTAAAAATTTATAAATCTGGCATTATTATAAGAGATTATATTACACTTTTGCTCATCAAATTTTAGATATGTAGAATATTTCACTAAAGATATGGCAGTTTAAATTAACATAATTAACAAGAATGATCAAATAAAAACTGTCATAAATGCAATATTTTCTAGCATACCTGTAATTTTCATGAAAATTGACTATGTTAAGGGCCATAAAACAAGTTAAAACAAAGTTATAAAAGGGATATTCATAGAGTGTTGTAGAGACTGTTAAGTCTACCAAACCCCTATCTTTTTTTTTTTCTTTTTTAAGTAGCTGAATTCCACTCCCCAGACTTAATTCCAGTTGACACAAGAATGTACATGCATCATATACAGTTATAAATGCTATTTTATTCAATGGAATGTGAGCAGAAATGATGTATGTTTCTTCCAAACATGTACTATAAACACCTCTCATAATAATTTTCCACGCTCATTCCCTTATCTCATTCATGGTGACAAGTATAAAGAAATTGAAGCCTTGTACAAAGATACTATACCCAAGATATAAAAAATTGCCTGAAATCTTTAATCACTGCTTAGAGAAAAGCCTCTTCCTAATCAAGAACATATTTGTTGAAAGCTTTATATGAAAAAGAAATGGAATTATATTTTGTTAACTCACTGAGATGTCAGAGGTTATCTGTTACAAATGCTAGTGTTATATCTAATACAGAAATTGATATCAGAAGTGGTATACTACAGTATATAATTTTATATATACAAACATAAGTATACAATATATCAGCTTATAAACATATATCCACATTAGGTTGCCATGAATTCTTAGTAATGACTAAAAACAAAAAAATGGATAAACATGAAATAGTTGGCAAAACACTTAAAGATACATGAGCTATGATAATTTGGAAGGCAACCCATATGTCTCCTGCATCTGCTGCTCTTAGTAAAATTGTTGGAAGGAATTAGTGTAATAGTATATGCAGAATTCTGATTTTGGTAAGATATCACAAGATATATATAACGTTAAAATAAGAATGCTTTACTTTGCCAGTCAAAATAAAAGGAAATTGACTTTTTAACAAAATGTAGCAGAGAAGAATTGGAAAAGACAATTGTTCCTAGACCTCAAGCAGTAAGACATAAGACTGAGAAGGACTTTGAGAGTCAAAAGGTTATTGACAAACTTAATTAATTAAAGTTAAAATTTTAAAATGCAGAGGAAAAATAAAATAAAACACCTATGATCTTTGCGACCCCATGGAATACACAGTCCATGGAATTCTCCAGGCCAGAATACTAGAATACTGAAGTGGGCAGCCGTTCCCTTTGCCAGGGTATCTTCCCAACACAGGGATCGATCCCAGGTCTCCAGCAGTGCAGGCGGATTCTTTACCGTCTGAGCTACCGGAGAAGCCCAGGAATACTGGCGTGGGTAGCCTACCCCTTCTCCAGGGGGACTTCACCAACAAGGAATCTATCGGGGTCTCCTGCATTGCAGTAGGATTATTTACGAGCTAAGCTACCGGGGAAGCCCAAATGATTTAACTCTGCAATAAAGGTCAGTGTGTTAATTATCTATTATTGTGCAAGAAATTACCCAGAGTAGTATACTAGTTATCTACTGTGCTCAGTTGCTCAGTCGTGTCTGACTCTTTGCCACCCCATGGACTATTGCCCTTGGGCTTTCCAGGTGACGCTAGTGGTAAAGAACCTGCCTGCAAATGCAGGAAGACGAAAGAGACACAGGTTGGATTCCTGGGTTGGGAAGATCCCATGGAGAAGGAAATGGCACGCCTCTCCAGTATTCTTGCCTCCAGATCCAATGAACAGAAGAGTTTGGCGACCTACAATCCAAAGTCCCCAAAGAGTTGGACACGACTGAAGTGACTTGGCATGCATGCGCTCATGTGGACTGTAGCCCGCCATGGGATTTCCCAGGCAAGAGTACTGGAGTGGGTTGCCACTTCTTTCTCTAGAGGATCTTCCAGACTCAGGGATCCAACCCAGATTTCCTGCATTGCAGGCGGATTCTTTACTGCTGATCCATCCTGGAAGCCTCATTAGTCATCTATTACTACATAACGAATTATCCTATGTAGTTAGTAGACCCAAAGACATCAGGTCATAATCTCTAGAGCTTATGGATGTTACTTTAATATGATAAAAGTTTTGGGGTGTGATTAAATTAAAAACTTTGTGATGAGGAGATTATTCTGAATTATCCATGTTGGCCCTAAATCCTATCACAAGTGTCCTTATAAAAGAAATGAAAGGGAATTTAGACACAAACTGGAGTGATGCAGTGACAGGTCAGTCAATAGCAGACTCCAAAAGCTAGGAGAATCACGGAAGAGATTTTTTTCCCCTATAGCCTCCAGAGGAGGTGTGTCTTGGTTGAAACACCTTGATTTGTACTCAGTGAAACTGTTTTCAGGTCTCTACACTCCAGAATTGTTAAAGAAGACATTTATACTGTTTACCACATGTGTGACTGTTACAGCAGATGTAGGAAACGAACGCACCCCTAGCAGCTATAAACAAGGAACATTTACTTTATCATTGTTTCCCAGGGTCAGGGATACACAATTGACTCAACTGGATTGCCCTGGCTTAAGATCTCTTACAAATCCATGATCAAGGCCTCTGTAATCATCTCTGGGCTCAATTGAGGAAGATCTCTCTCCAAGTTCACTCATATAGTTTGAGTGATCTCTGGAGATCTGCTTCCAAGCTCATTTACACAGTATTTTCCACATAGATGCATGAGTTCATAGCAGCTCGCTTCCCCACAGTGAGCAATCTGAAAGCAAAAGAAGGCACCAAGACGGAAGCCACAGTCTTTTTCTAGCTTAATATTGGAAGTGAAATCCTATCACATACGCCTTATTCTGTTAGTTAGAAGCGAGTCAGTAAGTCCATCCTGTGTTCGAGGGGAACATATTGCACAAGGTCATGAGTAAGAGGACATGGGGATATTTGCGGGCCATGTTGGAGGCTTTCTACCACACAGGCATAGATTTTATGAAGAAATAGAAGCACTGAGGAAAAGTTGTTTTTTCTTAGCTCAAGGATAGGTGAGAGTAAGAGGAAAGGGTGAATCGTAGAATTCCAGGTATACTTCTTGATATCCTGAAGAAAGCAAAATTATAAGAACAGATATTAGATCATTTTCTGCCAGGAGATGAGGGTGGGATAATAGACAATTGCCAAAAAGTGGTACTTTGAGGTTAATGGAATTATCTGCATCTTGATTGTGGTTGTAATTATCTAAAACATATAGTTAGTATACATTTATCTAAATCATCAAACTATATCTCGAATGGGTCAAGTTTATAGCACATAAATTACATCACAAGAAACCTGACTAAAAAAAATCACTCCCTCAATGCAAACCAGAAATAATATACAAGGAATGAATAAGTATAATTACATACAAACATTTCTGGGGAAAATGAAATGAGAATACTCTTCAAATTATTTTATGATGTTAGAGTAATCTTAATCCTAAAATCTGAAAAGGAGATTAAAATTTCACAGAATTAGAGGTTTATCTCATTCATGAATATGAATACAAAACTTCTAAACAAATGTGAGCAAAGTAAATACTTCAAAAAGTGAAAAGGACATCATGACAGAACCAGATTTATCCCAATAATGCAAAATTACTGGATACTATAAAACTCTTACTGGAAAACATGCAGAACATTCTTTGACATAACTTGCAGTGATAATTTTTTGGATCCATTTCCTAGGGTAATGAAAATAAAATAAAAAATAAACAAATGAGACCTAATTAAACATAAAAGCTTTTGCATTGCAAAGGAAAACTCTGAACAAAGCAAAAAGACACCTATGATTTGGGAGAAAATAGTTTCAAGTGATACTACAAACAAATGATTAATTTCCAAAACACACAAAGAGCTCATACAGCTTAATATAAAATATCTTATTAAAAGTGAGCAGAACACCTAAAAATATTTTTCTCCAAACAAGACATACAGATGGCTAAAAAGTGCATGAAAAGATGCTCAGTATCACAAATTATTAGAGAAATGCAAGTCAAAACTACAGTGAGGTATTATCTCTCACCAGTCAGAATGACCATCATTAAAAAGTCTACCAAAAAAAAAAAAAATGCTGGAGTAGATATGGAGAGAAAAAAACCCTCCAACACTGTTGAAAAGAATGTAAATTGGTACAGCCGCTAGGGTCAACAGCATGGAGGTGCCTTAACAAACTAAGAGCATTATTACTGTATGATCCTGTAATCCCACCCTTGGGCATATATCTGGAGAAAACTCTAATTTGAAAAGATACATGTATACCAATTTTTGCCTGGTAGTCAGATGGTAAAGAATCTGCCTGCAATGCAGGAAACCAGAGCTCGATCCCTGGGTCAGGAAGATTCCCTGGAGAAGGGAATGGTAACCCACTCCAGTATTCTTGCCTGGAAAACCCCATGGGCAGAGGAGCCTAGCAGGATACAGTCTGTGGGATCTCAAAGAGTCCGACACAACTTGAGCGACTAACACTTCCAATTCCCAATGTCCATAGCACCACTATTTACAGTAGACAAGGCATGGAAGCAGCCTAATGGTCCATAATCAGAGGAATGGATAAATAAAATGCGACATAGAATGTCACATACATAAAAAAGAATGAAAGAATGCCATTTGCACCAACACAGGTGGGCCTAGAGATTGTCATATTAAGCGAAGTAAGTCAGACAAAGACAAATATCACATGATATCAGTTATATCTGAAATCTAAAGAATGATACAAATGAATTTATTCACAAAACAGGATAGACTTACAGACATAGAAAATAAACTTATGGTTACCAAAGGGGATAGCAGAAGTGGAGAGAGAGAGATAAATCAGAAGTTTGGGGTTAAAATATAGACACTACTATATATAAAATAGGCTTCCCAGGTGATGCTAGTGGTAATGAACCCACCTGCCAATGCAGAAGATGAAGGTTCCATTCTGGGTCAGGAAGATCCCCTGGAGGAGGAAATGGCAAACCAAGTATTCTTGCCTGTAGAATCTCATGGACAGAGGAGCCGGGCAGGCTACAGTTCATAGGGTCACAAAGAGACACAACTGAAGCGACTTAGCACACACACACACATATATAAAATATGTAAACAACAAGGACCTGCTGTAACAGTATAGGCAATTATACTCAATATCTTATAATAACATATAATGGAAAGGAATATGAAAAAAGGAACATATGTGTGTGTGTGTGTGTGTAACTGAATCACTTCGCTACTGTTGAAACTAGCATATCACAAATTAACTGTATTTCAATTACAAAAAATCTTATTCTTGAATGTATATTCTCAAAGAAACCATGTTTCAGTTCTGAATTCCCATGTAACAAATGAGCCCACAATCTAGTGACTTAAAATGGCAGTGATTTACTATTTCTTGCTTCCTATAACTTTTTTAAGTTAGCTGACTTAGCTTTCTTTCTTTGCCACGGGGTGTTGGCTAAAAGTACAAAGCACTTCTTTGGCTACCTTATGCGGAACGTGGCTGGGATAGCACATCCAAAATGGCTTCATTCACACTCATGGCACCTCTTTTGAGGTACCTGGAATGCCCCTGTAGACTGCTTTGGGCCTTTTCTCTTTTGTCACCGTAATCTTGCCCATAGCCTTTTCACTTTGTGGCTGGATCCCAGGAGAATGAAAATGAAAGGTGCTATGCCTGGTAAAGAACAGTCATGCACCAGAACTTGCACAAGATGCCTTTTGCCTCTTTCTCCTGGTCAAAACAAGTCATGGAACTAGCAACGATTCAAGAGAGGGAAAATAGCATCCTAATCTTGATGAGAGACCAAAGGGATTGTTGGTAGCCATCTGCCGACTGGATAATTTGCCTCTAAGTCACTTACGATGATATTTTTCTCCTATCCCCACTATACTTTCTTTTACATGTGTTATTTTACTGTAATGCTTAAAATAAAAGTATAGTCTTTGTAGCTAAAAATTACTATACAGAAGAGTGGAAGATACGGCATAGATTCAAATATGTATTGCATGGATGAGTGCTCAGTTTCCAAGCTGTGTTTGACTCTGAGATTCCATGGATTATAGACCACCAACTCCTCTGTCAATGGATTCCCCAGGCAAAAAACTCTGGAGTGTATTGCCATTTCCTTCTGTAGGGGATCTTCCCCACCCTGGGATGAACCCATGCCTCCCGCTTTGACAGCAGTTTCCTTAATGTTGAGCCATCAGGGAATATGTATTATTCTATACCAATTCAAGATAAATCAGATATTTTGTTAGTTATTATTACTATTGGAAGTAACTACATGATTAAGAGAGGCAAAAGTGATAGTGTACTATGACTGAATATGTTTATGCTATATAATCTTCTCTTCATTTCTTCTTCTAGACATTTGCCTTGACTTTAGAATGGAAGAACAATGGGACATTGTTTTACACTTCTATTTTTCAATGAAAATAGAATTTTTTCATTCTAATATAAAAATTACTTTTTCCACTTTGCAATAAAAATACAGAATGTGGAGATGATTAAAGAAGATTTTTCTATTACCCAAGAGAATACTTAAAAAAAGAAATAAAACCATAAACTTGTAAGAGATCAGAAATGTCAAATATATTTGCATATACATAGATTACATTAGTAAATTACAATTACTTCTTCTAATTGCTTCTTTAAAACTACATCTATTTTAGGGATTATTAAGGACTTGCTCTATAGAACTGAAGCAAATGATTTGTTTTGTGTTTTAGGGAAGCTCCTTGTTATATGTATATACATATATACAATGTAATATTCTTCAGCCTTATAAAAAGGAAATCCTGTCATTTGTGGCAACATATGTAAATCTGGAGGACATTATGTTAAGTGAAATAAGCCAGACAAAGATAAATACCATATGGTATTGCACTTATATTTGGAATCTTAAAAAAAATATTGGACTCAGAAACACAGTAGAATATTGGGGTTGCTGGAGCTTGGGGGTTGGGAACAGGGAGAATTTGGTAAAAGTGCAAACTTTCAGTTATAAGATGAATAAGGTCTGAAGATTTAATATATAACACAGTGACTGTGGTTGGTAACACTATTGCATAATTAAAATTTACTAAGAAATAAGAACTTAAATGTTCAGATCAAAAGAAAAAAGGGGGGGGGGAAAGAAGCAAAAAAAGGTAGACATGTGAGGATGTGAGTGTGTGTGTGTGTGTGTGTGTGAGTGTGTGTGTGTGTGTGTGAGTGTGCGTGTGTGTATGAGTGTGTACTCAGTGTCAGTCATGTCTGAGGACTCTGTGCAACCTTTTGGACTGTAGCCCACCAGGCTCCTCTGCGCATGGGATTTCCCAGGCAAAAATACTGGAGTAGGTTGCCATTTCCTCCTCCAGGGGATCTTATTGTAGTCTAAATATCTTACAACTGTATCTGTCAAGTATATCTCAAAAGCTGGGACAAAAATGAAATCTTGAAGATCATCAGCATGAGATAATTATCTTAAGGTATTTTTTAAATTCAGATCTCTTTTGAAGGGCCTAAGAAGCAGCTTTTATATTTCTTAGAACTCATTTTCTCTAGTCCACTTAATCATCATTTTTCATCATGCTACTTATTTAAAAAAAAACAAGTATCTTCTTAAATCCAAATTAGAATAGGTAATATCATATTACATTTTGTTGATCAGTTACTCTACTCAATCAACTTTAGTCTCCTCTACACACACACACACACACACACACACACATGTGCACATACTTATGTACCTATTTATGTACACAAACAAATATACATGTGTGTATATATAAGCATACATAAAGAAAATTGCAAGACAATATATAAAGGAAAAAAGAGTTGAAAGACACTGGACTTAGAGAGTGCTTGTCACTGCATCTAGCCTGAAAGTACAACTGAGTTGGTAATTAAACAGCCACACTCCCACTGACAGGCCTGCAGCTATGTAGCACTCATCCCAAGAATAAGACTGAATCTAGACTCACACTGAAAACCTCCATTAAATAGGTTTACTTCAAACAGATTCAATCTCTCCAGCCAGAGAGTACAAATTATAAAATTTGGCATAAGAAGAGTCATGAAATACCCAATCTTTATCAAACAGTATGTGCAAGGATGGAAGATAAAAGGATATTATATATTTAAATGCATTATATATTTAATGCAAGTTGTCTTTACAAAAATTGATTTATTTTGTTAAGATGTATAGCAGCATACACTGATTGGGTACACATCTCATAATAATAATGTTTGATGATGTCTTTTAATAATATTCCAGCTGTATTTTTGGCTCAAGAAAAGTAAATCAAAGTCAATTCCTGCAATCATTTCTGAAATAGTTAAACTAAAATTCAAAATGACCAAGAATATTAAATTGTACTTAGGCTGCTACTATCAATAATGCTATTATAATCTCACTGAATTCTACACAGTTCCCAATAATAGAAGCTATATTAGAGCTATTAAAACCTAGATTTGCATAGTGATTATCTGTCCATAGAGCCTAATTTCCTTTTATGAATGTTATTTTGCTCAGAATTCCTACTTTGGATGGAAACAGATGTAAAGGGACAGAATTTTATACTTCGTCCAAGATCAAAGAAAACTATTATTTATGAAATAATATATCATATTATTCTTATATGATATATAATATATCATATTATTGATAATAATATCATGAAATAATATATCCCTGAAACAAATATCTCTTAAACTCCTTGGCTAATCTCTTTCACTTCAAGTTCATCCTCACCAACTCCTTTTTGATTGAAGATTCCAGAAATTTTTCTGCATAGTTTGGGGCCACTCTTTGTTCTTTCAAGACAATAGGACGCTAAAAGCCAGAGGTCACAGTGGGAAGTCATCCTAGCCAAATTAATGCCAGAGGATGTGATACTATCACTGCCTTCAGCCAACTGGTTGCTTGTATGGTCGCCAAGCAATAATTTTGTCCCATGATTCATGTTAGGTAGTTAGAATAGGAAAAAGGAGTCTAGAGTGGCCATGGTTATAAGAGAAGGAAGGGAAAAACCCTCAAAAACAGAACAAAAGAAGTTCGGAGGGCTGGAGTGAGGACCTCAGGTAAAACAAACGGCACTGCTGGCTAGCCCAATTTACAAAGGGCGGGCTCAGGGGGAGGAGAAAAACCATATAAAAAGAGGGGCCAATATTGGGCTGGGGGGAGGGCTCTCTCCGTGTCTTTTGGGTCTGCATGCCCTCACACCTCAGAAAATGTATTTTCCTTCACTTTCTAAATAAAACTGAGCTGTAACGCAGAGCTGTGACACTGGTCTGTCCGAGGGCTGTAACACTGGTTCATCTGTCACTCCAAATTTTTGTTGCGATGAGGCAGAACTGAGGAAATTTAAAAAGTACTACAGGAAATTCCTCTTGAGTCTCTAACTATGAGAAAAAAGACCACAAAAGACAAAACCAGAGCTGCATGTTCCTCTGTCACTTAAAATTCTTCCCTATTGACCTCACTGTTTACCTGCCTTTCCAGTTAGAGCCTATTCATTTTTTTTTCCTAAATGGTCTCTCATGTAGTAACAAATTTCTTTTTCAAAAGATGTGTTCTCTGGTAGTCAGGCTGATTTTGGTTCCCAGCCTTCCTCTGACTTATGATGCTATAAAACAGGACTCATATTCTATGCAGGTAACTCAACAGTGCCTTGGCAACAAACTCTTGAAACTTCCCAGGCTTGACCATCCCTTCTGCCTCTTCTGCTTGGCTTTTCATTGGGTCTTCTGGTGGCAGTCTTTAGCAATCTGTATTCCATTTTGACCTTATCAAGCAGTCAGCACCTTGACACTTTCCTTCTCACCACCATCTCCTGTAATACCATGTTTAGCATCATTTTCCTTATAGAACAGTTTGAGCTACTCAGAGCTCATATTCTCTATTATTCCTATTTAGATTTGAAAATAATCCTGTTTTATTACCTAGGGTCATTATTCTGAAACATGACAGGCATTACCTAGTTTTTAATCTAGGTAACTAAATATCATGTTCCTTTGTAGTTGTTGTTCATTGGCTAAGTTGTGTGCACCTATTTCTAACCTCATGGACTACAGCACGCCAGGCTCCTCTGTCTACTATTTCCTGGAGTCTACTCAAATTCATGTCCACTGAATTGGTGATGCTATCTAACCATCTCGTCCTCTGCTGCCCTCTTTTTCTTTAGCATTCAAACATTCCCAGCATCAGAATCTTTGACAATGAGTCAGTTCTTCGCATGACGTGGCCAAAGTACTGGAGTTTCAGCTTCAGCATCAGTCCTTCCAATGAATATTCAGGACTGATCTCCTTTAGAATGGACTGGTTTGATCTCCTTGCAGTCCAAGGGACTCTCAACAGTCTTCTCCAACACCACAGTTCAAAACATTAAATTCTTTGGAACTCAGCCTTCTTACTGAGAGCATTCTTCAGGAGCTTTAAAAATTCTTCATTGTGGGTTTTTTTCTATCTCATATGAATTTATGCTAATAGAATAATAGTCTCATGGAATTGTGAGATAAAATTAGAAGTTCCCCAAAATCCATTTTTTTTTCCTTTATTTTCTTTCCTTATTAACAATGAAACATTTTCAGGTAGGCTCATATCCTAAATATGCAATTAGGTAAGACTGAATAACCAAAATCTGTTAGATGAAATATGAGCTAAAATAACATGAACAACTTCTGGATCTTGCTATTAAAGGGATGTAGCATGCATTTCACATCTTTTTTATTTTTCATTTTTTCACTGATTTCTTAAAACCTTTTTTAAAATTAACCTTTAAATTTTAGCACATTTGGATATTTGGGGAAAATTATAAAATTAGGACAAAATCTATCATACAAATTCCACTATTATTAAAATCTTATATCATTATGGCACATTTATTCTAATTTATTAACCAATGATGACATATTATTATTAACTAAAGACTATATTTTATTCACACATTTTCAGTTTTGATTACACAGTGGAAGTGACAAACAGACTCAAGGGATTAGATCTGATAGACAGAGTGATTGAAGAACAATGGATGGAGGTTACAGACATTGTACAGGATGTGGTGATCAAAACCATCCCCAAGAAAAAGAAACGCAAAAAGGGCAAAATGGTTGTCTGAGGAGGTCTTACACATACCTGAGAAAAGAAGAGAAGAAAAAGGCAAAAGAGAAAAGGAAAGATATATCTATCTGAATGCAGAGTTTCAAAGAATAGCAAGGAGAGACAGGAAAGCCTGCTGAAATAACCAATGCAAAGAAATAGAAATACAATAGAAAGGGAAAGACTAGAGATTTTTGAGAAAATTAGAGATATCAAGGAGACACTTTATGCAAAGATGGGCACAATAAAGGACAGAAACAGTATGGACCTAACAGAAGAAGAAGATATTAAGAAAAGGTGGCAAGAATACACAGAAGAACTATACAACTATACAAAAAAGATTTTCATGACCCAGATAACCACATGGTGTGATCACTCACCTAGAGTCAGAAATTCTGGAGGGCAAAGTGATGTGGGCCTTAGGAAACATCACTACGAACAAAGTTAGTGAAGGTGATGGAATTCCAGTTGAGCTATTTCAAATCCTAAAAGATGATGCTGTGAAAGTATTGTACTCAATATGCCAGCAATTGAAAAGCTCAGCAGTGGCCACAGGAATGGAAAAGGTCAGTTTTCATTCCAATTCCAAAGAAAGCCAATGCCAAAGAATGTTCAAATTACTGCACAATTGCACTCATTTCACACTCTAGCGAAGTAATGCTCAAATTCTGCAAGCTAGGCTTCAACAGCATGTGACCCAAGAACTTCCAGATGTGCAAGCTGGATTCAGAAAAGGCAGAGGAACCAGAGACAACTTGCTAAAATCAGTTGGATCACAGAAAAAGCAACAGAATTCCAGAAAAATATCTACTTCTGCTTCATTGCTTATGCTGAAGGCTTTGTGTGGATCACAGCAAACTGGAAAACTCTTCAGGAGATGGGAATACCAGACTATGCCAAAGTCTTTGACTGTGTGGATCACAATAAACTGTGGAAAATTCTGAAAGAGATGGGAATACCAGACCACCTGACCTGTCTCTTGAGAAATCTGTATGCAGGTCAGAAACAACAGTTAGAACTGGACATGAACAACAGACTGGCTCCAAATAGGAAAAGGAGTACGTCAAGGCTGTATATTGTCACCCTGCTTATTTAACTTATATGCAGAGTACATCATGAGAACGCTGGACTGGAGGAAACACAAGCTGGAATCAAGATTGCTGGGAAAAATATCAATAACCTCAGATAGGCAGATGACAGCACCCTTATGGCAGAAAGTGAAGAAGAACTAAAGAGCCTCTTGATGAAAGTGAAAGAGGAGAGTGAAAAGGTTGGCTTAAAGCTCAACATTCAGAAAACAAAGGTCATGGCATCTTGTCCCATCAGTTCATGGCAAACAGATGGGAAAACAGTGGAAACAGTGGCAGACTTCATTTTTAGGGGCCCCAAAATCAGTGCAGAATGTGACTACATCCATGAAATAAAAAGATGCTTACTCTTTGGAAGGAAAGTTATGACCAACCTAGACAGCATATTAAAAAGCAGAGACATTACTTTGCCAACAAAGGTCCATCTGGTCAAGGCTATGGTTTTTCCAGTAGTCATGTATGGATGTGAGAGTTGGACTATAAAGAAAGCTGGCCACCAAAGAACTGATGCTTTTTAACTATGGTGTTGGAGAAGACTCTGAGAGTCCCTTAGACAGCAAGGAGATCCAACCAGTCCATCCTAAAGGAAATCAGTCCTAGGTATTCATTGGAAGGAATGATGTTGAAGCTGAAACTCCAATACTTTGGCCACTTGATGCAACGAGCTGATTCATTTGAAAAGACCCTGATGCTGGGAATGATTGAAGGCAGAAAAAGAAGGGGACGACAGAGGATGAGATGTTTGGATGGTATCACTGACCAAATGGGCATGAATTTGAGTAAACTCTGGGAGTTGGTGACGGACAGGGAGGCCTGGCATGCTTCAGTCCATGGGGTCACAAAGAGTTGGACACAACTGAGCAACTGAACTGTACTGAACCTAGACAGCATATTAAAAAGCAGAGACATTACTTTGCCAACTAAGTTCCATCTAGTCAAAGCTATGGTTTTTCTGATAAGTCATGTATAGATGTGAGTGTTAGACCATTAAAAAATCTAAACACTGAAGGACTGATGCTTTTGAACTGTGGTGTTGGGGAAGGCTCTTGAGAGTCCTTTGGACTGCAAGGAGATCAAATCTGTCAGTCTTGAAGGAAATCAGTCCTGAATATTCATTGGGAGGACTGATGCTGAAGCTGAAGCTCCAATACTTTGGCCACCTGATGAGAAGAGTTGACTTATAAAAGACCTTGATCCTGGGAAATATTGAAGGCAGGAGGAGAGGGGGATGCCAGAGGATGAGATGGTTTTATGGCATCAGCAACACAATGGACATGAGTTTGAGCAAATTTCAGGAGTTGGTGATGGACATGGAAGCCTGTTATGCTGTAGTCAGAGCTGGACATTACTGAGACTGAACTGAATTAAATGACTCTACTTTGTTCACATAACTTCAGTTTACCTAAAGTTCTTTTTCTTTTCTAAAATTCCATCGTGGATACCACATTACATTTACTACTCATATCTCCTTTACTTTTTGGCTGTGAGAGACTTATTTTTGATGACCTTTATGGTTTTGAGAAGGACTGTTCCGGTATTTTATAGGATGTATTGCAATCAGAATTTGTATGGTGTTTCATGTTTAACTGGGGTTTGTGTCCATATTTTAATATTTATCAATATTGATGTTAATCAACTGGATGTAGTTGTGTTCTTCTCAATAAGAAGGTATCCAAATGGAGGTGTCTGGGCTAGAAAGGCAGATATGACTAAAAAGAGTGTCTAAGTGCATGCACGCAATTCTTTCAAAGAAGCACAATTGGCTGACTTTTTACCAAGTCTAGGATGGAGAAGGTAGCCTCTTCCTCTCCCCACAACCTGCCAGGCAAAACTTGTAATTGCCTATGTCTGGTCCCCAAATATCATACATATGGTTTTGACCTGGACCCAGACTCATCAATATATATAATATATATATATAATAAAATATAATAATATATATAATATATATAATAATAAAATATATAATATATATATATATTTTTCCCTGAAAACCAGGTTTTTGTTTTCAGTAATGAAAATTGAGGTAAATAGACCTACAGTATAAGGATTTATATTAATCTGGCTGGAAGTTGGACTGCTTTTAATGTTTGCTCTAGGTATAAGGCTTCCCAGGTTGTGTTAGTAAGAAACAATTCAGCTGCCAGTGCAGGAGATGCAAGAGATGTGGGCTGAATCTCTTTGTGGGGAAGATCCCCTGGAGTAGGAAATAGCAACTGACTCCAGTATTCTTGCCTAGAAAATCCAATGAACAAATTAGTGGGCTACAGTCCATAGTGTTGCAAAGAGTCACACAGGACTGAGCAACTGCACAGAAGTTCAGGCAAAGTCTTCAAATGACTTGCATCATTGGTGCTAGAGTGGCAAGCATAACTGCCTTGCAAAGACTTAAAATTCCTCTAGTATCCTAGCTTTTGCCTCCCCTCTTGATGACTTTCGGTTATCCTGAAGTATCTCTTAGAAAATTATTTTGTCTTGCAGTTCTTCCGGCTGTAATCCATTATTATGCTGTGGCTCTCTTGGTGTGATGATCACTGAGACAGCAAATATCTCTTCTCTAATGCTTCTGCTCCTTTGACTCATATTGACATGGTGCCCATTTAGATCACAAAATAAAATTCACTTTTTGGAACTGGCAGTGCACTTCAGGACATTCACACAAAGAGAAATGACTATGTGTGGCAGCTATCCGAGCCTTAACTCTCCCCTAGAATATATGTGTGGGTTCTTTGGAGAGGATGAAAAAGGGCCTTCCTACTGCAGTTTCCTGAGGTGGAAGAGCTCCACACCACCACTTCTTGTGGCCGGGCTACCTTCAGGCAATGGGTATTCATCTTGAGTGAAAAATCAAGAAGACAGAGCCCAGCTGTCTTTCTTAGTGTTTACTTGACTCAGGTAAACTCCCTATCTATCCAATTTGAAACGGGAACTGTGAGGAGGAACACAACTTCCTTCACCCTTGACTCCAGCCCCTCCTTTCCAGTCCTGGTCCTTTGTTTACCTAATACAGAGCAGGCCAGCAAGGCTGCTGGCTAAACAGATAAGTCTCTTGAGGTTGTCTTCTTTGTCCTATCACCTTGAATTCTGCTGACCTCAAAAGCTTTAGTTTCCTATCTCGCCAATCCTCCTTTCCTATTTATTTGCATTTAGGGTGGAGAAGGCAATGGCACCCCACTCCAGTACTCTTGCCTGGAAAACCCACGGATGGAGGAGCCTGGTTGGCTGCAGTCTATGGGGTCGCTAAGAGTCGGACACGACTGAGCAACTTCACTTTCATTTTTCACTTTCATGCAATGGAGAAGGAAATGGCAACCCACTCCAGTGTTCTTGCCTGGAGAATCCCAGGGATGGGGGAGCCTGGTGGGCTGCCGTCTATGGGGTCGCACAGAGTCAGATACGACTGAAGTGACTTAGCAGTAGCAGGGTGATGTGAAGGGTTGTAAGACCATTTCTGAAGTCCCTTAAGTCCAAATGGGAACAAAGGAGTGTTTGCCCCCACTGTGGCAGTCTCTCTGAACTTAGAATATTGTATGCTTAGATACTTCAGTGTTCGGGTTTGGTCCTTAATTGCAATTCAGAAAGAAACAAAAAAATATAATAAACTTCTTATGATTTTTAAATAAAAGGTTTTATTAGTAGTTGATGTTTTTCCTTTTGACCCAATTTCTGATTCTTTAGAAATATATAATAAAGGAGTCTCTTTCAAACAAATTTTTCTGAAATGTAATTCCTCTCACAAAGCCAGATCATCTGTAATTTGGTCTGCCCTTTTTCATAGATAGCATTTAACTTTATCCTACTCACATTCAAGAACTGAGAGCCCACATTTTTTAAAGGTCTGAAAACCTTCATCTTAATTTTAAAGACACATTTTCTGAATCTTTTGAAATCTCAAAAAGCCTTTCAACAGTAATTTTTCAGTGGTAAATCACCATCCTGTAATCAACTTATTTAGAGGATGGAATGTAAATCCAGACTCAAGTGGTTACAACAATATTTAGTAATTTATGAACTATGAAGAAAATAAACCATGGACATTCAGTCTGTCAGTGGTCTGGTTAAGAAAGTAGCCTAATGAACCACACATAGGGCCTGGAGTTTCACCTTCTCTAACCAGTGAGATGATCTTCTAGATATATCTTCTAGATATATCTACATATCAACTGACCAAATTCTACCAAAAACAAAAGGGAAAATGCAGCTAAAAATAGAAAAAAGAAATAGAAATAGAAAATCATTGTAACAAACCAAAACATAAAGTGGGTGTTAAAATTATAACTAAAAAGCAGAGTATAGAGAGGGAAGTCTCAATCATTTTTAAAAAAATCTAACTTCATAAGGAAAGCAGTTATTAATTTTAAAAATGCTGACAGTGGCTATAAATTTGACTCTCAAACTTTCATGTATTTATCAAAAATGAAAAATATTACTTATCAACCTCCAAAATTACATTTGAAATGACTGTGTGCTTTTTCAATAATGTTTTACACATGAAGAAGTTTTGTTTATCTACAGTGTCTAAATTAGAGAGAATCTGATAGCTAAAGGATCACTTTACAGGATCTTAGTTCTCTCTTGCAGTAAATGAAGTTCCATTTGTCCATTATAATGCTGAATTTTTAATATGTCCCTCTGCCCTTTCTCTGTCTCCTAACCCCTTTCTCTGTCTCCTATCCCTTCAGCCCAAGAGTCCAGTCCACATCTAGAAATCCATTAACTTCCACATGCTGCAGTATCGGAATGGTCTTTCCTGGCTGGGATAAAGAAGGAATTCTTGCCCTATCACTGACCTTTATGTCAAATGGAAAGATAACTTCACAGTGTTATCCTTTCTTACCATGCCCTTTTCACATGATTTAAATTCTCTCACGTTACCTTTACTATTTTCAAATAAAGGTTTGAGTTTGACCTGAACTCTGCTATAGAGACAATCTTTCTTACAACGGTCATTTAGGACAAGTTTCTACCAAGTAAAAACTGGAGGAAGTCTGTTAAGGAGAATTTGGGAAACTGAATTAAAACAAAATGGTGTTTTTAAAAAGAAATGTGAAATATTATTTTCACATACTTTTTAGTTTGGTTACAGAAAATTATTCACATTTTAATGAGTACTTTGAAGCACAGATCTTTCCATTAAATAATAAATTATGGAAATGTGTCCCCCAAAACATGAATATAAAATTTTATTTTAAAACAGTTGAGGAGAGGATGATACAGTAAGAAGAGTAGTAATAGCTATTATGTAATTAATGCTTACAACATGATAGCTATTCTAACATTTTACATATTTTATATACCATTTAAATCTGACAATAACAGACTATTGGTAGCTATCATTTCTTTATTTCCAGATGTTAAAATGGAAGCTGAAAGAAGGTAAGTGACTTACTGATAATAACAGAGTCATAAATTCCACCTAGTTATGTGTCATTCCAAAGCCTGCTTTCCTAATCACTTTTCTAATATGCTTGTGAATAAATGTTGTTTACAAATGAATTTCAGGAACACAGAAGTTTAACAGAGACTTGAAAATTGAAAAAAAAAAAAAGAACCTTCTCTTATAGACCAAAATTTAAGTTTGATAATGCAAAACAAGAGCACTAATACAACTTAGATTACTTGGTATATTATTATTACAAAATGCATTATTTTCACTTCAAAGAGTGATCTCTAGCATCATTGATAATAGTAAGAAAAATCAACAAATTTGCCTTGGAAAAAACCAAAATCTTTTAAGTCACTTAATGCTTGATATTTTTTTCCCCTCATCTTGATCAAATTAATGAATTTATTGTGTAAATATAAAGTGAGTGAAGTCACTCAGTCGTGTCCAACTCTTTGTGACTCCATGGACTGTAGTCCACTAGGCTTCTCCGTCCATGGGATTCTCCAGGCAAGAATACTGGAGTGAGTTGCCATTTCTTTCTCCAGGGGATCTTCCCCACCCAGGGATCGAACCCAGGTCTCCTGCATTGAAAGCAGACACTTTACCCTCTGAGCCACCAGGGAAGTCCTCAAAATAAGGTATATTTTAGTCAAGACCTTAAAAATACCCTGTGGTCTAATTTTCATGTTATAAGTAGAACTCCAAACCTAATTTTCAATCTCTCTTAATATCTCTGATGTACTTTTTTTTTTTCTCTTGTTTATTTATTTATTTTTTTTAAATTTTTATTTATTTATTTATACAGAAAGCCATTTACTTACTACTGTTAATATTGTCAGAGGTATATAAAACAGCCTAATGTTAAGTGTGTTTTCCTTCTCTTTAATCCTGTAACAAGAAGCATATATTTGAAAAGACAAATACTTTCAGATGGTATTATTAAGGTTTACAAAGTATGACCTTTCTGTACAAAATAGGAAAACACTCTTGTTTTTGAAAATTCTTATATCACTAATAAATGATTTTTGCCTGAGTGATGAGACAAACATTTTCTTTTCTTTATGACTGGAATTACCTGGAGATCATCTTAACTCTATCTAACTGTAACAAATAAATGACTTTTTTAAAAAAAGAAATCACCTGTCAGATTCCATACATAGCCTAGACTTTTTTTAAATAATATACTTCTCTGTTTTACTTTCCAATTTAAAAAAAAACAATACATCTGGACCTATTTGGACAGGAAAACAGAGATAACTGAGTAGGGGCAGTTCCAGTAGGGGCTGGATAGATTTTTTCATGACTTAGGGTTGCAATAGGACCCCGAGTTCTACTCCATGCAGAATCTCATGCACTAGGCCTTAGAGATCTGATTCAGATCTTCCATGAGAAAATGTTCAGAGAATAAGAGTATACTGAACAAGTTTGATTTGTGACATAATTAAACCAAATTTCTTCTGTTTTCCATTGTTCCTTTAAACACATTGATGGAAGTAATCATCTGTATCTAGATTAAACATGGAAAAGTCCTATGATTTTGTGATTTTTCTCTTTTCTCTCAGGTAGCAGAATATCCAGTTTTACAGGACCTAAAGCTTAGATAGTTTAGGGTGACTTCCTTAAGGAAATGAACACTGAAATACAAATTTAATTAAAAAAAGAATATCTATTCAGAAAGAAAAAATAAATCATAAGAACATGCAGTGCAAGTGCTCGGGCCTGGTGCACTGGGAAGACCCAGAGGAATCGGGTGGAGAGGGGGGTGGGAGGGGGGATCGGGATGGGGAATACGTGTGACTCTATGGCTGATTCATATCAATTATGACAAAACCCACTGAAATGTTGTGAAGTAATTAGCCTCCAACTAAAAAAAAAAAAAAAAGAACATGCAGTGCTTAGTTGCTCAGTCATGTCTGACTCTGCAATCCCATGGCCTCTAGCCCATCAAGCTCCTCTGCCCATGATGATTCTCCAGGCAAGAATACTGGAGTGGGTTGCCATGCCTTCCTTCAGGGAATCTTTCCAATCCAGGGATTGAACCAAGGTCTCCCACATTGCAGGCAGATTCTTTACTGCCTGCCACCAGGGAAGCCCAAGAATACTGGAGTGGGTAGCCTGTCCCTTCTCCAGGGAACTTCCCAACCCAGGAATCCAACCAAGGTCTCCTGCATTGCAGGTGAATTCTTTACAAGCTGAGCAAAATATGTACATTTTTAAAACTTTCAAATACCACAAACATCACAAATCATCATCCTTATAAAGAAAAACCTACTGCATTTGCATCAATTATACCTGAAATACCTGTGTACTATCTTTTTTCATTATATTTTTTGGTCATATGCCCTTTGATTACTTTCACATTTCAATATATGTCATTTTTTCACAGTAGTACACATCAGTTTTTAATCATGATTTAGCAAAAAATAAGATTCATTCTTTTCATTTTAAAAATTCCTTCAGCTTCAATCATGTTAAATTTTTAAGATAATTTTTAATATGGGGAAACTTCTATTGTTTAAGTATGAGCTGTCAGATGTGAAAGAACTTTTCACAGACCAACTTCTGAGTCTGTATATTACAAGCATTGCTTCTTCCCACATATATTTGGTGCCCAGTCACAGCAGAGAAGGGCTTCACAGCGTGGAAACACTCAAGTCACAAGATGACGTATGACTCTGCACCTCTCCATAATGGTGCCAGATGAGTCTAGGCCCTGGGCGGCAGGGGGTTTGCTGGCAGCCATTTCTGCATCTGAAAAACCAGTGGTACATTAACTTTGTGTGGAAATGAGTGAGAACATAAATATCTTCCATGGAACCCAAATGAAAGTATCTGTGGCTTCTCCATAGCTGGGCCTTAAAAGGGCATCCATGGTCACATGAAAGTCACTTACCTGGAAGGCAAGTGTGATGTGAATAGTAGGAAGTTAGGATGGAAGGAAGTAGTAATGCTGATTGTGGTTAAAACATTATTTGCAAAAGTTATGAAAACCAATGATCCTGTGACTACTTTGCTAGAGTTGATTCTAGGCTCCTGGTACCGAGGGACCCCTGAATGGAGCATTAAGTGTCTCAGTAATACCACTACAGGTGGTGTGCTGTGGCCAGGTAATAGGCTTGGGAGACCCAATTACGTTCCTCTCTCCCAACTCTGGTTTCAGGGACACCATGCTGGTAGACAGAAGTTGGCCATAATGGGGAACTGACACCACAGAAAAGGGTGAATGCCACAGATCAAGGCTTTCATTCCAGGGGCAACCACTTGCTATTAACCAGAACAGCACTTGTCCTATTCTCACTTCAAGAATATGTTTAAAATGTGAAATTAATCAGCCCAAGATACAATCAGTGTTCAGAACTTGAGTTAATATTAAGTGAATATATTTGGTATGTATGAGGGATATCAAGAAGGTGAGTGCAAGTGAATGAAGCAAGAATGATTGAAGACAAATTGGAGAGATATTCAAGGTTTGTATTACTTAGTCTTGTTGGCTGTGATGAGAACTTGGAGTTTTATTCTAAATGCAGTTGAATTTTAAAAGTGGCAGATAATATGATCATACCTAAAATTTTAAAGGATTACTCTAGCTTTTTTGTGTAAAAAGTGGTTGATGGGGAGTGCAAGAGTTGAATTAGGGAAATCGGGTAGAATTTTGTTGCAACGGCTCTGAGAAATACTGGCAGCTTAATCTTTGGTTTTAGAAAGTAGTAACAAGTAGACAAATTCTGAATTTATTTAAAAAGTAAATTCAAGAGCATGTGCTTTCAGATCAGATATGAAATATAAGAGAAGGTAAGGTATCAAAGATAATTCCAAGAATTTGGTCTATACAGCTGAAAAGATGGGGTTGCCATTTGCTGTGATAGGACGTCCATGGGAGATAAATAAATGCTTTTCTGAGTTCGTATAAAGAGTCAGGTTTGGAGTAGACATGCCTTACTTCAGACAGTCTAGAGTTGCCATTTACCAAAATAGTGGAGACTTCAGTGTAATCAAGAGGTCAGTTTTGGATATTAGAAGGTTGAAATTCTAATAGTTCTTTAGTTGATGGCAATTATTAAGAGTAGGCTAAATACACAAAACTGTATTTCATGGGAAAAACAGTTCTGTGTTAGAATTATACATTTGAAAATCGTCAGTGCATTTATGATATTTAAAGACATATGACTGGATGAGACCATCTAGGACAAATGTAAACACAGAAAGGAACTGAGGGCATTTATTTTGATGAGTATATTGAAGCCCAGACTAATTAAGAGATTTCCTTCAGTTCAACTAATAATCTCCAGATCCAGGATTAGAAACACAATCTCTTTAATCTCCATCCTGCATTCTTTCCAAAAAACTTGTCTCTGCCTTGGGTTAAACGTAAATATATGTTTCCTGTGTGAAGATATATTAACAACAAGAGTAAAGAAGTCTAAGACATCCATGTAGCTTGGAATATATACAGGAGTGTGGATTCCCAAAGGTATTCTCACCTCAGAGCATCATGCAATCAGCAGTCACTGTGCAGAGCAGACCAACATGTTCTAAGATAATATACCATCATCACACTGCAATGCTGCCAAAAGAAAAGGATAGTTATCTACTACAACTCCCAAGTAAAAATCCTAAAAATAAAGTTATAAAGTTCATTGCATCAAGGAAATAAATTAATCTTACTTGCATCTCTGTCAGTGATCACTTTTCCCTTATATTACAGTGAGAATCATCACATATCTTTCCTATTTTGGAGGGAATTCCTGAATAGCAGAGATCTTTTTTAACACATATTTGTAACTTCCTGGAAACTGGTATCTAGCTGTTTTTTTCCTTCAAAAAATGGCTTTTGAGTTAAAAATAAAAGAATTAAGAAGAAAAAAAGAAGATTAAAATATTGTGCTATTAACAGTAAGTAGCATAAGAACTAAGAAAATTTGCCAATTGACATTAATTCTGAGAGAGTAGTATCAGTAGGAGCAGGAAAAGATAGCCTTAAGAAATAAAAGGATAAAAGAAGAATAGTAAAGAAGAAACAGTAAGCTAAGGACAAGGGGAACACGGAAACTTGTGAATAAACAAGAAAAAGCCAGTCAAGATGGGAAAGCAAGTATCACGAATGTCTGAGGACTGGAGGAGATGGAAAGAGAGAGGTTAGAGAGACTTGGTGCAGAGAGTTCTTGGATTTACAAGAGCAGAGGAAATTTTTCTTATGAAATAAGAAGGAAATGAACAGGCAAGAAAATTTTGATGTAGAAAACAATTCAAAGAGAAAGGTGAATTTAATCACAGAGAGGTGAGAAGCAAGGTCATTCTCTGAGAGTAAAGAAGATGGCGATGTGTTTGGATAATGTGAGACATCTCAGAAAGGATTAGAACAGTCACTGTGTCAAGTATGACAGAAAATCCACAGGAGACAGGCAAATGGTTTTCTGAGTTAAAATAAAGGATAAGAACAGTTTGAATTTGAAGTGGAGGCAACATTACTTCAAGCAGTCTTTAGTTAAAAAGTTTTACTAGCACTCATTTTGTAAAATATTTATGTAAATAGAATTGAAAGGAGGAGAGGAGGGAGGGCATCAGAGGATGAGATTAGCTTGATGGCATCATCGGTGCAATGGACATGGACTTGGGCAAACTTCGGGAGATGGTGAGGGACAGGGAGGCGTAGCGTGCTGCAGGCCATGGGGTCACGAAAAGTTGGACACAACTTGGCAGCTGAACAACAACTGAAAATAATTTCCAATCTGAATAGGTAATTTACTGAGCATTCAATACAAATACATCACTTTGAGGGTAATTTACAATGTGCCAGGCTCTAATCTAAGCACATCTCATGAAGTAACTCACTTATATTCCTCCAAAATCTATGAGATAGAATCTATTATCATCTCCATTTTAGATATGAGCAACTGAGGCATGGAAATGTTAAGCTTTATAATCAAAGCAAACAGGTAGGCCAAGCTTTAAATTGGAGTTCAGATCCCATTAGAGAGAGAGAAAAAGACAGACAGACAGACAGATAAAGGCAAAGACAGACATATTTTACATAATAGCATAGAGTTATCATGAACGTGGTTGGGGTAAGGGAGGATATGTACAGGATTATCTGTTTTCCCAAAAGGTTTTCTTCATTGGCCATTGACGAGGGTTCCTTTTTCCCCTTAAAATGAGGCTAAATTGTATCTCTGTTCTAACATTCTGATGGGTAAAATAGTATGTTCTTTTATTATATTTGAGGCTTCCCTGGTTGATGAGAACGTAAATAATCCTCCTGTAATGCAGGAGATGTAGAAGACCCAGGTTTGATCTCTGCGTCAGCAAGATCCCCTGGAGAAGGGAATGGCTACCCACTCCAGTATTCTTGCCTGGAGAATTCCATGGACAGAGGAGCTTGGTGCGCTAGAGTCCATGAGGTCGCAAAGAGTCAGACATGTCAGACATTGTTTTATTATATTTGGAGTAAGAATTAAATGAACTGCTATGCAGATTATGGAATTCTAGAACATATTTATTTCCTTCTTTCTTGTATCCTCATTTAGTCATTTAAATTTTGCTTATGAGCTTTAACATGAAGACAATATATTTAAATATTCAAACATTCTTTAGACTAGCCCATGTTGCCATTTTTAAAATAATGGATAAAACCTCATTCTTAATTGTACTAAGCTCCCCTATCCTAAGAGGAATAACCTTTCTGGCTTTGCTGGGATTTTATGTATTGTATTTATTGTAAAAATATGTGTCTGATAATAACACAACTTGTGCTTTCATTTATGATCTTGACATATTTACTGTTATAGAGAAAGTTTTCAAGCACATACTTAGGAAGCAAAGTTTAATGCTTAAAAATACTTTATGCTAAGAAACCATCTGAGAAAGACTGCATATGCATGGAAATATTTCACAGGTATGTTGGTAAAAATTTCCACGGTGATTGTAATGGTCATAACTATGGAGGAAGGGCTTTTACCTTCCATGAGACCATTCCTAAACCTTTATTTCTGGCAATAACTTATTTGAGATTATTGAGTTATTTATGTTCTCTTATGGGCCAATCATAATCTAGCAATTTAAGAATACCAAAAATGTTTTCTGATATTAAAGATATTAACAAAAAATATGAACAATGCATTTCCTGAAAGATCTGAAGTTAATCCAAACTGTCACCTTGGTTGACTTACTCATGATTTAAAGTGATACAGAGAGGTAAACGGAAAGAAAATCTAATTCACATTAGAAAGGAAAGCTAGAAATCCAAATGGCAACTAACATAGATTTACCACAGGATATTCAGTAAGTGAAGAAATAAAAGAAGTGTATATAAAATCATAAAGAGATACCTAAAATATAAAGTAGCATGCTTAAAATGTTAATATGAAATACTTATATACACAGAATTTGTATTTTTTCATTCTTTAATATTGAAATAACCTGAAAGAGTGACTTGGAGGAAAAAGATACAAATACAGATAAAAGAGGACACATATGAAAACATCAACATTTAATAGGTGAAATATAGCCAACTCGATAACTACCAACAAGGTAATTTTCACTCATTTTTAGACTGCAATGAAGATCATTAGTACCTTCACAGTCCTAGGTCAAGTTACAAAGCAGAAAAGTTCTGAATTTGGTTCACTAACAGAATTTATCAATTGTTTTATCTCTTTATGAAATGTATTTTTTTCCTAAACAATTTTCCTAACAATCTTCCTAAACAATTCTCCTTTCGTTATCACAAAAGCTAGTTCATTAATGATATTTGTTGTTGACATACTCTTGTTAAGCTTATTAATCTCATGTGTGCGTGTTTGCTAAGTCACTGCAGTCGTGTCCAGCTCTTTGCGACCCCATGGACAGTAGCCCACCAGGCCCCTCTGTCCATGAGATTCTCCAGGCAAGAGTACTGGAGTGAGTTGCCATGCCCAGCTCCAGGGATCTTCCCGACCCAGGGATCGAACCCAGGTCTCTCGAGTCCCCTGCGTTGGCAGGCAGGCTCTTTACCCCTTGTGACACGACTTGTGAAGCCCTATTAGTCTCCTAGCCAAGTTGCAATTTTAATAAGATTTTATATGATAAAAAGGTTTGTCTTTTTTACAGAAGTTATTATTAAAACAATATAATAAAGAATAAATTTGAAAACAAAACCAATCAAATAGTAATCCCAACACAATAGATCAACAGTTGCTCTTGAAATTTGTACTACGGCTTTAGTCTTTGACCATATGCACACAAAATGTCCATATAATTTTGAATTCAGCTTATTTTTTTCCTATTATTAAAATTTAAGATTTGGGATTATTAAATCATTTTTCAGTGTTTCAGTAATTTTTTGAAATGCTGTAAATAGCATCTTAGAGATGAAATGTTTCATTTTGCTTTTGCATTTTTTAAAAATAATTTTGACATGGTTTAAGAAATCAATGTGTAGAAACAAATTTCAAGGTCTTCAGAATGGTGATATTGCCTTTCATGAGCTTTGTACCATTTACAATGCTACCAGTTAATGTATAAATGTACCAGTTTTACCTCTATCTCATTAGCCTCAGGTATTATGTTTGTTAATGTAATAGGTTCTAAATGTACCTTTTCAAGGTTTTAATTTGCAAGTCTTTAATTAGTAGAGAACTTGTTCATGCTACCAGATGTTTGTTTTCTACCTGGAATTTTTTAAAATTAATTATCCACTCATTACAGGTCCAGTTATATAATGGTATCATGATGCTATCATAACTATGAATATGTACTTTGTATTTAAAGGCATCTATTTTTTAATTTTTAATGCATGTTTTATTTACTTCTTATTTTCTATATTATTTAACTTTTTGTGCTAATTTATATGAGCTTCTCAGTGGCTTTAAACTTTTTTGACCATGGCAATGCAGGCACTGGATGACATTTTGAAAGGCAGCTGGATTTTTATGGTACTGTTCAAAACACATCAAATGGACAGCATTCTGGTCTACTTCTTTAGCATCTTTAGCCACAAAGATTACAGTAATAGGCTCTTTTATGCAGGGTGATGGTACATGAAGACTCCTAATAATAAAATGCATTCTAATAGGAATGTGCATTTAAATGAATAAAGGCATTGAGATAATGTAGCAAAAGTGGTTAAAAGATTGGGAAGGGAGGTAATGGTAAAGCTGCAAACCATATAGCTTCTCAAATTGGATAGGATTGGGCAAAGGCAAGTAATGTTCTGATGCTTGAAGAATGTTAGTAAAATGTAGAGTAGTATTAAGTACTGAGATGACCTGAAGAAAAATCAAGCAAGTATCAAATATTTTTATAGTCAACTCATATGCAGTATGTATATATACAACAACTATTACTGCTATTTTGTTTGAAGAATTTTCCAGTCTTTTTTATGAATAGAAGATGGAGTAACTCATTAAAGTTCACATAGCAAGTCAGTGCCAAAATCAACACTGAGCTTGCAAACAGACTTTTTGCTTTGCTTTCTACTTTGGTTCCAGAACACCTCTCAAATTACTTAAAATACTTCAAAAGAAGGAGTGGAGCCTAAAGTATATCAAATAGATGTGAAGAAGCTGAAAAAAATAACAGCCAAAGAAAAAGTTAAAAAAGGAAACAGTAAACAAAGAGAAATGTTCTTGCAGGAGTTCCAATGACTTGGCTAACTAGAAAATCAAGAGCAGCGAAACCTGTTTCTCTGCACCTGGTGAATCCCACATACACCTCAAATCCCACAGCCAGAAGAGTAATATTAAAATTTTGTTTCCTCATTCTCTTGATCTAAAAGTTGGATTCATCTTGACAACATCCAGATTTATTTTGAAGTATTAATTAGTGAAGTTGAGATTGCACTAACTTCACTGGTATGTATGGTTTTCATTTTTTTCCCTCTGAAATGTTTATGTCAAGTGACTATGTATTAATTCACATTATTCACACATTTTCTTTGAAGAATTAAAGACTTACTGAACAACTGACTAATCTGCATTTAGCAAAATTCTGAGTTTAAGCTGAATTGATTCTTGATTTACTTGCTGGTGACCTCTTTGACAATATTCATAAGACTTCTTTCTTCTAAATTTTTCCATTTTTCAGTACTTCTTCATGTCACGTCCAAAAAATTCCTCAGAGCTCCAAGTTTTCAGGTTGAATTTATACTATTTTAGTGCCTGATACAACTTCCAGTAGCCTGGAATGGGGCTTCTCAGGTGGTGCTTGTGGTAAAAAACCTGCCTTCCAATGCAGGAGACATAGGAGATGTGGGTTCATTCAGGAGGGTCAGGAAGATCCCCTCGACGCAGGCATGGCAACCCACCCCGGTATTCTTGCTGGGAGAATCCCATGGACTGAGGCGCCTGCCTGGCTAGAGTCCATAGTGTCGCACAGTCAGACACGACTGACGCGACTTAGCAGAGCCTTGAATGCGTTTTGTTTTTTTTTTAATTCTGCATCTTATACTTTATCTTTCCTTCAACAATTATGAAGGTGATTCTACTCCCATATACCTGGAGTTGGGTGGAGATGGGATTCAGAGAATGAGAATAGAACTGAAGAAGTTCCTAAAAGAAATAAAGTGAAATGGGTGTAGAAAAGAAAAAAAAAAAAGAAATATATATAATATATATATATTATATATATTTCTTAGGAAATCTTTTGAAGTCAAGAAAATGTGTGTGTGTGTGCGCGCACGCATGCACTTTCTAATTGCTAGGACTCAATTCGTTATCTTCAGATAAAGGGGAAAATCAAAGCAACATCCAAACGTCTGTTCCATCACGTTTCCTCTACAGGAGAGATCTAGTGAGCCTAGGTCTGTCTGGAACATTCTGATGCAAACTCCATATATATGTTTCATTCCCATAATGTTTCCTAACTTTCTCAATAAATGTTAATTAAAATGCCACTGCAAACCTAAAGTAAATATGTCACTGTTTTCTAGTCAAAAATATTACCTATTTTGGCAACTCCAATAGTCTCTTACAACAGATTTCAACAGATTTCAAATTAGATCCTAATACTGAAATTCTAACTGTTGGATCCTAAAGGGTATAGTATCAAGAAATGATAGATACCAATTCTTTTTTTTTTCCATTTATTTTTATTAGTTGGAGGCTAATTACTTTACAATATTGTAGTGGTTTTTGTCATACATTTCTATAATTAAAA
Organism: Cervus canadensis; assembly: GCF_019320065.1. Taxonomy (NCBI): domain Eukaryota; kingdom Metazoa; phylum Chordata; class Mammalia; order Artiodactyla; family Cervidae; genus Cervus; species Cervus canadensis. Next base: position 44,902,075 of record NC_057412.1, read on the forward strand.
TGAATACATAACAGAAGATGAAGTGTACTTAGTCTATACCATCAAAGAACTGAAAATAGAAAAAGTTACGCTGGTGTAATAAACTGCACTCCACTATCAAAAAAAAAAAAAAAGAAAAGAAAAAGTTAGGCTAAGACAGTAGAAATAATTCTAAAACTGAGAAAAGAAATTTTCTCAAGAAATGAGATTAAGATTTCTTAAAAATCTTAAAACAAAAGGCTAAAAACAAAAGGCAAACAAACAAGCCGAAACCCAGGAAAGACACGAATATGTAAAGACAGAAGCAGTAGAATGATTTTTAAGTAGCTGAGCATTGCAACCCTCTAATTTTAAGAAAATATTAGGGAGTAATGAGATTTAACATACTTAAGCATTCGGTCTTTCTCACACTAGGGAAGTAAAACAGCAACACGTCAAATAGTCTCTATGGGTTCTCCTTTCTTTGCAACAACTCACCTTTTCCACTTTTGTTTAGGGCTCTGAAACATCCAGAATGAACTTAGAGCAGGAATCAGTGACTGGTGTCGGTTGACTAATGCAATGAAAAGAGTGAAAGAGAATAGTTAAAGGGCAGTTAAGGTATCTGCCAGTCTGGGGCCACAGATTAGCTTCTATTCTAACATCTCCCAATCAGCTGCTGAAAATTCAGTATAAAACAGTAAAGACTAATTTGCATCTTCATGCAACTGTGGATTAGGGGGAAACCTTGATGTTAACAAGAAATTGGATGCTAGTAAAAGGAACTCCAAAGAAGCGGTAGAGATGCAAAATCTTAGTAGATTTACTACATCATGGTCTTGACATGCTGCTGTCTATCACCTAAGTCAGGAGTTACTAAACTCAAACTTACTGGTCACTTTGGATCAATGCAAAGTCTTTCTGGCAGATGTGAAAACAAATAAACACATGAACAGACAGCCAACCAAGAAAACAAGAAAACAGATTTGGGAAAAAAAAAACCTAGGAAAATCTTTTGAAATGAACTTGTAACAAAGAGTGGAATTTCTGTGGGAAGAACAAAGCTAATAAAGAATAGTGAAAACAATCTCAGTTCCAGGAAAATAAAGTTCTACTAGTTTCATTCTGTAGCTCCCAAGCATTGTACTGAATCCATAGGAACCTCACTTAACTCATCTAATAGTTAAAGGGCTTAGACACGGTAGATACTAAGATTCAGTGAAGGTCTAAATTCCCATAATTCTATATGACTAGGATTCTCAAACCTTTCATAAACATTGCTTTTATCCTTTCCACTGGAAAAATTTACACTGCAAAATTACCAAAAATTTAATGCTCAAATCGAAGATCATTGAATTTGGTGTCTTCCATGACACTTATGAGACACTTATGAATAAGAAGGAGTAAATCAAATGATATACTCAACTAAGGGCTCCTTTCGGTTTTCTTGCTGTGTAAATATACTTGTCTAACAAGAATGGTAAATATATTCATTTTTATTTTAAATTATAGGAAAATATATAATATGGCATCAGGAAAGCTGATTAAAATCACATAGGGTCTTATCCCTAATGGGTTCTATTATTCTTCAGGTACAATAATTTATATAGCACACCAACTAGGTGTAATAATGGCCATGCTTTATTTTTTGTATCTTATTTATAAACTCATTGATTTATTTATCCATTCAACTGACTTAATGAGTACTTACTAGGTGACTGTAATTATGCAAGGCACAGTCTGGGGGCTCAAATACACAAAATGCAATCCTTGTATGTAACTAACTTTGGTACACAAAATATGACTCTCTTAGAGAAAATTCCATCATTTTAGCTATTTTTTCTAATAATAAATTTCTTTCCTTAGAAACAATAGAAGTAATGATACTACTTCTGCTTGAACAGCATATATATTGTATAATGTTTATACCACTTATTTCTCTCAGCAATCTTAGAGGCCAATGTTATCATCAGAACACATATATCAACCAAGCTTAATGTTATTTTGACTGAGGAGAAACCACATATCCTTCACCTTTTATTGATCAGTCATTAAGAGAGGAAATGTTGGTAAGGTGCACATAACAAAAAATAATAAATAATACATTTTAATTTGTGAGGAAAGACACTTGGATAGACATGTAAAATAAAAGTATATAAAATAGGTAGAGAGATAGATATAAAAATCAAGAGATAGCATGCCCATGAAAAATTAGAAAAGAAAAAAAAAAACAAAGAATAAAAAACAACCACAGAGCAAGGGCAATATTAAAAAATAAATAAATAACATAGTACAACTCAGGCCTAAATTCTATTGGAAAGATGCCAGAGAACTTCACTTGTGTCTGAGTAGCAACAGAAGCAGCAGCTTGATGGATGATGCTCTGGGCCCTAGCTTCAACTACAGAGGTCACTGATAATCCAGGAGGGATAAAAGCATTGGGAAAAAGAATCATAGCATCAGTAGTGATAGATTCAATCTGATTATAGAATCTAAGTCTCTATCATAGCTCACTGAGTTGGAGTTATTATGACCTTACTTAATATCACCGAGTTATAAATTTAGTTGTATATGAAATGACAATAAATAAAAATGCCTAGAAAGACCTAGAGGAGGGAATCAGCAAATATGATTTTGTTTCCTTGAACAGAGCATGTACAAAAGCCAGAAGCTCCCAGGAAGATTTTCCAAGTCTTTCACTCTCAGTTATTAATGTCCCAGATGGCTCAGGGGAACTTGAGGAGGACCGTGCAACCCAAGAGAATCATGAGCTGTATTTTCAAAAGGGAAAACAGTAGGCCCAGGCTTTTATTTTCTCCAGATTCTTGATGTCTTCATTACTTTGCTTTCCCATGAGCTTTATGGGTCACTCACAAGTACTTTAGTTACTGTTACCAAGTACAAGCAATGAATAAGCCAGAATGCATTTTAGTAACATTTATGGTGTTTACGATAAATGACATAAGGGCCATTTATGACACAGTGACATAAATGCCACTAACACAGATGCATATCTTTCTAGAAAAGGGATATTGTATGTTAGATGTCAGAAAGGCAGTGACTTTTTAAGAAAAATCTATTTCATATTATATCTATACTTAATACCTTCCTAAGCTTGAATTTAGGAGAAGGCAATGGCACCCCACTCCAGTACTCTTGCCTGGAAAATCCCATGGATGGAGGAGCCTGGTGGGCTGCAGTCCATGGGGTTGCGAAGAGTCAGACACGACTGAGCAACTTCACTTTCATTTGTCACCTTTATGCATTGGAGAAGGAAATGGCAACCCACTCCAGTGTTCTTGCCTGGAGAATCCCAGGGATGGGGTCTCACAGAGTTGGACACGACTGAAGTGACTTAGCAGTAGCAGTAGCAAGCTTGAATTTTCTAGTTAAGACTACCAAAATTATCAAACTGGAGAAGACATGTCAAATATTTTGGATTATTTTACCTATATATAAACATTGTCATTATTTATATTTTTAAACTGTTTTCAGCACCTCTACTAATAAAACTAGAGTAACAGCAGAAAGCTAGAGTAAAATACAAGTTTTAAACGTCTTTCAAATTTCTATATTTGTGTAAACCAAAAAGGTATAATGTAGGCAATTCCACTTCAGTATTAATCTTACAGTGGGAAGGGGCCTTAAACAGTAGCCATTTCAGTTTCCCATTTTCTTCTTCAATATCTCTGGAGTATGTGAATCAAATGGATACTCTGAGTTTAGATGGCACAGAATAATGCTTAACAATCTAGCTCCTGGACAGACCTTGTAGCAAGTCCTGCCTTTGTCACCTTGGACAACGTTGGAAAGTTTACTAAATCTGCTTTTGCAATATTGGACAAATAAATCAGTTTCTCTGTGCCACCATTTCCTCATTTAAAAACAGAGATCATGGTAGTACCTACCTCACTGGGTCAATAAGTGCATTAAAATGAGTAGAGCACTTTGGACAGCGCTTAAAGTCAGACAGACTGACTCACAGTTGAGTCTCCAAAATGTCTTAGTCTTTATTAGAAGTGTATCTTTTGAGCTCAAAAGTTCACCCAATTCTTTGTTTGATAGTCTTTAATACAGAAAGTTATTCCCTATATTGAATTGAGCCTACCTTCCTGGAAACTTGGTCCCATTTATGTTTTCAAACAAGGCAACTTAGTGCCTCTTTTACTTAATAGTTTTTCATAATTACAAAGCACTGCTCATGTTTACTTTTTTCTTTTACTCACTTTTGTCTTTTTGTTTTGGTGTGGGATGAAACTTACCTAGTTTCTCCATATACAATTTTTCCAAACTGTTTACCATCCAGCTTCCCTCTTCTGTATAATCCAACTCATTCACACCATTTTTCAAAGCAATACTTAGGAAATTATATGAAAATCCAATTGTAAAGATGATTATTATCATTTCACATTAGTAACATTGTTTCCTTCTATCTAATTCAGTTTATCCATTCTTTTAAATCTAGAACATTATATTTTTGAATTTTGATTTACTCATAAAATGATAGAATAATAGAATACAGAATTAGAAAAGAATTTAACAATCAAAAAGTTCAAATCCCATTTTTACAAATGAAGAAATAAGAACTGAAGACTAGAGAAGGGAAACTATTTTACTAAGGTTATATGGCTTATTTTCCTAGTATTGATGGAACCAGGACCAGATTACGAGTCCAAAACCAATAGGTTTTAACTCTGGTGCTGAGTGTAATCAATTGTTAGTCATTTTCCTGAGCAAAATTTAAAATTTTATCCTAGCTCCAAGGGAAAGTGTACTATTAGTAATGTCTGCCTTGGGCAAAATAATGGAAAATGGTACACACTTACTATATATTTGCTATTTTTAAACCTAAAATCCTCTTAATCCAGACTGTTCCAATACTGAAACTGATTTTTCTAAATTTCATACTTAACATTTATCATGTTATTAAGTATTATTTTGAGTTCTTTATTCTAGTCTGTTGACCTATTCTCAAAACTTTATTCTGCCATCAAATATATTTGCTCTTTATATTTATGGGGCACACACAAATTTGATAAGGCCACTATATCCTTATCTAAAACATTCATTAAAATGTTCCTAAACTGGAACAGAAAGCAAATATTTCATCTGCTTAGGGTATAAGTCATATGTTCAGCCACTTCAATTTCCTCTTTAATATGATTTCTCAGGAATATGAGTGAGAAAAGGATAATTAATTGTACATGTATACATACATATATTTTGTGAGTTAAAGTCACTCAGTCATGTCCAACTCTTTGCAACCCCATGGACTATACAGTCCACGGAATTCTCCAGGTCAGAATACTGAAGTGGGTAACCTTTCCCCTCTCCAAGGGATCTTTCCAACCCTGGGATCAAACCCAGGTCTCCAACATTGCAGGCGGATTCTTTACCAGCTGAGCTGCAAGGGAAGCCCACATATATCTTTCAAGATACTATTTAGTTAATAAAATGGGATAAAAGGAAGGATGAGTAAGCATTTTAGGGGAAGGAGTAAAACATTACTAATGGTGGACAGTGGTGGTGGTGGGGAGATTATATTACTAGTTAGGTAGACTATTTAAAAACATAAATAAAAAATAGTTTAAGTAATTTATAAATCAAGGCAAGAATATCAGCTAGACCAGAGAAGCTAAATTTCAACCCTGATAAGAACTTCCCACTTCCCTTCACTGTTGGGTAGGACAATGCCTGAAGCCTTCAGGCCGCTTCTAGTTCTGAAGTGGAGCAGGTCACAGCAAGCCCCCAGTGCTTATGGCCAGTTCAAAACATTTCACTCCTGGGACCAATAACAGAGTAAGTTGTGAATGCTGAAGCACCAGTCAGCATGACAACTGGCTGCTCAAGAAACATTTCATCTGCTATGCCTTAAAGGAAGCTTGCTTATGGGTCTTTTAAAATCTGTACTAGCTTCTCAGTGTTATGAGGAGGAAACTAATAAGCAAACTTTAAGCTTTAGGTTATTTCTCTAGTTACCACTGTGTCAAATATCAGGGATTCTTTTTAGCACACCTGTCTTATAAACTTGGTCCTTATTCCCCTCTGTGTTTGTTCTAAGACTAAAAACAAAGCAAAACATTAAATAATCCAAAAATACTCTTCATGCCATGGGAGGGATTATGGCAACCAGCACCTGGGTGTCTATGTACCCAAGGGACCACTGCAGTTGTGTGTATTTCTACTGCTCATTCAAAGCAAACAGCAACCAGCTGGCTGTGACTGGCTCAGACTAATAAGCATAAAATCAACATAGGCTGATCCCGGCTGTATCAGCATCTGTTAGGCCATTGTCTCTGCCGATATGTCTGATTGAGCAGAAGGAAGAGCCGAATAGACAGTCTGTTGTGAGGCAGAACACAAGATGAGGAGCCCCTAACCACCTGCCAAGTTTTTGGTGGAGGAGCAATGAGGGAAAAGAGGACAGTCAAACCCACTAAGAAGGTGCCTCATCCAACCTGTAAACCCTCCGTCCTTTTCCAGATATTTCCTTGGGCATTGCTTCTGGCTAGTTTCAAACAAAAGACAATAATACAAAGAGCCATTGATGACTCAGGAATTAGGATTAAAGATCAGGAGTTGTAAAATCATTTCCTGCATCATTACCCTTACCAGAGAGAGCCAGATGAACAAACATGGCAGACCATGCTCCACTGCACCAGACAATGAGGTTTCCATCTGATCTGAAGAAGAAATATAAAAAAATAAATAAATAATAAATAATTCTCACCTTGGGTATGGGAATGAATTTAACCTCCCTGACTGTGTCCTCATTTTGCTGAGGCTTCTGCTTCTCTCTCATCTCTGTTCTTGGGCATTTTTGCCATTTCCTGCGACCTCAGAAGCACTCAGGACTTTAACATTATGTTCAGATTCTTCTGATGCTTGATTACAATGTAAACTCTTCATCTGTTTTGGGAGGACAGTCTCTTGAACTATAATTTAAAGGATAAGGCAAAAAAACTGATGAAGAGAAAGACAAGTGGTCTCTCCTTTCCAATCTATGTCAGATTTGATTTTTGAAAATAATTATTTCCTCTAAGTATTCCTCAAGAAAACTAAAAATCACTTGGCATTTTTAAGAGGCTAGGAACATCATATTTCTGTATTTTATAAAATGGAAGAGTCTGAATATGGAAGCTTGGCATGTTAAAAAGTGATGTTTCCAAAGTGTAGATTATAGTATGCGAGTCATTTGTATTGAAGGCTCACAGAACATGCCGCCCCAAAATATGCTGCTCTGTTATGTTGATTATTCCAAGCTATTAGCTCTTGAAAGATAGCAAATGCAGGAGAGGTTTTCTCTGGTCTTCCCTTATCTGCCTAAATACAGACCTCTAAAAGGAACTTATTTGTCATAAATCCTCTCCACAGGGAGCTTCATCAAGCAAGGAAGATTGACTCCTATTACAAAGGAGGAGACTAGAGTTTGCCATCATCTCTGGACAAACTGTGTCCCAAACTATCATACCTCCCACCATTCTTCTAAGTGCCCATTCATCTTTCCTGGGAATCACTGCCTCTTCCCAAAGACACCTACATCCCCACCTCCTCACCTTTTCCTATTAAAGTGAAAGTGTTAATCACCCAGTCCAGTCTGACTTTTTGCCACCCTGTGGACTACAATCTGCCATGCTCCCCTGTCCATGGAATTATCCAGTCAAGAATACCAGAATGCGTAGCCATTCCCTTCTCCAGGGGGACCTTCCCAACCCCGGCATGGAAGCTGGGTTTTCTGCACTGCAGGCAGATTCTTTATCATCTGAGCCATCAGGGAAGCTGGTATTTAACCCTGAAATCCAATCCACCTCTGGGAGTTACTCATTTTTCCTTGGGTGTCTCCTCTGCAAACATAATGTTTTTTGTTTTCTTCTTATTAGCCTCTCTTTCTATCTGTGTTTTTTGTGTGTGTTTTTGGGAAGGGGAATAGGGAACAAGTGGCGTGTTTATAGGAGGGAAAACATTACATGTAGATAGGCTCATGGGTGGGCTCAGAGCTTATTTACCTGTCTTTTATCACAGGAGTCTCAGCTAAGAATACAGATGAGAGGGAAAATTATTTTTTCCTCCTCTATAGTATGAAAACATTCAAACATTTCCTGTGGGAGTAAACAGTATATAAATCCAAAATCTTTCTTTTTTGAGGGAAATTTCAAAGAAACTGTTGTGTTGGATCAACAGGAGACATGAAAGATAATAGCGAGGAGGAATAGAAGAGACAAACATAGAATTTGACTATTTAGTGTAAATGCACAGAAGACAGTTTCTGAACCGAATGTGGTGATTCATAAACTGTGAATCATTCTGGGGAGAAAAGAGTCATGCTGCAAATTGGCTCAGCATCTTTATGTTTTCTAATTTTTAAGTTTTTCAATGAAACTGTGAGCCATGCTGTGTAGGGCCACCCAAGACAAACTAGTCATGGTGAGAGTTCTGACAAAACGTGGTCCACTGGAGAATGGAATGGCAAACCACTTCAGTGTTCTTGCCTTGAGAACCCCATGAACAGCAGGAAAAGGCAAAAAGATAGGACACTGAAAGATGAACTCCCCAAATCGGTAGATGCCTAATATGCTTGGAAATCAGTGGAGAAATAACTCCAGAAAGAATGAAGGGATGAAGCCAAAGCAAAAACAATATCCAGTTGTGGATGTGACTGGTGATGGAAGCAAGGTCCGATGCTGTAAAGAGCAATATGGCATAGAAAGCTGGAATGTTAGATGCCAGAACCAAGGCAAATTAGAAGTGGTCAAACAGGAGATGGCAAGAGTGAACGTTGACATTTTAGTAATCAGAGAACTAAAGTGGACTGGAATGGGGGAATTTAACTCAGATAACGGTTATATCTACTACTGTGGGCAAGAATCCCCTAGAAGAAATGGAGTAGCCATCATAGTCAACAAAAGAGTTCGAAATGCACTACTTGGACACATTCTCAAAAGCAACAAAAAGATCTCAGTTCGTTTACAAGCCAAACCATTCAATATTACAGTAATCCAAGTCTATGCCCCGACCAGTAATGCTGAAGAAGTTGAAGTTGAATGGTTCTATGAAGACCTACAAGATGCTATAAAATTAACATGCAAAAAGACGTCCTTTTCATTATAGAGGACTGGAATGCAAAAATAGGAAGTCAAGAAACACCTGGAGTAACAGGAAAACTTGGCCTTGGAATACAGAATGAAGCAGGGCAAAGGCTAATAGAGTTCTGCCAAGAGAATGCATTGGTCATAACAAACACCCTTCTTCCAACAACACAAGAGAAGACTCTACACATGGACATCACGAGATGGTCAATGCGAAAATCAGGTTGATTATATTCTTTACAGCCAAAGATGGAGAAGCTCTATACACTCAGCAAAAACAAGACTGGGAGCTGACTGTTGCTCAGATCATGAACTCCTTATTGCCAAATTAACTTAAATTGAATAAAGTAGGGAAAACCACTAGACCATTCAGGTATGACCTAAATCAAATCCCTGACGATTATACAGTAGAAGTGAGAAATAGACTCAAGGGACTATTTCTGATAGACAGAGTGCCTGATGAACCATGGTCAGAGGTGCATGACATTGAACAGGAGACAAGGAGCAAGACCATCCCCAAGAAAAAGAAATGCAAAAAAGAAAAATGGTTGTCTGAGGAGGCCTTACAAATAGCTGTGAAAAGAAGAAAAGGGAAAAACAAAGGAGAAAAGGAAAGATATTCCCATTTGAATGCAGAGTTCAAAGAATAGCAAGGAGAGATAAGAAAGCCTTCCTCAGTGATCAGTGCAAAGAAATAGAGGAAAACAATAGACTGGGAAAGACTAGAGATCTCTCCAAGAAAATTAGAGATACCAAGTAAACATTTCATGCAAGGTTGGGCTCGATAAAGGACAGAAATGGTATGAGCCTAACAGAAACAGAAGATATTAAGAAGAGGTGGCAAAAATACAGAGAAGACTGTACAAAAAAGATCTTCATGACCCAGATAATCATGATGGTGTGATCACTCACCTAGAGCAAGACATCCTGGAATGTGAAGTCAAGTGGGCCTTAGGAAGCATCGCTACGAACAAAGCTAGTAGAGGTGATGGAATTCCAGCTGCGTTATTTCAAATCCTGAAAGATGATGCTGTGAAAGTGCTGCACTCAGTATGTCAGCAAATTTGGAAAACTCAACAGTGGCCACAGGACTGAAAAAGGCCAGTGTTCATTCCAATCCCAAAGAAAAGGAATGCCAAAGAATGCTCAAACTACCACACAATTTCACTCATCTCACAGGCTAGTAAAGTAATGCTCAAAATTCTCCAAGCCAGGCTTCAACAATACATGAACCATGAACTTCCAGATGGTCAAGCTGATTTTAGAAAAGGCAGAGGAACCAGAGATCAAATTGCCAACATCCTCTGGATCATTGAAAAAGAAAGAGAGTTCCAGAAAAACATACTTCTGCTTTATTGACTATGACAAAGCCCTTGACTGTGTGGATCACAATAAACTGTGGAAAATTCTGAAAGAGATGGGACTACCATACCACCTGACCTGCCTCTTGAGAAATCTATATGCAGGTCAGGAAGTAAAGGTTAGAACTGGACAAGGAACAACTGGCCAGTTCCAAATAGGAAAAGGAGAATATCAAGGCTGTATATATTGTCACCCCACTTATTTAACTTATATGCAGAGTACATCATGAGAAACTCTGGGCTGGAAGAAGCACAAGCTGGAATCAAGATTGCTGGGAGAAATATCAGTAACTTCTGATATGCAGATGACACCACCCTTATGGCCAAAAGTGAAGAAGAACTAAAGAGCCTCTTGATGCAAGTGAAAGAGGAGAGTGAAAAAGTTGGCTTAAAGCTCAACATCAGAAAACAGAGGTCATGGCATCTAGTCCCATCTCTTAATGGCAAATAGATGGAGAAACATTGAAAACTATGGCAGACTTTAATTTTTTAGGCTCCAAAATCACTGCAAATGGTAGCTGCAGCCATGAAATAAAAAGACGCTTACTCCTTGGAAGAAAAGTTATGACCAACCTAGACAGCATATTGAAAAGCAGTGACATTACTTTGCCAACAAAGGGTCCATCTAGTCAAGGCTATGGCTTTTCCAGTAGTCATGTATGGATGTGAGAGTTGGACTATAAAGAAAGCTGCATGCCAACTCTTGAGAGTCCCTTGAACTGCAAGGAGATCCAACCAGTCCATCCTAAAGGAGATCAGTCCTGGGTGTTCATTGGTAGGACTGATGTTGAAGCTGAAACTCCAATACTTTGGCCACCTCATGCAAAGAACTGAATCATTTGAAAAGACCCTGATGCTGGGAAAAACTGAAGGTGGGAGAAGAAGGGGACAGTAGAGAATGAGATGGCAGGATGGCATCACCGACTCAATGGACATGAGTTTGAGTAGACTCTGGGAGTTGGTGATGGACAGGGAGGCCTCGCGTGCTGCAGTCCATGGGGTCACAAAGAGCCAGACAGACATGACTGAGGGACTGAACTGAACTGAATTTTTCAGAAAACCAACACAGAGCCCATAAAATGTCAGAACCTTATAAATTATTGTTTTCCAATATTCTCTTTTCCTCAGAATTAGCTGACTAAATTTAAAAATTTAATAAATAAACCTTAAACTTCATACCCCTCCTTCCCTTACCCGATGGTTTAATTTGGGTGGGTGGGAGAATATTGAGTGGTTTATTTTTGGTTTAATAAACCATTGATGGTAATAAACCATTAATAACCATTTATAAACCATTAATAAACCATTAATACTGATGGTTTAATTTAGTGGGTGGTACCGAGGCAATGGAAATTAAAAAAAAAACTCTCCAGGTGATTTTATTCCAGCCATTCCTAAGAACTACTAAAAATTAAAGACACAGACTGGAAGAAAATACTTCCATAATATATAACAGGAAAACCTTAGTAATTAGAATATATGAAGAATACAATTTAAATTTTTAAAGATGAATAGAAAAAATAGGCAAATTTTCAAATTACAGAAAAAAAAAAAAAACTCTAATGACCAATAAATATGTGAAAGCATGGTCAACATTCCTTAAGGAAATGTAAATTAAAATGATAAAAAGAAAAATACTCTAGCTCTGACCAGATTTGCAAGATAACTAATATCTGATAATTTAAAATATTGACAAAGGATAGAAAAATATGAACTTTTAAGTATCACTAGTTGGAATACAAATTTTTTCAATTACTTTAGAGAGAGAGTATTACCTAGTAGCTGTACATACAAATTATTACCTAGTAGCTGTACATACAAATTTTTTCAATTACTTTAGAGAGAGAGTATTACCTAGTAGCTGTACATACATAAGACAGTAAATTTCATGTGTAGGTATATACTTTGTGAAATTCTCACCAGCACACAGGAAGATGTGTAGAAGATTATCCATTGAATCATTAAATTTTACTAGCAAATAGAATGTAAACAATCTAAAATTCACCAACATGACACTCTGAATGCAAACTGTGGTATATTCCATACTGTAATCCTGTAGAGCTGGTAAAATAAACAAAGCTATTTGCATCGGCAGGTGTTCTATAAAAGGAGAAGGCAAGGGCAGCCCACTCCAGTACCCTCGCCTGGAAAATCCCATGGAAGGAGGCGCCTGTAGGCTCCAGTCCATGGGGTTGCTAAGAGTCGGACACGACTTTTCCTTTCATGCATTGGAGAAGGAAATGGAAACCCACTCCAGTGTTCTTGCCTGGAAAATCCCATGGACGGAGGAGCCTGGTGGGCTGCAGTCCATGGAGTCGCTAAGAGTCGGACACGACTGAGAGATTTCACTTTCACTTTTCCTTTCTTGCATTGGAGAACGAATGGCAACCCACTCCAGTGTTCTTGCCTGGAGAATCCCAGGGACGGGGGAGCCTGGTGGGCTGCAGTCTCTGGGGTCGCACAGAGTCGGACACGACTGAAGTGACTCAGCGGCAGCAGCAGTGTACTATATATTTTTGAAGGTTGTTATGAAAATTGATCTTAAAAGTTCTCATCACAAGAAAAATAATTTGTAGCTATATGTGCAGATGGATGTTAACTAAACTTATTGTGATGATCATTTCATACTATGTATGAATATTGTTGCCATATACCTGAAATTAATATAATATGGTATGTCAATTATATATATATCAATTTTTTCATTAAAAATATATAAAATTGAATGAAAAAAGGGAAGAAGCAGTAGAAGAAAAAGATAAAAAGGAAAGTTCATTGCTTTTGGCCATACAATTTTCAGAGTCAGTGGAAAAATATTGGAGATACTGTAGAAAACTGGTTTAATAGCCTTTGAAGTCAAAGAAATCTGAATTCAAAACCTTCATCAGACAGTTACTTTCAATGTAACATTAGAAAATTGCTCAATCTTCATAAACCTATTATGCCCACCTATAATATAAGAATGATAAAAGCTAACTTAAGGAATTGTTCCAAGCATTAAAGTAGACAAAGGAATATGTGAAACTTTTCCTTATTTAAGGAAATTCTTCAATTAAATAAAGGAAATATTTTTCCCCACCTTCATTTTTATGTGTTTTAACATATTGTACTAAATACTAAAAATAATATATTTACTAACAAGCAAATGATCTCTACCCCTACAGAACCTATGATTTTTATGAATTAGACCTTAAAGAAAAAGTCACTCAGCTGCCTTAGAATCTCTGGCATAGAACCTTCATATGCTTTCATTCAAACAGCTGAACAACCAAAGAACTGAAAACAATATATCAAACCAGAAACCGCATAATCATAGAGAGCATTTCACCCCTTAGACATGGATTCTATCATTATAAAGTTCAACTCTTCAGAAAAGTTCTAGAGGTGGAGTTTTTCAGGAGAGTGAAAATATTGGATTAATGCCTTGGCAGTAGTGAATTACTATGTAACATTACCAAGCTAGGCTTATATTACATGCCCTAAATTGGTTAAATGAAGGTCATGTGCCCTATTTTTAAATTTATTGCTACTTTGTGGATATGCAAGCATTTCAGAGCATGACGTTCATTAAAAAAGTGACCACTTTCTCTTGCTGCTGCTAAGTACACATTTAAGATTTGAGTTTCTCACACATCAGGCACCAGATACAAGAAGAAATATGGAGATTGAGAAAGAAGTTTAGGGTATGAACCACTGTTGTCCTTATAGTCTCTGTCTTTCTGCCTCTGTCTCTCTCATTAAAAATTTCGATGTCAGCATTTTACAACAGCTCAACAAGCAGAGTAAACTTTAGGAAAGGCTTTACTGAACAGAACAGATTTTTTTTACTTAATGTACATAGGAGTCACAGTTAAACTTCAACACTATAGGTTATAAATTACAAAATAAAGTATAAATATAGCATTTAGAAGCTGGGACTAATGAAACAGACAGAAAACCCTCACAAAACAAAATAAAAAACCATACACACATGCACTCAGCATATGCAATACAAGCAGTTCCTTAAAATTTTAACTCCTGGAATGATGGAAAGTTAAGCAGAAAAAGTTTCTAGCAACATTACATAAAGGGATTTTGATAAGTTGTTTGAATTGAGTGGGTCCTTTGCTAATATATTTAAACAAAACAAAGAAAACATTAAGAAAGCAGAATAAAGAAAAAAGGCAAGAAATAGGCAAAGCTATATTTGTTTAAGCAGAATTTAATATAAATATAGAATATTTTCTTCAAGAGAACTTGTTCAGATTAGTTAGGTCAAAGTCATACAACAATAACTTGAACATTTTGTTAAACGTGGTGAAACTAATTTTCAGTGAACCAAAGATATGATCAAGTTCTTAGAATGTATTCATTTGATAAATATTTATAGAACACATTCTTCAGATACAAAGATGGGGAAAAAATAATCATAACCCTCAAATACCCTATGCTTTGTTATACAAAGGAGACAACACACACAACGTAATGAGAAATAACTCAATAAAAATCTTTGCAGATGTATTTTTCAAACAAAAATTTAAAGGATGAATCTAACAGGATTAATGAAGGAAGATAGCAGATACATCTCATCCTGGAGGAAGGGAAAAGTACAATTTAAAGAGAGATAAAATGGTGGTGTTTACTTGAGTGAAAGTGAGTAGTTGTACACAAATAAAGGAGTTGTAGGTGCTCTCCTGATGGTGTTAAGACTAGTCTTCCAGTAGCAGCCTGATTTCTCAATCCTACCTTACACCTGAAAGGAAATGTCATTCTCTTCTGTCATATCTCTCCTAGATCAATTCATGCATCATGAAATATGGCCATTTGGTTCCATTCTCTAATCTCCCAGAGAGAAGCTAATGTTTCAACTTAATGGGTAGAGCAAGATTACATAGAAAATTTCAACCCATTTCAAGTAGCCCATGGGGGAAGAGACTTGCTTTCATGATTGCTCTTTGTTCTCTCTCTGTGTCTTGTCCCCCTCATCCACATATTCTCAGCTCCATTTGACCTAAATCAAACAATGCAATGCTCTGAAACTCCAACAATAACTTATGCTTACGTTTACTAATTTTCATTTTAAAATCAGGTTACCCATATTTTACATTTTCTCAAGTAAGCTATTAAAAAGTATTAGAATGTCATCTGTGCTTTCTCTGAATGGTGTCCTCATAAACTATGGTGAACAAGGAAACATTTCATAACTCCAGAATGTTTAAATTTTGTTGCAAGCTTGTACCATGCTTCATGGTTTGAGAAGAAGTTGTGTTATAAGCATTAGATTCCTGAGCATAGCAAAAAGATAATTTTTCTTCTCTTTGTTTTCCTATCTTAAACCTGTGTAATGGGCAACTGAAGTAAATATTTCCTATTAATCAAAAGATTGATAGAATATTGTGTTAAATTTGGCATTTACACATAACTGCTAGTTTATAGTACATGGTGTTGAACTTTACAAGAAACACAAGAAGGCAGTACATAGTTAATTTTTCATTAGTTCTGTGTATTTAGTGGAGGATGCGATCATAACAGATAATTTTAAATCAATGTAATAAAATAAAGTGATATGAATTGTAGAACAGTGAAGTGACTTTAGGAGCTCCTACTGCGTAGTTTGGATCAGTAGTGTCTCTATTTCCTCTTTTCTCTGAAGTGGAAGCAATTTACTAGCAAATTTAAGATTAGGAGTCATTCATATGCCTATGAGCTATAGTTAGGAGGAATAAAATATTGGGAGAAAGTCTTAAGCTTTCATCGATAAATGTTGGTAGTAAGGTTTTCAAGATTAAAAGGTAATTTCTAAGCAGGAACACCAGCTTCATTTAGAGAGAAATTTATCCAATCATTGTGATTTGAGATAAGTTCTAGACAGTATATCCTTTCAAAACCCACAACCTGCCATTCAATAAGAGACCCATACTTCTGGATCTTAAAAGTTTTTATTTTCAAGACTTTCTTAAAATAATGCCAATTGTAGCTAAACTGACTGTAGGTTACTAAATTCTCTTCCTAATTAGTTGACAGCATGGTTTGAATAAGACTGATAGAAGTGAAGCTTAGAATACTTTTTGAGTAAGAAGAGTGAGAGGGGATCTTTGGTAGAAGAAAGAGTTTGATGTCATTAATTTTTACCTGAACATAGAGAACATTCATCAAACAGAAAACACCAAAAAGTTTTGGTCAGAAAAATCAGTTAGCAGGGAAGACTCAATAAATGTCCTTAATGGTTAAATAATTTCAGCCTGATGCAAAGCCTTTTTCAATCCAAAATCTCAGTTCTTGGAGGAATCAACCTGCCTGACTTCAGTCTCTACTACAAAGCCACAGTCATCAAGACAGTATGGTACTGGCACAAAGACAAAAATATAGATCAATGGAACAGAATAGAAAGCCCAGAGATAAATCCACGAACTTACGGACACCTTATCTTCAAAAAAGGAAGCAAGGATATACAATGGAAAAAAGACAACCTCTTTAACAAGTGGTGCTGGGAAAACTGGTCAACCACTTGTAAAAGAATGAAACTAGAACACTTTCTAACACCATACACAAAAATAAACTCAAAATGGATTAAAGATCTAAATGTAAGACCAGAAACTATAAAACTCCTAGAGGAGAACATAGGCAAAACACTCTCCGACATAAATCACAGCAGGATCCTCTATGACCCACCTCCCAGAATATTGGAAATAAAAGCAAAAATAAACAAATGGGACCTAATGAAACTTAAAAGCTTTTGCACAACAAAGGAAACTATAAGCAAGGTGAAAAGACAGCCCTCAGATTGGGAGAAAATAATAGCAAATGAAGAAACAGACAAAGGATTAATCTCAAAAATATACAAGCAACTCCTGCAGCTCAATTCCAGAAAAATAAATGACCCAATCAAAAAATGGGCCAAAGAACTAAACAGACATTTCTCCAAAGAAGACATACAGATGGCTAACAAACACATGAAAAGATGCTCCACATCACTCATTACCAGAGAAATGCAAATCAAAACCACAATGAGGTACCATTACACGCCAGTCAGGATGGCTGCTATCCAAAAGTCTACAAGCAATAAATGCTGGAGAGGGTGTGGAGAAAAGGGAACCCTCTTTCACTGTTGGTGGGAATGCAAGCTAGTACAGCCGCTATGGAAAACAGTGTGGAGATTTCTTAAAAAACTGGAAATAGAACTGCCATATGACCCAGCAATCCCACTTCTGGGCATACACACTGAGGAAACCAGATCTGAAAGAGACACATGCACCCCAATGTTCATCGCAGCACTGTTTATAATAGCCAGGACATGGAAGCAACCTAGATGCCCATCAGCAGACGAATGGATAAGGAAGCTGTGGTACATATACACCATGGAATATTACTCAGCCATTAAAAAGAATTCATTTGAATCAGTTCTAATGAGATGGATGAAACTGGAGCCCGTTATACAGAGTGAAGTAAGCCAGAAAGATAAAGAACATTACAGCATACTAACACATATATATGGAATTTAGAAAGATGGTAATGATAACCCTATATGCAAAACAGAAAAAGAGACACAGATATACAGAACAGAGTTTTGAACTCTGTGGGAGAAGGTGAGGGTGGGATGTTTCAAAAGAACAGCATGTATATTATCTATAGGGAAACAGATCACCAGCCCAGGTGGGATGCATGAGACAAGTGCTCGGGCCTGGTGCACTGGGAAGACCCAGAGGAATCGGGTGGAGAGGGAGGTGGGAGGGGGGATCGGGATGGGGAATAAGTGTAAATCTATGGCTGATTCATATCAATGTATGACAAAACCCACTGAAATGTTGTGAAGTAATTAGCATCCAACTAATTAAAAAAAAATCATCTCAGTTCTTATTGACAAACAGAAAAGAAAAAAAAAAAAAAAAAGGAACTTTAGCCCACTTGCTCTGACAGCAGATCAAAGGGCATTCTGTAACCAATCATTTCCATAATAAATGACAGTAGCTGGCATAACTAGTGAGTTAAACCCTGGATTTCTGAAGTCCAACCATCTGTATTCCAATTTTTGCTCTTTACTACCAAGCTCGGTGGCCTTAGGCAAATTACTTAATCTCTCCAATTGTCAATGTAAATTTCAGATGCTGCTAGGGAATCAGAAAAGAAACAAACCCATAATAAACATAATGACTGCTTTGAAGGTAGTAGAAGTGGTAGCACAGAAAAAGAAGCTTCTTAGTTTGCCTAAGGGATTTGGAGAAGCCTTCTCAGAAGAGGTAAATTGAGCTAAGATCTAAATAACCTGCAGGAATTCGCTAACTGTATAAATGTGAGCTGTGAACTTCAGACAATGAAAACATCAAGCAAAAGCAAAAAGGTATGGGAGAGCATGGAGCCATCAAGGAATTTAACATGGCTGGAATCTAAGATGCAAGAGAGACATAATATAAACAAAAAGGCAATGGGGAACCAAGGATTATGCAGAGCAAGGGAATAGCACTATCAGATTGCTTATTGGAAAGATCACTCTGGTGACACTTTGAATTAAAACAAAATAATATGACAAAATTTCAACTGAGCACGGATGAGAACCTGAATTGGATTAAAATATAGAAAACATTAGACGAATATAGGAAGTAGAAGAAATAAAATTAAAAAATAATTTGGCGGAGGAGAGAGAGAGAAAGAAGCTTTCTGGAATGACTTCTAAGTTTCATCTTGAACGTCTGACGGGCAGTGTTGCCCATCATTAAAACAATGATCACAAATTCAAAGCAGAAGGTAAAGAGACAGAACCCACCAAGCCGTGAGAAAACAGGACTGATACCCGCTTCCATTTTTAAGACCATGAGCACTTATAGCAAGCATTTCTGTGGGAAAACATAGACAGAAAGCAAATCTCTAATAATGAAAAGTTAGTACCTAACATGCAGCAACAATAAAATCAACAATAAAAGTTAGAATACAACTGTACTAAAGTGTGGATTTTGAGCCATTTAGAACAAAAGTCTCATAATTTCTTTAACAGGTATGAACATGGATAATAGGAAATCATTAAACTAAGAAAGTAAAGATGACTAGGCAAAGAAGAGAATATGGCTCTTGTAAAGACAAGTATTCCCCTCAGCCTCATCAGATTAAAACTTTCAATTCTTGGAGTAGAGGCATTAAAAACAGAGCATCCTAGTTCTCAGCGCTATTTTTACTATGTTATTGGTAACCAAACTCAGCTCATTGTTCAGTAAAATCTGAATTTACCATCCAGTATTACAAGTTAAAATATTCTCAAAAAATTTCGTTTTCATTTTGGAAAAAAAAAAAAAAAACACCTACATAAACAACCTTACAGACATATTGAAGACAGTTATGTGGCTGGAATTCAACTGGCAAATTTTCCCTAATCTACAGAAACCAAACTAGTAACTTCTTCCGACAATTTAAAAAGTCATTCTAAACAAGAATATTTTTTCCTTGGTAAGCTAAGATGGATGTAGAAAGTTAATACCTTACCTAGAACGGATCCTGAACTAAGTGACAAGGGTGTATTTCTAAAAACCTGTGAATACCTCCCAGCAGTAATCACATATGAACCTGGTAATGATCAGAATTTTTTTTTTTCTTTTTTAACTACAAAATCATCAAATGGGAAGCAGTGCTTGACAGGACAAATCATTCAGTTAGTTGTAAGGGTTCCAAGGTTACAAGTGTAAATGCCATAAGAGAGTTCTTAGCAGCTTTATGCATCAGTGTCTGTAATGTCAGCATTGTGTATAACAAACCTCTGACTGTCTTCCGTGAGGAAGTAGAAGGAAATGTACCATATGATCAGATGTAGTGTTTCCCCTTGCTGGCATCACTAAAACAAGACAGGTCCAACTGGAAGAGACCAGTATAATGTATCTTTAGCCTGGAAATCTCCTGGAGATAGGGCATGGTTCTATTAGGTCTGCTTTTTGAACTCGTGCCAAAGGATGTCAAACAGACCCAGTAACAAGCAAGATAGCTATTTTTACTTTTGGAGTTTCTCCTTTCACTTTACGTCTTTGTGGTGGACACACATTTTCCAGACCACACGCTTGCATTCCAATCCCCTATGATGAAAATGACATATTTTTTTGGTATTAAGTGCTAAAAGATATTGTAAGTCTTTGTAGAACCATTTGACTTCAACTTCCTTGGCGTCAGTGGTTGGGACACAAACTTGGATTACTGTGATGTTGAATGGTTTACCTTGGAAAAGAACCCAGATCATTCTCTCATTTTTGAGACTGCACTCAAATACTGCATTTCAGACTCTTACTGACTATGAGGTCTACTCCATTCATTCTGAGGGATTCTTGGCATAGTAGCAGATATAATGGCCCTGTTACCTAAATTTGACCATTCTTCTCCATTTTAATTCACCGCTTCCTAAGATGTCAATGTTCAATCTTGCCATCTCCTACTTGACTATTTCCAAAACTAAGATCATGGCATCTGGTCCCATCACTTCATGGCAAATAGATGGGGAAACAGTGGCTGACTTTATTTTGGGGGGCTCCAAAATCACTGCAAATGGTGATTGCAGCCATGAAATTAAAAGACACTTACTCCCTGGAAGGAAAGTTATGACTAACCTAGACAGCATATTAAAAAGCAGAGACATTACTTTGTCAACAAAGGTCCATATAGTCAAGGTTATGGTTTTTCCAGTGGTCATGTATGGATGTGAGAGTTGGACTATAAAGAAAGCTGAGTGCAGAAGAACCGATGATTTTGAACTGTGGTGTTGGAGAAGACTCTTGAGAGTCCCTTGGACTGCAAGGAGATCCAACCAGTCCATCCTAGAGGAGATCAGTCCTGGGTGTTCATTGGAAGGACTGATGCTGAAGCTGAAACTCCAATACTTCGGCCACCTGATGTGAAGAGCTGACTCATTTGAAAAGACACTCATGCTGGGAAAGATTGAAGGCAGGAAGAGAAGGGGACGACAGAGGATGAGATGGTTGGATGGCATCACCGACTCAATGGATATGAGTTTGGGTAAACTTCGGGAGTTGGTGACGGACAGGGAGGCCTGGCGTGCTACAGTTCATGGGGTCACAAAGAGTTGGACACGACTGAGTAACTGAACTGAACTGATCCTTGATTCATGGACCTAACATTCCAGGTTCCTGTGCAATATTTTCCTTATAGCATTGGACTTTACTTTCACCACCAGACGCATCCATCCACAGCTACGTGTCATATCCACTTTGACCCAGCACTTCATTCTTCTTCAAGCTATTTCTAATTGCCCTCCGCTCCTCCCCAGTAGCATATTGGACACCTTCCTACCTGGAGGTGGGGGGAGATCATCTTCCAGTGTCATATCTCTTTTCCTTTTCATACTGTCTGTGGGATTCTCCAAGCAAGAATACTGGAGTGGATTGTCGTTTCCTTCTACAGTGGACCACATTTTGTCAGAATTCTCCACCATGACCTGTCCATCCTGGTTGGCCCTGAACGGCAAGGCTGATAGCTCCATTGAGTTATGCCAGCCCTTTCTCCATGACAAACTGCAATCCATGAAGGGAAAATATAGGTATAAAAAATGGCTATGAGAAAGACATTTTCTGGCTATGTCAGAACTACATCAGAACTCAATAACCATTATAGAGAAAACTGTATGCTAAATGTTCAGTTTTTATTGTCAGGAAAACATTTATGTCTCTTGAAGTAGCAGCATTCTTTCTGTGCTCAGGGGACATCTTACAACCTATATCATCTTATTTGTGCATCAATTTACAGGAAGCTTAAGGCTGAAATGATTGCATGATTATTTCATGTTTTAAGTCACTTTTGTATCTCCTCTTTCTTTTATATTTTTTAATGAAATAAAAATATATTTATTCTCTATCAAGACAATTTTATACTATACTTTAAGCAAGTTCTGTTTATTCTTTATCTCTGGTATAATTAATGTCTTCAATCCTTCTTCTGTATTATCTCTAAATCATTGCAAATTTAAAAAATAACTTCTTGGTTGTGTATTTATCTTGGACACAGATTTCCAGATTTTTTTTCAGCTTATTGAGGTATAATTGATATATAAAATTGTGAGATATTTAAAGTGTACAATATGATGATTTGATATACATATACATTGTGAAAGAATGTACCCTCAATCAGTCATGGAACAATCTATCACCTCACATATTTATATAAATGTATGTGAGCACATTTAAGTTCTATGCTCTTAGCAAATTTTAATTACACAATATGATATTATCAGCTATAGACACATATACATTAGATACTCAGACTTATTATAACTGAAAGCTTGTACCCTTTTACCAATCTCTCCCCAAGTTCCCCTCTCTGTAGAGCCTGGCAAACCCACTTTTCTACTCTCTTTTTCTACAACTTTTATTTTTTTACTCCATAAACAAGTGTACTATGCAGTGTTTGTTTTCCTCTGTTTATTTCACTTAGCACAATGACCTCCCAGTTTCTGGTTCATCTACGTTGTCACAAATGACATGATCTACTTCTTTGTATGAATGTCTTTATATATATGTATATATATTTCACATTTTCTTTATCCATTGCACCATTAATGTACATTTAAGCTGTTTCTATATATCACTGCTTTCTTTACATGGCTTATATTTTTAGGTTTTCATCTTTATTTTAAATATCACTGTTGGTGGGAATGCAAGCTAGTACAGCCGCTATGGAAAACAGTGTGGAGATTTCTTAAAAAACTGGAAATAGAACTGCCATATGACCCAGCAATCCCACTTCTGGGCATACACACTGAGGAAACCAGATCTGAAAGAGACACGTGCACCCCAATGTTCATCGCAGCACTGTTTATAATAGCCAGGACATGGAAGCAACCTAGATGCCCATCAGCAGATGAATGGATAAGGAAGCTGTGGTACATATACACCATGGAATTTTACTCAGCCGTCAAAAAGAATTCATTTGAACCAGTCCTAATGAGATGGATGAAACTGGAGCCCCTATACAGAGTGAAGTAAGCCAGAAAGATAAAGAACATTACAGCATACTAACACATATATATGGAATTTAGAAAGATGGTAATGATAACCCTATATGCAAAACAGAAAAAGAGACACAGAAATACAGAACAGACTATTGAACTCTGTGGGAGAATGTGAGGGTGGGATATTTCAAAAGAACAGCATGTATACTATCTATGGTGAAACAGATCACCAGCCCAGGTGGGATGCATGAGACAAGTGCTCGGGCCTGGTGCACTGGGAAGACACAGAGGAATCGGGTGGAGAGGGAGGTGGGAGGGGGGATCGGGATGGGGAATAAGTGTAAATCTATGGCTGATTCATATCAATGTATGACAAAACCCACTGAAATGTTGTGAAGTAATTAGCCTCCAACTAATAAAAAATTAAAAAAAAAAAATTAAAAAAAATAAATAAATAAATAAATTTTAAAAAAAATAAATATCAAGATATTTTTGTAAAAGACAACCCAAATGCTTTTTGGAATGAAAAATTTATAAATAAGAAAACTTCGATAAGCATAGCAATAGTTGTCAGTGCATCAGCTTTCACTTCCCAGCTGGCACTAGCAGTAAAAAACCGTCCTACCAATGCAAGAGACATAACGAGACCCAGGTTTGAACCCTGAGTCAGGAAGATCCTCTGGAGGAGGAAATGTGATCCTCTCCAGTATTCTTGTCTAGAGAATCCCATGGACAGAGGAGACTGGCAGCCTCAGTCCATTGGATTGTGAAAAGTCTGACATGACTGAAGCAACTTAGCATGCATGCACAGTTTTTGCTTTATCAGATATAAGAGAAAATATTTGAGTAGGATTTATAGCCTTTTATGTGGGATTTTCCCGGCTCAGGGATTGAACCCCTGTCTACCACACCGGCAGGTGGCCTCTTTACCACTGAGCCACTGGGAAGCCGTCAATTATATTTTAAATACATAAATTCCATAGTTTTAAAGCATTAATCAGAAGTACTTGTGTATTTGAGTTGAATCATCATTTTGTAAGTTTATTAATTTACTGGTTTGTAATGAAGTTCAGGGATTTTCAATTATATCTGCACTTTCAACTTACACTAGGTTATTATTACTATCATTGTTGCATGTGTTCCAAACCTAAAATATTCATTACACTGATTAATTCTAAGAAACCCTAACAGATAGTCTGTGTTTTATGACTATATCCAGAAGTTCAGGAGTGTACTTGAGAAGTTTGAATTAAGGTTGACCTTAAATACTAATATCTAGCTAAGCATGTCAGAACAAGCAATTTGGGATTCATTAGGTGAGCTATGTTGGAAGGAAAGTATGGTTAAATAGAACTGGTTATTTATTAAAGAACTGAAATGTAGCTTTAGTTTGAAAAGAGATTGGAAAGAGGAATATGAGATGTTTTGCCATATGCTGGTTTTGGCTGGCATGAATTGCAACAGCTCTGAAAAAAAGTTTTGTAAGTGTTCAGGAAGTAGGCTATAAAATCTTTCCATGAATATATACCAGAATCATAACATCATAGGCTATTAAAGTTGGGAGGAATTTTTGAGAATATTTAATACAACACTTTCATATATCACATTAAAAATGATAGACATAGAAATGCAGTGATTTCCCCAGGGATAAGTATTTTTGTAATAAAGTTTGAATAAGAATTTCACCCAACTTCATCCAAATATCAAAAATATCAAATATCTGTTTTTTAAACTCAAAACAGAAAGCTTTGCCCCCATTCCTTCTATTTAATCTCCCACTGTTTCTGTGATATACTTCCAGTTATCACTAAGCATCACTGAAAGAATGTCAAAATGATACCAGTAAAGATGCTCTCCATCTCTAGGAAATAAAAACAGTTTCAAGACAGAGCTCACAATCTTGAACTCTTACTTTGTCTTGGAGTTATTTTCCCCCATATACTATTTTAAATTACCCATTTTTCAATAATACTTTGTATCCAATCTTCTGAGACAGTTTTCCTAGTTTCTTTCGTCTTTATTCGGCCTAAGTGTTTTTCTAATGGTTTCTCACAAGCAAGTTGCTTATATTTTTATAATTATAATTCATCAGTGAGAGAACATATTAACTAAACCTTTGCAACCATAGATGAGCAGCACTGATAACATCTGAAACTTGTTAGAAATGTAGATCTTCAGGTCCTGTCCCAGACTTCCCGAATCAGAGTCTGCATTTTAATAAGATCCCTCAGTGACTCCTATGCACATCAGTGTTGGACAATCACTGAACTAGATCAATAATCTATATAGAAACCAATACAAAGCTACTCTAAATACCCAGAATAAGACTCTCTTACACGGCTAATTTTTGTTTAAAAAAATAATAATAATAAAATTTAAGAAGGGATGGCTAAACCTGGGATATCAGATACAAATGGATTGGACTCTCAAAAAGTTTAAATAGTTGCTTCTGTTATTAATTTAGGCAAAACAAAACTCTAAACTTCTCTAAAGCAGGGTTATCTGTCTTAACAACATAGGCTTTATACTTTGAAAGTGAAAGTCACTCAGTCATGCCCAATTTCTTTGCAACACCATAGACTATACAGTCCATGGAATTCTCCAGCCCAGAATACTGGAGTGGGTAGCCTTTCCCTTCTCCAGTAGATTTTCCCAACCCAGGGATCAAACTGAGGTCTCCTGCCTTGGAGGTGAATTCTTTACCAGCTGAGCCACAAGGGAAGCTCAAAAATACTGGACCCAACTATTATACAGATTCTCAGAAGTATGGTGGGAATTTAAATATTTAAATTACTGGAAGAATGAAAAATGGCAACTCTAAGATAAGACCATAGATGAGAAGTGGAACAAAATAGTACAGGAAACAAATATCAGGAAAATGTTTTTGAAAATTATTCATAAGATAATAAATCTGCTCAGTCGTGTCCACATCTTTGCGACCCCCTACACTATAGCCCAACAGGTTTCTCTGTCCATTGGATTTTTCCAAGCAAGAATACTGGAGTAGCTTGCCATTGTCAGGCAGATTCTTTATCATTGAGCCACCTTGGATGCCCAAGAAAATAAACATATATGCTATTATCTCATAAGTATAGTGTAGACCTGAATACTCCCCACTCCTGGAGCTTATGCCACCTCTAGTGGTATTTGTCAACACAACCTAGTCAAAGGAAATACCCATTTTGCATTTTACCATATTGATGTCCCTTAAAATATGTTTTTTTTTCTAAATTTTATTGGTTATTTATAATGGATCAAAGTAGTAATTATTTTTTCAGCACGACTGAGAAGGATAGGGAAATGTAATGAAAGAGATGTGTTCAGTTGGTCACAGCTTTGCTTATTTTTAACTGAATTTGCTCTAGGAAACATCTACTTTAGGGTGTTAACACATTGTTTACTGAAGCAAAAATCCATTGTGAGAAAAAGAGTATATTTTTAAATAATCTCTATATTTAAGTAGTTGCATGGCATGTCTTTTCAATCTAGGTAGTCTGTTTGATAAACCAGTGAGAAGTACTAAGGTGATTAATGAAAGTCATAATTTCTGGCCAATTGTCAGTTAAGATAATGATGTGCCACTGACCTTTGTAGCAGATGCAAGTAAACAAATATCCACTATTGCGGTAGTTTGGTTGTTACTTGTGGAAAAAGGGTTATGAAGAGGAGCTTCATTTCTAGGGAGGAACACACTTCTTATATATTTATATCAGTACATGCCAAGTTGAGGATACAATCAAAGCATTTTAATTTAGATGATTGTCTCTTTTAGATTGCTCTTGTTCCCATATCTAGTCTGTATTCAGCTCCAAATAGAATAAAGGCTCTAAACACACAGGTGTAATGGGAGTGGCTGATACAGCAATTATCGTTATTTTCTGCTAGTCAACAAATGTCAGCCATTCTAGAGCAGGGGAGATGATCATTATAATGGTTAGTGGAGGCTCAAAGAACATAAGAAAGCATCAATTTCCATTCTGCCTTTTCAAACAAGGTTATTAAAGAAAAAAAAAGACAAGGGAAGCTAGCTGTTTAACAAAATGAGAAAGCTAAAATATATCTTCCATTAAGAGAAATCATTTGCCTTAATGTGTTACATAACACCTAGCACATGTTAAAGCATTCAACAAATAAGTGTTGAAATGAAAAATAAATGAATAGGTTTTGCTATTAATAACCTCATACTTAAGAAGCTAACAACTCTTCTGTTTTCTTCTACTTAAATAAAAATGGTAAATAATTATTTTGAATCTTTGATTAACAAACAACTGTACTGGTCTGTTAGTAAATAGCTAGTATTATATTTATTCAGTAAGAAATCCTCGATCTTCTACTAAATGCCAGGATCATCTTAGACTCTGAGTATGTGAAGATCAATAAGTCAAATTCTCTGAAAGAAACTGAGAGTCCAGACTGAGTGCAATATCTGTAATCCCAGACCCTCCCTTCGGTGCACAAGACACTCATTACCCTAGCTCCTGGGAGGGTTGATGACTCTCAGCTAGGTCCCTCTCTGAGCATTTCTCTTAGCTGAAGAGATCTATCTGATATAATATTACACCTCTTCCCCAGAGGCAATCCACATTCAATGAATAAATAAAATCCTGGCTCCCCTGCCTCAAGGAGAATAACCATGAAACAGCATCCCAGGTATTCCATAGTTTTCTGGGGATTTGGTTGAAGCCCGTGTTCCAGCCGATTTGCACTGTGACTCCTCCCTTTGCCAAAACCCATCTCTCTCATTCCCAGTGGGAATTGTTCCTTAGGCCTCCTTACATACCATTTCTGAACAAAAATCTCTGAGTCTGTTTCATGGAAAATACAAACTAAGAGAGCTGATGATGCCAGGGGGTAGTTAGGACTGAGAAAATGGGATTTTGGAGCCAGCTGTAGGGCAATGAAGATGCCATCACAAGTGTAAATGAGGCAATAATTGCGCTCTTAGAATGCTGCTGCTGCTAAGTCGCTTCAGTCGTGTCCGACTCTGTGCGACCCCATAGACAACAGCCCACCAGACTCCCCCGTCCCTGGGATTCTCCAGGCAAGAACACTGGAGTGGGTTGCCATTTCCTTCTCCAATGCGTGAAAATGAAAAGTGAAAGTGAAGTCGCTCAGTCGTGTCCGGCTCTTCGAGACCCCATGGACTGCAGCCTACCAGGCTCCTCCGTCCATGGGATTTTCCAGGAAAGAGGACTGGAGTGGGGTGTCATTGCTAGAGGAGTGCAATTGTCAGAATTACAAGTGTTAAGCCCGAGTGGGATACTAATAGTAGGGAATATATAGGTAAGAATTAGTGGTAAGGAATCTGCTTGCCAATGCAGGAGCCACAGGAAATTCGGCTTCCATGCCTGAGTTGAGATCTCCTGGAGAAGGAACTGGTGACCTCTCCAGTATTCTTGCCAGGATAATCTCATGGAGAGAGGAGCCTGGCGGGCTACAGTCTTTGGGATCGCCAAGAGTTGGACATGACTAAGACAGCGAGCAAGCGTAAGCATGCACAATAGTTCAGGCTCTTAACAGGATATACAAAATATTAATTATAAAGTTAATAGGAACATGGTGTCCCTGTTGGGTGGCCTAGGTATATTGAGAAAGACTGAAAAGTTTAGGTTATTGAATCAGCAAATGAAAATAAAGTGTGAAAATCAAATAGAATTTAATGTTATTTGGGAGCATAATAAAACTCATCTGCTACAACCATGGGCTAAAAAATCTGAGGACTTAATTATAAGAGTTCTTAGCTATAGGGAAGGTGAAAGTCCCTGCCCCAGCAAGCATGCTAGATTAGGATCATGGCCCTGGTGGGAAATAGTGGAACTCTGAAATCTGGAATTGAGCATATCTAAGAGGATATAGTCAACTCACTGGAGCTCCAGAATATATTAGCAACATTGGTGGAAGGTAGAAGGAGGAAGCAGCACTGGGTAGGTGCAGAAGTCAAACTGTGGTGTAGACCGGGCAGCCTCAGTCCACCCCAGGGGAAGCTTGGAACTGAAATACCTCATTGGGCTTCCCATGCTTTGGGCAAAAGTGGATAGGACTTCATAGTCCTCCTTGATCTGCATGGGATTTCCTAGAACTCAGACCAAAGGCAGCGCTTTGCAACTGAACCAGACCTTAAAGGGGCTGATCAGTGATGACTGGTGACTACATTTCCAGAAGCTGAAGAACTCAGCTGGGTGTTTGGTCATAATTTCTCCATGCCTACTACAGTGTGCATCCACTTTTCAGGACTGTACTCACTCCTCATAGGAGGTAAAGCATGAGTACTGATGGCCATGTTCTGGAAGTCCCTTTGAGAACTGCCCTCAACCAAATAAAGCCTCCTTGCTAAAATTTATGTCCCCTTTCCGAGGAAAGCCCAGTTCCAAAGACTGGTTGTATAGGGCAAAAGAGTGAATGCAATACTCCAGTCTTCTTGCCTTAGAATTGTCTATTAAGAAGCACTATCCCAGCAGCATAAGCACCCCATCCCCTGGTTTGTCTGAGGCCTTTGTTGTGACCATATCACAGATTGAATCTTTCCACTTCCTATTCCCTCTTATTTTAATCCCCCCTAAGAGTTGATCTGGAAGATACACTACACTAAACATCTATAAGTAAATCTCTGTCTCATTGTTTGTTTCCCAGGCAACCTGATCTATGAAGTGATGAAAGTCAAACAAGCAACTATAAATCTGTACAATAAAAGATATGACAGAAGTAAGCAACAGGGCCACTGAAGCATAGTAAGAGCATTCAACCTGGACCTGATAGTTTGTAGAGATGCAAAGAGGAGGGGTAAGGACAGCCTCCCGGGTAAGATAAAATTATCTGCCTTTCATGTTGCCCCACTAGAATGGAGCCCCAAACCCACTCCAGTTCTGATAATACAATCATTGTTTTACATGCAGATATATGTAACTAAAATTATATTCACTTAAAAGAATAAGAGATTATTTTTTTGTCATCTGTCAAGAAGTTTTCAGATAGTTAGAACAAAGTTCATATGGCAAATTTCACCAGTGACCCAGACTTTTCCTCTATTTCAGCTCTACCATATTCGTAGGTGTGACTGTTTTCTTAGGCTCACAGCATAATTGCTAAATGTATAGCCATTGTTTTTATTTCTACAATAAACATCTACAAGTAAATCTCTGTCTCGTTGCTTTTCTGATACTACAATCATTAAGTTTTACATGAAGATATATGTAACTAAAACCGTGTTCACTTAATAAGGGATTATTTTTTGTTATCTATCAAGAAGTTTTCAGATAGTTAGTACAAAGTTCATATGGCAGATCCACAATTTCACCAGTGACCCAGACTTTTCCTCTATTTTAGCTCTACCATATTCATAGGTGTGACTGTTTTCCTTAGGCTCACAGTGTAATTGCTAAATGTATAGGATTTGTTTTTATTTCTTCACAGGAAGAATGAAAAAGATTAAGAATATAGAAAGTCAAAGGGCAAATTGCAACAGGCAAAAGTCAAATGATTTTAACCCCTTTAAAATATTTTCCCTAACCAAACTGTTCACATAAATCACAGCTTTCTCTATCTCAATGAAACTATAAGCCACACTGTTCAGGGTGACCCAAGACAGACGGGTCATGGAGGAGAGTTCTGACAAAATGTTGCCCATTGGAGAAAGGAATGGCCAACCACTTCAGCATTCTTGCCTTGAGAACCCCATGAACAGTATGAAAAGGCAAAAAGATATGACACTGAAAGATGAACTCCCCAGATCGGTAGGAGCCCAACATACTGCAAAAGAGGAGATAAATCACTCCAGAGGGAATTAAAAGGCTAAGCCAAAGTGGAAACAATGTCCAGCTGTGGATATGTCTGGTAGTGAAAGTCAAGTCCAATGCTATAAAGAACAATACTGCACAGGAAACTGGAATATTAGGTTCATGAATCAAGGTAAATTGGAAGTGGTCAAACAGGAGATGGCAAGAGTGAACATTGATGTTTTAGGAGTCAGTGAACTCAAATGGATGGGAATGGGCAAATTTAATTCAGATGACCATTATATCTACTACTGCGGCAAGAATCCCTTAGAAGAAATGGAGTAGTCCTCATAGTCATCAAAGGAGTCCGAAATCAGTACTTGGGTGCAATCACAAACCACAGAATGATCTTGATTTGTTTCCAAGGCAAACAATTCAACATCACAGTAATCCAAGACTTTCTCTCAACCACAGATGCCAAAGAAGCTAAAGTCAAATGGTTTTATGAAGACCTACAAGATCTTCTAGAACTAACACCAAAAAAAGATGTCCTTTTCTTTCTTTTTTTTTTAAGATGTCCTTTTCTTTATAGGGAACTGGCATGCAAAAGTAGGAAGTCAAGAGATACCTGAAGTAACAGACAAATTTGACCTTGAAGAAAAATAAAGGACAAAGGCTAATAGAGTTTTGCCAAGAGAACTCACTGGTCATAGTAAACACCCTCTTCCAACAACACAAAAGACGAGTCTTCACATAGACATCAACAGATGGTCAATACTGAAATCAGATAGATTATATTTTTTGCAGCTAAAGATGGAGAAGTTCTATACACTCAGCAAAAACAAGACCGGGTGCTGACTGTGGCTCAGATCATGAACTCCTTGTTCCAAAATTCAGACACAAATTGAAGATTTTCCCTAACCACACTGTTCACATAAATCACAGCTGTAAACAGGTTTCTCAGGAGGCAAATAAGGTGGTGCTCAAGAAGCAACAGTTAGAACCAGACATGGAACAACTGACTGATTCAACATTGGGGAAGGAGTGCATCAAGCTATATATTGTCACCCTGGTTATTTAACTTATATGCAGAGTACATCATGTAAAATGCCAGCTGAAAGAATCACAAGTTAGAATCAAGATTGCCAGAGAAATATCAATAAGCTCAGATATGAGCATGACACCACCCTTGTGGCAGAAAGTGAAGAAGAACTAAAGAGCCTCTTGATGAAAGTGAAAGAGGAGCGTGAAAAACCTGGCTTAAAACTCAACATTCAAAAAACTTAAGATCATGGCATCCAGTCCCATCACTTCGTGGCATATCAGTGGGGAAACAATGGAAACAGTAAAAGACTTCATTTTCTTGGTCTCCAAAATCACTGCAAACAGTTAATGCAGGCATGAAATTAAAAGATGCTTGCTGCTTGGAAGAAAGTTGTGACAAATCTAGACAGCGTGTACAAAAGTAGAGACATTAATTTGCCAACAAAGGTCCATATCGTCAAAGTTATGGCTCTAACAGTAGCCATGTATGGATGTGAGAGTTGGACTATAAAGAAAGCTGAGTGCTTAAGAATTGATGTTTTTGAACTGTGGTGTTGGAGGAGACTCTTAAGAGTCCCTTGGACTGCAAAGAGATCCAACCAGTCCATCCTAAAGGAAATCCATCCTGAATATTCATTGGAAGGACTGATGCTGAAGCTGAAACTCCAATACTTTGGCCACCTGATGCAAAGAACTGACTCATTTGACAAGCCCCTGATGCTGGGAAAGATTGAGGGCAGGAGGAAAAGGGGACAACAGAGGATGAGATGGTTGGATGTCATCACTGACT
Source organism: Cervus canadensis (assembly GCF_019320065.1). Taxonomy (NCBI): domain Eukaryota; kingdom Metazoa; phylum Chordata; class Mammalia; order Artiodactyla; family Cervidae; genus Cervus; species Cervus canadensis. Next base: position 44,934,936 of record NC_057412.1, read on the forward strand.
CAATGGACTTGAGTTTGAGTAGGCTCTGGGAGATGGTAATGGACAGGGAAGCCTGGTGTACTGCAGTCCATGGGGCAGCAAAGAGTCGGACATGACTGGGTAACTGAACTGAGCTGAACTCAACTCACCGCATTTACAATAGAAAATTACATACAAACAAAACCAAAATAAACAGCAAGAATAGTTATCATTGTTACTATGGAGTGTATGCGGCTTAGCATGTTTGAAACTTACCAACACTATCTCGCTTATTTATGTAATATAATATCAACCAGTTTCCAATTAACCTAAAACCTACTGTAGTGTTTGTACTGTGCTCAGTCATGGCCAACTCTTCGAAGCCCCATGGACTGCAGCCCTCCAGGCTCCTCTGTCCTTGGAATTCTCCAGACAGGAATACTGGACTATGTTGCCATTCCTTCTCCAGGGGATCTTCCCAACCCAGGATCAAACCCAGGTCTCCCGCACTGCAGGCAGATTCTTTACCATCTGAGTCATCAGGGAATTAGGGAGCAGGGGAGGGTAACACGTTTAATACAGAATCAATTATATATGAATGATTAAAAAAACCTTAAGTTGATCATTTTGAATCTTTTTCCTGTCCTGTATCATACTGGTTTAAATTGCAAAAAGTAAAGATCAATGAAGAATCCAACTTAGTGCAAATGCTGTTTAAGTGAAACTTTCCATTGAACCCACAAATCCAATTCAAGGAGTACTTTACTCATGCTGCAACTTACATACCCAGGATCTTAAAATGATTTATAAAGTTAAATAATACAATTACACAGTTAAATAACCACAAAGAGAGAAGCAAATTAACAAAGCTTTTAGGCAAGAGAGAAAAGACTTTCAAAAACTCTATGAAAAAAAAAAAGAGATAGCATCAGTGACGCAGAAAAATGCAAGAATTTTCTTCCAGGTGCCAAGTGCAATAAAGGAAAGGGCTTTGATCCTATCTCATGGAGAAGCACCATGGAAAGAAGGGAGAATTATTGTCAGAGAACTGAGGGAATGGGATAAAATGGAGACAAATATTTCTTGAAATATATTTCCTGGCTACAAGCAGATATCAAATTTTAAAAGATGTTGGGTATTCAAAATTTTTGAGGTATAAAAAGCATTTGATAATATTAATATATGTATATGGTTCCAAAATTCCTACATACAACTAGACACAATTCTCAAAGCAGGAAATATGGAAACATGTGTATTTCATAGTCATAACTAGACCAGCGGTATTGAATTAAATGAGCCCTTTCCTTCCGCCCAGTTTTCCTTATGTAAAGAGTCTGATGCATTAGAAATGAATCTATTACATAACCCTTCTTTTTCTGTTATGCTAAAGGCAGTTCACACCTCAAAGACTATCCCTGTTGCAGGGAGAATGCAATGTATGTACTTTCCTGCTTTGATAAGATGCCTTATTCAGCAGCCCCACCTCGTACTCATTCTATCAACTGTTATATTCTCTTTATGTGGAACATTTAGCTGCAGCTTATTCTCATAACCTATGTCCCAGTTATGCCCTTTTGGATGGGATTCTGAGGTGTAATGACTAAAGTACTAGATTTAGAGACAAAAGAAGGGATTTAGTATCTTCCTTTGACTTTCTGATGTGTATTCATCTCTGTGCTCTTTAACTTATTTGAGCCTCATTGTTCCCATCTATGAGAGAGAATAACTGTACATGGAACACTGAGGTAGACACAAATTAAATAAATTTTATGACAGAGAGACGAGACAATTTATACATATTTGAATAGAACAAAATATAGAGTCAGTTAAGACAAAAAAATCATAATTTTACTCCAATATTGTCAAAAGAACTATATAAAGAATACATGAGTGCATTGTGAACTTTAAATATATACATCTTAAATAGTAAGCAGAGGAAAGTCAGTTTCAAAGGAAGTAGAATCAATTATGAGGACCATCTTCCTAGACGAAAAAAGTACTGTGGTCATCTCTTCCATATTAACTAAGCCCATCCAGAATCTTTAGCAATCCTTTCATATGGGTGCCTTCTAGAAGTAAACCACATTATCTTATATAGCCAAGCAGATGTTTTAACACACCATCTTTTTGTTAGCATATGTTCTTAAAGTATTGGCTTTTATATTATATTGGCCTTTATCCTGTATTGGCCTTTACACTGAACATCTAAAGAGTTAAAATTGTAGAATGATAATGATAGGCAAAATTATATGCAATTGATACTGAAATGATGGTATTAGGGTATTCAAAACCCTGTTTGGAGCCATTTGTGGTGGACATGTAGATTTCATTAATGGGCTTCTTTGTCTTTTAGTGTAATGTTTGATACAAGACTTGAAACAAACAAACAAAAAGAGGCTGAGTTGAATTGGTTGGTGTGTGTATATCAGAACAGAAAAGATCCCACAATTAGGAGGGAGAAGTGGGAAGAGACAGAAGAACCAGCAGAGACTGGAGTGGGGAAGTCATTGGAAAAGGGGGTTGACAGTTAACTTGAACAGAAAATCCAGGGATAAATGAGGTTTTGGGGACTCAGAGGAGAAAGGAGAAATCAGGATATTTTGCCATGTGTCATGTAAAGCATTTCTCTATTTTCCCTCTTTAGCACAGATGTACTTTTCCTTTCAAGCCTTTTATTTTTAATGTTTCACTTGCATTTTCTTTTACAGATTACACTCTGTGAGATAGGTTGTGAAGGAATGAAGGTGAGTGAACGTAGAGTTATCTATATTGAGATATTAAGGTTATGTTACTGCCATACACACGCACAAAAGTTAGCAGTGGTGGAAAGTTTTGATTTTGGGGAAAAGAAAAGCAGACCTATATTTGAAACAGCAAGTTTAGAGGCACCATATATTTTAATTCCACTGAGATCTGCTATGATCTCCAATCAGAGTTCAGCACTGACAGTCCAGGGCAGTTAGAATAGTGTTTCTAATAAAAAGGAAGGATTAAATGGAACAAATAATACCTAGAGCAAAATAAATAAACCAAGTCATAAAAAAGCCCAGCTCCTATGACAATATCATAAAACTTGTCTTTAATCTTATTTCTCCTTCTTTTGAAAGAGGGAATGTTCATATGGGAAATTTTCCTTTTTATGTCTCCCTGGCTACCAATATGACCCTTCATGCGAAAAAATCCTGAGGCCCCAAATGTACCATTTACAATAAATCATAATCCAAAGCTCATAAATTTAGCCATTTTAGGATGATTTCTTTCACCTCAAGTTGTTGTTCTCCTTGGCTTCCACATGATGTTTTCCTAAAGTCATTATCCAACAGAGTCTGTTTATTAAAAATGTATCAGTAAGAACAAGATAGTGATGGATATAAAGAGCCAGGAGTCACTACCATTGAAAATTGCTTTAGTCAGTGCAGTTAAGTAAAAACATATGTTGATAAGAGTCATATTTTTCAGTAAAGCATATTCTTATGGCTTAATTTGTTCTACAAGCCTAACCTCTTCCTCCCACTGCTTCTGTCTGAACACAGTATTACTTTCTCTCTCTAATTATCTTAACAGCAGCCCTGTAAATAAACACAATAGCTTAATTGTATTTATTTGTGAGCTATCTGTTTTAGTGTGGTTCTAAATGATTACTTTTTCTAATTATTTTTGTGAAGCTGCTGCTCATAAAAAGAATATAAAAGCCTGTGGCTACAGCAGTGAAGAGGTGAACAGTACATTAAGAGGAGAACAGAATTTCATTGTAAGAAGAAGGGAAAGAACTTTAGAAACCAGTTAGTCCTACCTAGCAAATCATTAGTTTAATTGGAGACTTAGTGAGGCCCAAGTAAAAGGCTAATCAAAATATTCATTAATTAGAAGACTTCTGAGAACTGCAAAGTAGGGGACACGGTGATGTACTATGTAGACCTGCCTTCCACAACTGAGGCCCTCATTCCCGCAGCTCCTGGGGGTGCTGGCTGCTGGCAGGTCACAAGCAGACATCTTTAGGAACTGCTCTTAGAGTAAATGTGCACGTTTCCCAGGACTATACTCCTGTTCAGGGACATTTTTTTTTTTTTTTTTTTTTTTAGGAACATTTTTGACTCAAAGGACTGGTCTATGGGGAGGCTTGGCTCCCTGGCCTCTGTTTGAGACATCTCTGACAAGCTCTAGAACTCTGCGTGAGACTGGTTAAGGCCTTTCTGCAATTGTATAATTCAAGTTCTGTCTCTGCACAATCTTGTTCTCTCATTTCTGCCAGCAATTTTTCCCAACAGAATACTCCAATAAATATTTTGCATACCAATTCCCACCTTAGAATGTGTTTTCCAGAGAATCTAGTCTATGGCACACAGTTGGACTAATTTAACATTGTCTAATTGTCAGCTTGAGAAACTTATGAGTACTCTAAGGTATCTGAATTTTTAATAATATTTTAAAGATCAAAATATTAAAGAAAATGATAAAGTGAGAAATTTGAAGTCCTAATCATTTATTCCTTCGCATTAAACCAAGAATTATAGTTTTGTTTTTTTTTTTTATTGTTGAAAGTTAGACAAAGGCCAGTTTCAGAATACAATCACTCGCATTAGTTAAACATTTATCGAGTCTCCACAATATGCCCCACTTGATGCAAGAAACTAAGAATGTTAAGACAAATATGACACAGCCCTGACTTCAGGGAGCATGTATTTAATCAAGTACTGGTAATCAAATATGGCAGTAAATAAATTGAGGTACGAACCATATAAAGAAATGAAACAAAGGAAGAGTGATTATTCTGTTTTGGTGAATCCAAGGGTTCCTTATATAGGAGAGGATATACTAGCTGTGACAACAAAAACTAGTAAAGAGTTCATGGGTTAGAAAAGTAAAGAGGACGAGAGGAATGGGCAACTATAATATCATGTACAAAGGCACAGAAGCAGTAAGGAGGACATTCTGTTTGAGGAAATTCAAGTAATTCAAGACAGCTGCCATGGAAGGAAAAACTGGCAAGACAGAGAACAGATGTAGGCTGGGCTAGGAAGATCCTCTGCCAAAATGAGAATTTCACATACTCTCTGTAGTAATATGATAAGATCTGTGTTTCAGAAAGAACATTCTGGAAATTGCACAGAGGCGGTATTGAAGGGAGGCAAGAAAGACAAAGAATAGCGTAACAAGTTAAGGTCCTCTCGTAATAATACAAATGTGAGATCATGAGAGAAGTGATAGTTGTAATAGAGAGGCATATAAAGAAATAAAAAGAAGTACAGATACCAGGAAATGGTGACCAAATTCTCCTTGATGCAAGCTTCCGCTTTGTTGATAAGTGTATGTTTTGGCTGCTTTGGCTTCTAGAGGTGTATAGCCAACTCTAGCCTCCAGGTAGAAGCCACAAACTCCATGTATTCCACAGTCATGTCTTTAGGAACTTGCTTGTTACTTTCGTTTGTTAATTTATTATAGACTTTAATCATTTCATGTTCAATATCTTCCATAGGTCTTAATGGATATGTATTGTCTTAACACTGGAGAATGAACCACTAATGATGAAATTGCAGGCTGTCCTTCCTATTTCCTACATATATAGCTCTCTCCCATTAAAAAAAAAAAGAAAAAAGGAGTATACAGTTTATGAGGAAACTAACTACAAGAAAACTAAATTTTCCTATATGGAGAATTTTAAAAACTCATAATTATGCATATTTTACTGGTACTTAGAAATATTGATAAAGAAATTAAACATCACTGTGCTACAAGCTGTGGATTAAAGGAAACAGCCTAAAATTGGAAGAAAGAATTCCCAAACCTCCAAATTCATATTCAAAAAGTTTTAAAGAGTGTTAGTCCTTACATTCCAACTTTTGAAATTTATGGATAAACCAACTTATGCTATAAAAAAAAAGTAACATGCCCCAAGATTTAGTAACTTGCATGCATTAATTCAGGTTACATTTAATCCACATTTCAATTTTAGTGTTTTTTTCCCAATAGTTAATGCATAAAAATCCACCACAATTCTACTATATTCCAGAGAAATGTGAACATATAATGGTGACTTGATTGGGATTACAATAGCTAGTTTTAGTCTTTTTTTTTTTTTTTATTCTACTTTAATAAGATTTAAAAAAAAATCTCCATTAACCCATTCAGCTGCACTTTTATAAAATCAGAATATGTATCTTGTCTTTTATAGATTTCTCCCTAAATTGTGTTTCTTGTCAAAATTATTTCCTCTCCATAGACCGAGCAGATCTCTCCATCACTCATCTATTACCACAGAGATGTTTGTTTGGCCAGTTCTGCAAACTAACTCTTCAGAGAGAAGTCACTTGGAGGGCTGGGGCTTCAAACCCTTCTTGGGAGAAGAGGAGTATAAATGGATTTGACTCAGCAATACTGAGTTCTTTAGACTCAAAAACTATTCCCAACAATTCTATTTACTTAGAGACACCAAGACCAAATTTTCAAAGGTTTTCAAAATGGAGACTCTCAAAAAATAAGGGGCAGAGGTAGTTGGAGGCAGGCATGCCTAGAGCTCTATCCTAGGATCTCACAGGGAAAAGGGTGGCAGTAAATTAGAAGAGATGATGATGTGTGCTCAAACCCATTCTTCAGAGTGTGTGTGTGTGTGTGTGTGTGTGTATACAAAAGCTCTAGTTTTTAGTTTATGTAATATATATATGGGCTTCCCTGGTGGCTGAAATGGTAAAGAATCCACCTGCCATGCGAGAGACCTGGGTTTAATCCCCATAAATATATATTTACATATATACAAATTTCAGTTTCCAAGGTGACTACATATATACACGTGTGTGAGTGCTAAGTCACTTCAGTTGTGTCTGACTCTTTGAGACCCTGTGGACTGTTAGCCTGCCAGACTCCTCTGTTCATGGGATTCTCCAGGCAAGAATTCTGGAGTGGATTGCCGTGCCCTCCTCCAGGGGATCTTCCCGACCCAGGGATCGAAACTTACACCTCAATGTCTCTTGCATTGGCAGGCAGGTTCTTTACCACTAGCACCACCTGGGAAACTGTAACTACACACACACACACACACACACACACATTCATATTAAAAACTAAAGTTTTGGTATCATAAACTAAACTGTAACAAATATATAACCTATCAGAGAGATTTGTGATGAAGATAAGCTGAGGAGAACAAAGAATATTTATCAAGAAAGAACAATAATGTATTACCAAGAAATGCCAGGGTCACATCAAATCCTTCGATTCTTAAGATTCATAGTATTTGCAAGACATTATTGCAAAACTAACGTACATTGTAAACTTTATAATAGAGTTTACAGTAACATTACCTGATTGATCAACAAATTTTGAAGTTGTTACTCTTGAGTTATACATAAAATGCATCTTTGCCTTTATTAAGTTTTTCTTTTATTTATTTGGCTGCATTGGTTCTTTGTTGCTGCATGCGGGATCTCTTTTTTTAGTTGAGGCAGTTGCATCCTTGCCTTTAAATGACATGAATGTGGTTTGACATCAGATTCACTGAAGGAGTGTTAAGAGTTCTATCTTTCATATGGATATAAGTGACATAATTATGCTAAGTGAATGACAAAATATCTCAGAGCAAGATAAAAGTTCCAAGGACTGTATTACAAACTAGGAGTTATAATGTGATTAGAAGTAGATAGCCCCATTGATATTTTTATATATGATATAAATATAATTTTATGGTATATAAAGCTGTTGCAATAATGAAATCAGTGAAAATATTAACAGAAATTACATTTTAGTATTAGACATACTTGTTAAGGCATATTTAATCATTTATAACTATAATTAAAGTATAAAATAAGAACTCAATATTTTTATAGAGTATGAGTTGATATCTGTTAACTTAATGAGAGACAGTAAATTTGTAGATAAAAAAGTGCATTGATATTTATGATTTATTCTATCACTACATCAGAAAACCTAATAATGAGCTTTGGGTTTGCTGTAAGAAGAGGGAGGGAAAAAAAAAAAAAAAGAAGAGGGAGGGAGGAAGGCCGTGACGTAAATGACCATAGACCTAAAATGAGTGCTTTTTAATTCAGAAAAAGAGAGTTCAGAGTTGATCACCAGTGTTCAGTGTACACCTGTCAATTAGCATTGTCGAGAATGTACATGATTTATTTTGATCTCAAAATGAGTATATTCTCATGGTCTTCTTCACACTCTCATAAATGAAAACAGAATGAAAACAACTGTTTTCATTCTGATTCTAACATGCTTGTTACTTTAACATTATACAGAAATTTTATTAAATTCTTATGAACAATTTTAGTCTAAACTTTAAAATATGATAGGTATCCAGTTTGAGTTAGACAAAAGGTTTAAGCTATTTTTCTGTAACATGATAAAGCAAAAATGCAATACAAGTAGAGATTATCTGCAGTTTTTAAAGAAAAATAGTATTTATTGGTCCAAGTGGTCTTAATGTGTTCAAAATGATCAAGTAGCATATTAGTGTTATCAACTAGTAAATAATAAAAATATATATGAGAAAAAACAGAAAAATTTTAGTTGTTAATGATTATTCCTATATTCTATCACAAGATGGGAATACAAGAGAAGAATAAGATACACAAATTTTACCATTAAACAATGATTCAGGCAACAGTTACACAAAATAGATTGGTAAGCATGATATCTTCTTTTTTTAATGATATGTTCTTTAATGTCCTGCTACAAAATCCAATATTACTTTCCTTAAAACTAAACAAACTCATTAATCTCCTCAAATATTCTATTTCCCCACACCACTAAAACACTGGATATTAATGGAGAGGTGGGCCATATGTTCACAATCTGTGTGTGTGTGTGCATGTGTGTGTATGAGAGAGAGAGAGAAATGTACAAATACGCGTAGAAAAAGCTAAGTACACCCAAACTGCTTATGCAAGTGTTAAAAGAGTATACACATCAAACAGAAAATAGAAAACATTGTAAGAAACCCATGTCAAATAGATATTCTAAAAAAGACCTAAATGGATGTATGCAAATACTTTTTATGTAAAGATAGTACATGAGAGGAAAAAAAAAAAGGAATCCAAAATTCCCTTTAGCTTTACAAAAATTTCTAAGCTGTTTTCAGAAGTAAGACAAACTTCATCAAGAACAACAAAAAAAGAGGGGCGAGAACCCCACTTTTGATAAAATGGCAAAGGCTGATAAACTCTGACATGACAAAATAGGGAATATTATGAAACAGCTAAAAGAGAGCTAAAGAAAAGGGATTCTATTGTCTCAAACTATTTTAGGTCTTTCCCATCTGCTTCAAAATTCTTGTCTCACCACAATGCTACACATCCAGACATATCTATTAGAAGGAGAAGTGCTCAACTGTTAATAATTTAATAATTAGAAGCACTCTTTAAATAGTAAGGCAGGCAATTAAGAATTGTATGAAAGGTGTTGCAATTGATGTTTAAGGCAGGCAATTAAGAATTGTATGAAAGGTGTTGCAATTGATGTTTAAAGGTGATGCAATTGATGTTTAAAGTAAGTTTCGAATGTCCCAAGAAAACAACTAAAAGCAACTTGTGAAGGAAAGGAAGAAGATGAGAAAAACGGAGAGGAAAAATATAATAATAAATAAAATCATGTAAAATAATATAGACACCAATCTCTATGTGAATATCTTAGAACAGGAGAAACATTACAAATGAAGTGTTTAGCTTTGAGATTTCTTATTGGCCTTTTTAAATGTACTTTCAAAATTGGATTATGATTACATTATAGTTGCTAAAGATGCTTTAGATTGTGTGCTTAGAGTGCATAAAACAATGATGCTTCATGAATATTGTGCATATCGTTCTAAACATTTAAAAAATCAAAAAATGTTCTATTTTCCTCATTCTGTGCACTTTGCTCTTGGTAAACGGCATTTGAAATGTTTTGCAATTTTTAAAAAATGTCTTAGGTATCCTAGACAGCAAATTCTCTCATGCATTTTTTAAAAGCTATAAAATTGTTTGAAACGCATTTAGAATTTTGATAAATTTAAAACGGGAAATTACCTTGATGTTTTTAGCTTTCGTAGAGTAACATTGCCCTTTGAACAAATTGGATGTAATTATGCATTCATTAATTTTAGAGTCATTATTCTGTACAAAGAGAATTAGAATTTTACTTTCAGTCTTAGTTTTGGAAAGGATTTCATCTGTCATGATAATTTATTTTATTTAGTTAGTTAAGTGCAGTTTTATAAGTAAAATGATAGACTTACTTTAGCAAATGAAGAGCCAATTCAGGTACTTAAATTCTTATTAAAAATCTGCATTTAAAATAATATGTACAATGGCAATTTTGTATGATGAATACTGAAATATTTTTGAATCTAAAGAAGCAGTTTCATTACAAATACTAGTGTGTTTTTATGCCAACATGAGAACCAAGAGGCAAGGTACAAAGGAAAACGAATCAATTGCTTGAGGTTTTAAGATATAAAAGATAAATGTCTGAAGATTGTTGGGTTGTAGTAGTGAAATTATAGATCTGTCGATTTTTTTTCTAAGCTTTTCTTTACTATAATAATAGTGTTTTTGCAAACATAAAGGAAAAGCAATTAAATATATATATATATATATATATTAACCTTTTACAAATAGCGCCAAACTTAAGACATAGATTTTAATTTAAACCATTGGTGTCACAGCAGCTCAAAAGACTAGAAAATTCAAGCAGAGGGTAAGTGGTTGGTTGCGCTTAACTTTGCGATTGATTTTATTCAGTAAATATGATCTCTGTTTAGTATTCAAGAACCAGGTTCACTTTCCTTCCTTGTTGTAGCATATGTATGCTCTGCTCTTTTTTCTCTTAAGTATTATTATAAAACATACGCTTTTGACATTCAAACTTAAAACCAGTTTCCATTCTAATTGTGAAAGAGATGAAGAGATCACTCCCAACTGCCACCCACATTGGAGTGTTGAAAGTATTTCACTATGTACCCAGTAAGTCTAGCAGGAAAGAAATAAGATCCTGTCCCCAGGATCCTTGGACATTTCTGACAAGTAGAAAGAAATTCAAATACCAGTAGAGTTTGTTTCCGCAAACTGACTGCATACAAACATTTTTGCTCAGGAACAAAGCTGCAACCTCCTGAAGGGTCTATTTGTGTCAGTTACTTTGTTCAACTGCAATTTGTTATTGAGAAAATATTATCCCTGTAATTCTACTCCGTCAGTGAATCCTTAACTGCTCAGTCTTATAGGTGAAGGTTGTTAAAGTTAAACCATCTGTCTTTCCAGAGTATCTGTTGTAATCAGTTCACGGGTCAGAAAAAAAAAAAAATAACTTTTTCTTGTTTGTACCACTGTTCATTTTTCACTGACTCTCAGAAGTGGACATATTGGCTCATTGACCCCTTCAGGTATCAATTTAATCTTTACCCTTAGTTATTGTTTCTTGCTTGTAGAGTGCAAACATCTATTTCACTTGTATTTTCTAAGTTAGTTATAATAATACCCATAGGGGAGCAGCATAGTTTCAATTATTAATAATAATGTCCTGAGTGAGAAGGAATTTACTTTTTGAAGTTAGATTATTTATGTTCTCAGTTGCTACCCACACTTTTGGGTTTCGGGCATGCATGTTTTATTACTCTTTTCTTAAAAAAAAAAAAAGAAACAAAAAACAACAACAAAAAAAAAACCACACCTCATTTGTTAAGTTTAAATTGTCCAAAATGTAGAACTCAGCAGTTGCAGAAGTCATATTTAACACTCATAATTCAAAGATGAAAAACATTTATCTCCCCCCCAAAACAAAGGAATCTTCTAACCAAAGCATATTTCATCGGATATAAATGTGTTCATAATCTAGTAATCCTTATCAAAACCACATTGTCTTCATTGTCAGTGACTATTATTGCATTCAGCTCTCTCTTCCCTCTCCTGTGTGATCAGCACTGTTTTAAAAAACGTGTACAGCTTATAGCTGCTGTTCTGTTTGCTCTGTGTTTCTTTAATTAACAAAACAAAAAGAGTTCCTGGCACAGCTCCTCAGACCACGATTCACCTCAGGCCAAGCCCCGGGAATGTTTCCTCAGTGAGGAAGCAGCCACTGCTTCCCCCGGGAACCATCAGCTGAGGGTACAAATAAACGAAAGGAACTACAATCCCTTGAGACAACAAATATGGGTGAATCATTTATTTGGTGACTGGGCCTCTTTCACCTCTCTTTCTGTGTTCCCTATAAAATAAGAAAGTCACTGTGATTCTACAGATCTGAATCTATAGTAACAAAGATAGGCATTGTGACTGAGTATGACTCGTCCAAAAATAACTGGGAAGAGTCAAGTCAGTTGTCAGGTACCACAAGAATGCGGCGGTGCCGTGAGGGAGATCCATGAAAATAGAGTTTCTGGACTCGAGACACAAGATGCTTCCTCTACGAAGTATCGGTACCTGAAAGAATCACACATGTGGAGCCGTCTAATGAGAAAGGTTGTTTCCTAATGTGTAAAGAGGGTTTTTTCCCTGTAAAATTTAACTTGGACATTGCTTAAACAGAGACAAAGACGTCAGGGATTATGTATTGATAAAACGAAAGTGAGGCAAAGCAAAATAAAATATAACAAAATAAGTGTATACACAAAAACACTAAATAGAGTGGTAAAAACATGATTTCCAACAAGAATATGATCCAATATGGCAAATGAATTATTTATAGTACATCACAGAATTCCAAATAGTGAAACATTAAGTACCTTTAAAACAAATCTCATTTATTTTTTTAACCACAGCCCACTAGATAAAGTCAAAAGAAATCCCTTGATAAAATTATATAAGGCCTTTCATTCTATTATTTCTAATCCCACCACACTGCTACAGTCATATCAAATGATTAATCTCCAAATAAATCATTCATTTCAAAATATTGTTCCTTCTGTTTAGAATTTCTTTAAAGAGAAGAATTTCTTTGCCACTCACCCCCTTACATGTCTCTTTTATTTCCCTGACCACCCAATATACTTTCCACATAATCCAAAAAATATTTAAATGTTCCTTCTGGGGCAACTTCTTTCTTATATATTCTTCTGCAACATATCCTACATACCTTTATTACAATCTATGCCACATTGTTAAGTGACAGATGACATGTCTGTGATACTATGCAATCTGTATGCAGTGGAGATCTTATCTTGTTCATTTTAGAATTTGTAATATAATACACCTTACTGAAAAACAAAATTTTTGATGTATTTGAAGTGACTAAAATGACTGAAGGATATATGTTTGGATATTTTTCTCACAGTGTGTCAGTAAGAACTTTTCTAGATATACTTTATATTCAAAAGCTGATTGGTAAAGGGAACTATTTTACATCTTTCTTCTGATTACAAGTCATAATTATCCTGACAAGAGTATTTCTTAGTATCAGTTCAAGTTTCTGAAATAATCGTCAAGCCCCAACTTATTTAAATATACATACTTTTCTATTGGTGATCAAAGCAGAGACTAATTCCTTAGGAAACATTATTGTATATATCACTTAGCAGTTTTATAATTAGACACTGTGGAGACACTGGAGTGCTTTAGAAGTCATTAATAAACCACTTCACTTATGAAATGATCATGCATTAGAAATATTGGCATTGCAGTTAATTCAACAGTGCATATTTATCTCATTTAGTCAAATAGTCATTTTCATTTTATCATATGAAAAGAAATTTGAAAGCTTATGTACACACAAACCTGTACATACATGTTTATAACAACTTTATCGATAATTCCCCAAAGCTGAAAGCAATATGCCTTCAGTAAGTGAATGGATAGACAGACTGTGATACATTTACACAATGGGGTATAATTCAGTGATAAAAAGCAATGATATATCAAGCCACACTTGATGAATACATTTTAAAAGCATATTGCTAAGATAAAGAGGCCAATCTGAAAAGGCAACACACTGTATGATTGTACTTATGTGATATCTTGGAAAAGACAACATTACAGAGGCAATAAACAGGGCAGTGGTTTTCAGGAAACTGAAATGTCATGCAGAATGTGTCAGAAAAATCAAAGCTATACTACATATGTATGAAACAAACTCAATGGAGGGGATAAAAGAAAAGGTGTTGCCCTAATTTTTAACTATAGGAATGAGTGGAAGCTATGATACTAAAGACAAAGAAACTGCCCACAAGTACTGCACTGTGGTAGAGACAGCTGTTTCTCATAGGAGTACAGGTTAATTTTAAACAAGTGCATATGTACCCTGGAATTGAAAATTAAGTAAATGAACAGTCAGTGATGAGAAGCAGGTTTCTCATTGTTGAAGTAGGAAGTTACAAATAAGGAAGAGAAGGCTAGAATGTGGCAATGGAAGAGACTCAGAAGCGTCAATGTAAATGCATGTGCATCATTTAACATAGGCACAGGTTGATACACCCAGAAAGTGTGTGTGTGTGTGTGTGTAAACATGTGGATTAGTATACACATGTCATCGCTTTGTCAGCTGAGAAGGTCTAAAGTTAATGACACCCCAGTAATCATGATCACACTGTGCACTCAGATCTTGGTTTCTAATACCATTCTTCAATGAAATAAACTAGTGATCCTCAGAGAAATGACTCACTTGACAACTGGGACAGGGAATGTATAAGATGAGCCTGAAACATCTTATATTGCTAGAAAATAAGAAAGTACTAAAAAAAAGAAGAAGAAAGAAAGGAAGAAAGAAGAAAAAAAAAGGAAAAGAAAACTACAGTGTATATCATAAGGACCCAAATGAATGAGCTCCCAGTGTCCAACGTTGAAGCAATTTAAGCAATAAAATATAGTATTAGCTTATAACCTGACATATAAAATAAATTTTCATGAGTTCATGCAATATAAATAAATGATTAAATTAAAACATAGGAAAGAACAAACAAATTTCACAATAGAAAAATTCCAAAATAATTTATATACATCTCTCCCATAGGAAGTAAAGGAAAACATATCCTAAAAATATGAACTACACATAATGACTTCCTAAGAATATGGAAAAATGAGGCAATATAACTACATCTAGGTGATCAAAGTTAAAATTAATAGATAAGTCATATAGATAGTACATGATGTGATGACAATGACTTTTTAGTTCTGTGATTTTTCTCCATAAAACACATAAGCGCACAATAATCATAAGGGAAAAATAAGACAAAACCCGACTGAGGGGCAATTATTTTGCAAAATAATTTATCAACATTCTTCACAAACAAGATTATCAAAAACAAAAAGAAAATTCTGAGAAAATGTCACAGCCAAAAGAAAGCTAAGGAGACATGATAATTAAAAGTAATATGGTACCTGGAATGTGATACTGCAACAGAAAAAGGAGAATAGGTTAAAACAAGAGAGTGTGGTATCTAGCATATAACAATGTATCAATATTGCAAAAAAAGAAAAAAGTACTCAGAAGAATCTTTGTCTTGTTAACCTTCCCTTTCTCTGTCTCCTTCTCTGGAGTTCTCTACCTTCTCTCTCTCTGTGACATATGTAAACACACACAAATACAAAGAGCATACACATACTAGTGACTTATATAATGATACATAGTAACTGATACACTAGGCTATCATAACTGTTTGTTTACCTTCAGTAATTTCATACTACTATAACTTCAAAGAAGACATAACCAAGAAGAATATTGTGTTTATCTGATTATTATTCCATGATAAATGTCATCTCTAAGTCACTGTACAGTGGTACATGTACAATGGAATATTACTCAGCCATAAAAAAGAACAAAATAATGTCAATTGCAGCAGCATGGGATAGACCTAGAGACTGTCATACTGAGTGAAGTAAGTCAGATACAGAAAGATAAATATCAAAAAATATTGCTTATACATGGAACCTAAAAAGAAAAGAGTACAAATGAACTTATTTACAAAACAGAAATAAAGTCACAGATGTGGAAAACAAATTTGTTGTTACCAAGGGATAAAGGAAGAAGCTGGGAGATTGGGATTGACATATACACATTGAAAGTGAAGTGAAAATTAGCCACTCAGTCGTGTCCAACTCTTTGTGACCCCATGGATGGTAACCACCAAGCTGCTCTGTTCATGGAATTCTCCATGCAAGAATAAAGGAGTGAGTTGCCATTTCCTTATCCAGGGGATCTTCCCGACCCAGGAATCGAACCCAGGACTCCCACATTGCAGGCAGACTCTTTATCGACTGAGCACCAGGGAAGCCACTATATACACACTACTATATATAAAATAAATAGCTAATAAGGACCTATTGCATAGCATAGCGAACTCTACTTTATACTTTGCAATGACATATGGCAAAATAATCTAAAAAAGAGTGGATATACATATATGTATGAATAACTAATTCACTTTGCTGTACATTTGAAATGAATACAAAATTGTAAATCAACTGTACTCCAATAATTTTTTAAAAATAAACTAAATAATAAAAATCCACTGCACTTCCAAATGTTTGAATCTTAAATGAAAGACTCAAAATTAAAAGAAAAAAATTTCACTGTTTCCATATATTTTATTTTTGATGATTTTTGTATTGGCTGAGCTTTTGGATGATTTTTAAAATATGTATAACAATTATAAATAAATTCCCTAACAGTCCCATCCTTTAAAGAAACACATTTTATTATTTATTATACTATAATTTCTAAGTCTATTTCCTTAATAAATGACTATTTTTAAACATAACTATGTATATATCATCTTAATGCATGGGAGAAAGGTTTCTAGAGAAAATGCTAAATTATTTTTGGTGTCTTCATCCAAAAGTTTTAGGCCAATAATCCAGCTAGTTGATAATGAACTTAACCTAAGCCTCCAGTTTTTGCAAAAGATTTATTCTTTGAGACTTATCTATTGTTATCTAAGGTTCATTTCAAAAGAACTCAGTGCAATGGACAGGGTAAACAGGTAGAAGTCATGTGCTTGTACTGAAGCACAGATAATGTGAATGTTTCAAAATTACAGAAAAACTAATAAGACAAGTATATTCACTAGGGAAGAAACAGAATTGAGGATGTATAAAACTAAACTTTGACTCAAGTTTCCTAAAAACTGGGCTAAAACTTTATGGAATTGCAACATCATTTAATTTGGTCCTGAGCCTCCATTACAAGTAGAACAGGTAAGACTCACAATAGTTGTGTGTATCTAAACTCTATTCTATGTGTCACCCTGCTTATTTAACTTATATGCAGAGTACTTCATGAGAAACGCTGGGCTGGAAGAAGCACAAGCTGGAATCAAGATTGCCAGGAGAAATACCAATAACCTCAGATATGCAGATGACACCACCCTTATGGCAGAAAGTGAAGAGGAACTAAAAAGCCTCTTGATGAAAGTGAAAGAGGAGAGTGAAAAAGTTGGTTTAAAGCTCAACATTCAGAAAAGTAAGATCATGGCGTCTGGTCCCATCATGTCATGGGAAATAGATGGGAAAATAGTGGAAACAGTGACAGACTTTATTTTGGGGGGCTCCAAAATCACTGCAGATGGTGACTGTAGCCATGAAATTGAAAGATGCCTACTCCTTGGAAGGAAAGTTATGACCAACCTAGATAGCATATTAAAAACCAGAGACATTACTCTGCCAACAAAGGTCAGTCTAGTCAAGCCTATGGTTTTTCCAGTAGTCATATATGGATGTGAGAGTTGGACTATAAAGAAAGCTGAGTGCCGAAAAATTGATGCTTTTGAACTGTGGTGTTGGAGAAGACTCTTGAGAGTCCCTTGGACTGCAAGGAGATCCAACCAGTCCATCCTAAAGGAGATCAGTCCTGGATGTTCATTGGAAGGGCTGATGCTGAAGCTGAAACTCCAATACTTTGGCCACCTGACGCGAAGAGCTGACTCATTGGAAAAGACCCTGATGCTGGGAGGGATTGGGGGCAGGAGGAGAAGGGGGCGACAGAGGATGAGATGGCTGGATGGCATCACCGACTCAATGGACATGAGTTTGAGTAGACTCCGGGAGTTGGTGATGGACAGGGTGGCCTGGCGTGCTGTGATTCATGGGGTCGCAAAGAGCCAGACACGACTGTGTGACTGAACTGAACTCAACTGAAACTCTATTCAAGTGACCCAGAAAAATAATACAGTTAATAGTCAGTATGAGGCAATCCTTCAAACTTCTAATTAACTAAGAATTTTAAACAGCAGGTTACTAACATACACACACATATTAGTATGTGTGTGTGTGTGTGTGTGATAGAGCAAGAAAGAGACAAAGAGAGGAAGAGAGAGGAAAAAATAGATGGGATATTAACATATTATCTCAAGAAATCACTCTTCTCAAATTTAAATTGTATAATTCTTAAATTATTTTCAAATAACAGCTCTCATGCATTTATTACTCCATTTACTTTTATGATTAACAGGAGAACTTAGACTTCTTGGTTAAATTGGCAAATGCAAAGACGTGCCAGGGTAATAGATTATCTTTGATATTTGGTGCCTTTTTAAATGACAAATTCTAAAAGTATTTTTGTAATCAGATTTTTGTAAGGATAATGTCACTGTCTTTAAAATTATGTGAAGAAGTTATTATTGTAGTTTTCATATGAAAAACACACTTGATCAAATTGGAAGTTATTTAAAACTTTTCAGTTTCTTGATATGCTGAAAGCCAATACGACAGCTCTGGTCTTTGGTAGTTGATTAGAGGATGTGATTATTGTTCATCATTTTTCATCATTTTATCTATCCAAATTTCAAGAGCAAGGTTACTAATTATTTTATATTTGTCTACTAACAGATAGCAAAAATAGAAGAAAGACTATTGGAAAAGCCATGAAGCAAATGAAAATTTTAAATAGCCTATCAAATGAGTGGCAATGCAATTATGGCTGTATATTATTAAAAATGAAATTGAATTACCTATATTATGATATTTGCTTATGAAGTCACTCAGTCGTGTCTGACTCCTTGCGACCCCATGGACTGTAGCCTACCAGGCTCCTCCTTCCATGGGATTTTCCAGGCAAGAGTACTGGAGTGGGTTGCCATGCCCTTCTCCAGGGGATCTTCCCAACCCAGGGAAAATCATCATAAATCTCTAAGAATGCCAATTTTCTCTATTGTTTACTGAGTTTATTTCATAAAAGTCCGCTTTTGTAAAAATTTCATTAATTAAATATGTATAGAGTAATTCTGATGAGTCAGATAAGACTCCTGTCTCTCAGCTCTAATTTCTATTCTGTGAAGAAGAGATTATTAGCCATATTTTACATTTACATTTAAGAAAACTGGATCTCAGAGGTCAGTAATTCATGCCAATATACACAGTTAGAAGTGATGAATCCAGGATTACATTCGGGTGGCACTAGTGGTAAAGAACCCACCTGCCAATGCAGGAGACGTAAGTGATGTGGGTTTGATACCTGGGTTGGGGAGATCCCATGGAGAAGGGCATGGCAACCCACTCCAGTATTCTTGCCTGAAAAATCCCATGGACAGAGGAACTGTGCGGGCTACAGTCCATGGGGTCACAAACAGTCAAACAGGACTGAAGCAACTTCGCATGCACACATGTTCTAGTTTCAGATACATGTTCTTATCTAATTTTTTCCAGTTTTGAAATCTGCCAATTATACTTCAATAAGACATGTTCTTAACTATTACGTCACATGGCTTCAATTCACTTAGGCCCTGATTGCAAGTAAAATACAATCATTTTATAAAACAGATTATTTCTTCATAATAGAAAATAACAACTATATGTATTACTTAGCATAAATAATTAATTTTGAAAATATAAAATGCAGAGGATATTAAAAAATCATAACAAAACTCATTCCTATTATATGGAACAGGTGAAGTTGTGTTTGAACTGAAAACATATAAACATGCTTATTGTATCATCATTCTTTTTCTTCATAATTTCAAGTTTCAAAAGTGTCATTTAGTAATAATTTGCTATTGCTAATATAAAGGAATTGTATGTGGCTAAATGAGTCCTTGCTGTTGCCTGTGGAGTTATGATGTCATCCTAAATTTTGTTTTGGGATATATGGTCAGTAGTTATACCACAGGCTCAGTGGGCAATTGTTATTACAAGAAAACCAGTGACCAACTAATTTTGTCTACATATCTAGAACAACTATTTCCGCAACTATAAATATGTAAAGCAAAAGTGACAAAGCTTCACACCTCAATCCTACTTGGTACAGAAAGATGAAAATAATCTTCCTTTTGTAAATGACGATTTTAACTCAACAAAGGCAATAGAATGGGAGAAATTTTCCTGCAATTTATTTTTCTAATTCCTTTGATTTTGACCTATCATTATGGTGATATTAATTAGTACTATTATATAAATATTCAGAATACATGTGCTGCATTTGTAAATATCAAACTGATAAAATCAAAATAACATCATTGAAAGGTGACATTAGAAATATGATTTCAACTTTTTATAAATTATCATTTCAAAAATATATTTTAATGATCAAAATTTCTGAAAATGTGGTATCTGCTCCCCTCAGTGAAATGGTATCACTATATAATTCCAAAAAATTATTTAAGATGGTAGATCATTACTGCTTTTTTCTAACAACCTGACAAAAACCTTCACAAAACATTTGGTCACAACACCAAATTGAAAAGTTAACTGACGCTTTATTACTGTCTTGTTTGTAGAATGTGGTTGTAGGAGGTTATTGTAGAAGGCTAGGGGGAAAGGAAATAGGTTTGAGTATGTCATAGTTGATATTAGATGAAAAAATCCAGAAGAGATGGGAGATGGATAATTGGGAGTCACAAGGATAGTGGATTGAAAGGTCTTTCTCTTCCCGAGTCTGCAGAAAGACTATCATATGGGTTGAATTTTATGAGGATCTGTACTATTTACAGTCAGTGTCCCAGCAGAGATTTTTTTTTTTTTACCTTGTTCAACAGAACAAATATTAGACCTTAAAAAAGCCCAATTTGGGTTGGAGGTGGGGAAGGATGAACAGGTAGAGCCCAGGATTTTTAGGGTGATGAAAATACTCTGAATGATGCCATAATTATCGATACGAGTCATTACACATCTCCCAAACCGATAGAATGTTCAACAGCAAGAGTGAATCCTAAGATAAACTATGGACTTTGAGTGATTAGGATGTTGACGTAGGTTTATCAGTTATAACAAATGTGCCACTCTGGAGGGGCATATTGATAATGGAGGAGGCTATGAATGTGTATGGCAGAGTCTATATGGGAAATTTCTGTACCTTTCCTTGCATTTTGCTTTGAACTTTAAAGTGCTTTAAAAAAACGAAGTTTCAATATTATTAAAGGTTAAAAAACAGAATCTACTCAGACGTCTCTCAAATGGAAAGACCAATGTAAGACAGTTTCTGTGTCCGCTACAATTTGGACTTTAAAGTATAAGATTCAATTAATCCTGGAAACATCATCAGAGGTAAGTAGGTTCTATTGAAGAATCACCAATACGTTAAGTATCTCTACTTTATTTTGCCTTTTTCCTATCAAGACCACTTTGAAACCTAAAATCATTACTCTTGAGACAACTGAAGGAAAACAATTTTTCACAAATGTTCTCCATACTTCACAATATCCCCTTTGTCACATATCTAATTTCCTATAACTTTTGAAATTGAAGAATAAATATTTCCTGGTGGCCAGTAGAAATCAGGGAGGCCCATGCTAAATATTCCAGGCTCATAATAGAGAGTGAAAATTTTTATTATTTGCTTTATTCTTTGTACTGTAATATAGTGATGATATTGTAAAGCAAACTGTGTGTGTGTGTATGACATATGTACATATAAAATAGGATTTTCCTTTTAAAAATCCCTTTCTTTATTTCAGATATTGAAACTCCTCCATAGATTCTTTATTTTCCCATTATAAATACAAAAAATAACAGCCAAGTTTAGATACTGCATGCAATTATTTTCCTTTAAACTCCTGACCTGATGAAGGAAGTGAGGTCTCTTTCCAACAACACAGTTTACTTTCTTGTCATTCTTAGACGGGAGAACCTTGGGAACAGGCATAAGAGTAAGCTTCATTTCAATTGTCTCTTTCCACGGTCACAAGGCCAGAAAACATGCCTCAAGTAAAAAAGTACTGAGAGTGTTATAAAACATATTTCTGCCTTTCTTCCCCTTTGGGTTGAAAACAGAGAGGATTGTCTATCTTGGCAGCTCCCAAAGTTACTCACAAAAAGATGCAAGAAGGGCTCATAAAATCCTTTCTATCTAAAATGACATTCTTAGGTATGGGATTGAAAGTGACACTGTAGACAAAGGTAAGATTTAATAACATAAGACTTCCAAACTTCATGGAAATCGTCTTTCTTATAAAGGTAAGAGAATAAAATAAGTCTTCAAGGATTTTAAGCATACTCCAAAGCAGACTGTAGGAGCTCTAGCTACCTCTCCTGCACACTGCTGGCTTTCAAAATAAACTTGCTCACCAGACAATAATAGATTCAACATACTCTATCACTTAACTGAACAGAATGTGTTTGGTTTTATTTCACCAAAAGGCAAACTGACCTTTGCACATGTATGCAAGTTGCAAGGGTATAGTTCATGGGAATTCACTGATATTTTCAGGAGATACAGGCTCCTTAAATAGCAACTTAAAATTAAAATAAAAACCATTTTTGCTAAATTGTGTGCCTTATTGACTTCATAGTCATTTGTGTCTCTGGGGAATTCATGTCTTTATGCTTCAATACAGTTAAAAAAAAAAAAAAAAACACTAAATTATGACTGTTCAAATTAGAAAAGCAGGAAATAGAGTCAGGTCTTCTAAATCAGAATGACTTTCTTAGTGGCCATACTAGTATATGTTAAAAGGTACAGGGGACAAAATACAGAGACAGGAGTATGATAAAATGAATTTTAATGTATCTAGAAATAGGGGAGAATAAAATATCAATATCGTCACATGAGTCAGAGATTCAAAATGTAATGCATTAACACTGAATATTCTCATCTCATAAAAGTGTTATAGAATAAAAGTTTTAATGCTACAATCATTAATTCTAGTCTTACTTTTTGGCCATAAATCACATAATATTCTTCCAACAACTTATTCTGTCTTTCTTTCTCAGATGTCTTGTTCTTCTTTCTTATTTTATGATTATATATCCTTTAAAATTCAGTCAGTTTTTAACCTTGCCTCAGGTCTGCCTCTGGCTAAAACTAGCTCAGTCATGTCTTACCTCAGATCAGGTAAAGGAAGACTAGGTAAGTAAGGGTTACCTATACTTCTGAGCAGGAGGAGAAATTTCATTTGGGCAGAATAGCATAAAGCAGCCATGTTTATCAAATAACATAATTTGACTTCAAAATAGTTTTCAGTTTTAGTGTACTTCTAAATTCTGATATTATAATTTGCTTTGCTTTAAAATTGTTAGTGTTCATACATCACAATCAAGTGGGCTTTATCCCAAGGATGCAAGGATTCTTCAATATTTGCATATCAATCAATGTGATACACCACATTAACAAATTGAAAGATAAAAACCATATGGTTATCTCAATAGATACAGAGAAAGCCTTTGACAAAATTCAACACCCATTTATGATAAAAACCCTCCAGAAAGCAGGCATAGGAGGAACATACCTCAACATAATAAAAGCCATATATGATAAACCCACAGCAAACATTATCCTCAATGGTGAAAAATTGAAAGCATTTCCCCTAAAGTCAGGAACAAGACAAGAATGCCCAGTCTCACCACTACTATTCTACATAGTTTTGGAAGTTTTGGCCACAGCAATCAGAGCAGAAAAAGAAATAAAAAGGACACAGATTGGAAAAGAAGAAGTAAAACTCTCACTGTTTGCAGATGACATGATCCTCTACATAGAAAACCCTAAAGACTCCACCAGAAAATTACTAGAGCTAATCAATGAATATAGTAAAGTTGCAGGATATAAAATCAGCACACAGAAATCCCTTGCATTCCTATGTACTAACAATGAGAAATCAGAAAGAGAAATTAAGTAAGCAATTCCATTCACCATTGCAATGAAATGAATAAAATGTGTAGGAATAAATCTCCCTAAAGAAACAAAAGATATGTATATAGAAAACTATAAAATGCTGATGAAAGAAATCAAAGAGGACAGAAATAGATGGAGAAATATACCGTGTTCATGGATTGGAAGAATTAGTATAGTGAAAATGACTATACTATCCAAAGCAATCTATAGATTCAATGCAATCCCTATCTAGCTACCAGCAGTATTTTTCAGAGAACTAGAACAAATGATTTCACAATTTGTATGGGAATACAAAAAACCTCAAATAGCCAAAGCAATCTTGAGAAAGAAGAATGGAACTGTAGGAATCAGTCTGCCTGACTTCAGGCTAAACTACAAAGCCACAGTCATCAAGACAGTATGGTACTGGCACAAAGACAGAAATATAGCTCAATGGAACAAAATAGAAAGCCCAGAGATAAATCCACGCACCTATGGACGCCTTATCTTTGACAAAGGAGGCAAGAATATACAATGGAGATAAGACAATCTCTTTAACAAGTGATGTTGGGAAAACTGGTCAACCACTTGCAAAAGAATGAAACTAGAACACTTTCTAACACCATACACAAAAATAAACTCAAAATGGATTAAAGATCTAAACATAAGACCAGAAACTATAAAACTCCTAGAGGAAAACATAGGCAAAACATTCTCTGATGTAAATCATAGCAGGATCCTCTATGACCCACCTCCTAGAGTAATGAAAATAAAAGCAAAAATAAACAAATGGGACCTAATTAAACTTAAAAGTTTTTGCACAATGAAGGAAACTATAAGCAAGGTGAAAAGACAGCCTTCAGAATGGGAGAAAATAATAGCAAATGAAGCAACTGACAAAGAATTGATCTCAAAAATATACAAGCAACTCCTGCAGCTCAATTCCAGAAAAATAAGTGACCCAGTCAAAAAAATGGGCCAAAGAACTAAACAGACATTTCTTCAAAGAAGACATAGAGATGGCTAATGAACACATGGAAAGATGCTCAACATCACTCATTATCAGAAAAATGCAAGTCAAAACCACAATGAGGTACCATTACACACCAGTCAGGATGGCTGCTATCCAAAAGTCTACAAGCAATAAATGCTGGAGAGGGTGTGGAGAAAAGGGAGCCTTCTTACACTGTTGGTGGGAATGCAAACTAGTATAGCCGCTATGGAGAACAGTGTGGAGATTCCTTAAAAAACTGGAAATACAACTGTCATATGACCCAGCAATCCCACTCCTGGGCATACACACTGAGGAAACCAGATCTGAAAGAGACACGTGCACCCCAATATTCATTACAGCACTGTTTATAATAGCCAGGACATGGAAGCAACCTAGATGTCCATTGGCAGACGAATGGATAAGAAAGCTTTGGTGCAAATACACAATGCAAAATCACTCAGCTCTTGAAAAGAATGCATTTGAATCAGTTCTAATGAGATGGATGAAACTGGAACCTATTATACAGAGCAAAGCAAGTCAGAAAGAAAAACACCAATACAGTATATTAACGCATATATATGGAATTTAGAAAGATGGTAATGATGACCCTATATGCGAGACAGTGAAAGAGACACAGATGTAAAGAATAGAATTTTGGACTCTGTAGGAGAAGGCGAGGGTGGGATGATTTGAGAGAATAGCACTGAAACATGTATATTATCATATGTCAAAGAGATCACCAGTCCAGGTTTGATGCATGAGAGAGGGTGCTCAGGACTGGTGCACTGGGATGACCCTGAGGGATGGGATGGGGAGGAATGTGGGAAGTGGTTTCAGGATGGGGAACACATGTACACCCATGACTGAGTCTTGTGAATGTATGGCAAAAACTGCCACAAAATTGTAAAGTAATTAGCCTCCAATTAAAATAAATAAATTAAATAAATTTAAAAAACAAAATTGTTAATGGTGTAAGAAGATTTTAAAACTTGTCTTCTTAAGTGCCTCTTACCAACCTTCACAATTTGTCTAGGACTGGAGGAAACCACAATCACAGAAAACTAACCAATCTGATCACATGGACGACAGCCTTGTCGAACTCAATGAAGCTATAAGCCGTGCAGTGTAGGGCCACCCAAGACAGACCGGTTATGGTAGAGAGTTCTGACAGAAAGTAGTCCACTGGAGAAGGGAATGGCAAACCACTTCAGTATTCTTGCCTTGATAACCCCATGAACATCATGAAAAGGCAAAAATATAGGAAACTGAAAGATGAACTCCCCAGGTTGGTAGGTACCCAATATGCTACTGGAGATCAATGGAGAATTGACTCCAGAAATAACGAAGAGACGAAGCCAAAGCAAAAACAACACCCACTTGTGGATGTGACTATTGATGGAAGTAAAAGAGCAATATTGCACAGGAACCTGAAATGTTAATTCCGGGAATCAAGGCAAATTGGAAGTGGTTGAATAGGAGATGGCAAGAGTGAATGTTGACATTTTAGGAATCAGCAAATTAAAATGGACTAGAATGGGTGAATTTTAACTCAGATGACCATTATATCTACTAATGTGGGCAAGAATCCCTTAGAAGAAATGGAGTAGCCATCATAGTCAACAAGAGAGTCTGAAATGCAGTCCTTAGATGAAATCTCAAAAATGACAAAATGCTCTCTGTTCATTTCCAAAGCAAACCATTCAATATCATGATAATCCAAGTTGATGCCATGACAAATAATGCTGAAGAAGCTAAAGTTGAATGGTTCTATGAAGACCTACCTGACCACCTAGAACTAATACCCAAAAAAGATGTCCTTTTCGTTATAGGGGACTTGAATGCAAAAGTAAGAAGTCAAGAAACACCTGGAGTAACAGGCAAATTTGACCTTGGAGTACAGAATAAGGTTAATAAGGTGTTGCCAAGAGAACACACTGGTCATAGCAAACACTGCTTCCAACAACACAAGACTCTACACATGGACATCACCAGATGGTCAATATCAAAATCAGATTGATTATATTCTTTGCAGCCAAAGATCGAGAAGCTCTACACAGTCAGCAAAAACAAAACTGGGAGCTAACAGTGGCTCAGTTCATGAACCCCTTATTGGCAAATTCAGACTTCAGTTGAAGAAAGTAGGGAAAACCACTAGGCCACTCAGGTATGACCTAAATCAAATCCCTTACTACTATACAGTAGAAGTGAGAAATAGATTCAAGGGATCAGATCTGATAGACAGAGTGCCTGAAGAACTACGGACAGAGGTTCACTATGGACAGAGGTTCATGACATTGTACAGGAGACAGGGATCAAGATCATTCCCAAGAAAAAGAAATGCAAAAAGGCAAAATAGTTGTCTGAGGAGGCCTTAAAAACAGCTATGAAAAGAAGAGAAGGAAAAGGAAAAGGAGAAAAGGGAAGATATACCCATTTGAATGCAGAGTTCCAAAGAATAGCAAGGAGAGATAAGAAAGCCTTCCTCAGTGATCAGTGTAAAGAAACAGAGGAAAACAATAGAATGTGAAAGACTAGAGATCTCTTCAAGAAAATTAAAGATACCACGAGAAATTTTCAAACAGAAATGGGCACAATAAGAGACAGAATTGGTATGGACCTAACAGAAACAGAAGATATTAAGAAGAAGTGGCAAGAATACACAGAAGAACTACACAAAAAACATCCTCATAACCCAGATAACCACAATGATGTGATCACCCATCTAGAGCCAGACATTCTGGAATGCAAAGTCAAGTGGACCTTAGGAAGCATCTCTACGAACAAAACTAGTGGAGGTGATAGAATTCCAGTTGTTATTTCAAATCCTAGAAGATGATGCTGTGATAGTGCTGCACTCAATATGTCAGCAAATTTGGAAAACTCAGCAGTGGCCACAGGACTGGAAATGGTCAGTCTTCATTCCAATCACAAAGAAAGGCACTACTAAAGAATGCTCAAACTACCACACAATTGCACTCATTTCACACGCTAGCAAACTAATGCTCAAAATTCTCCAAGCCAGGCTTCAACAGTACATGAACCAAGAACTTCCAGATGTTCAAGCTGGATTTAGAAAAGGCAGAGGAACCAGAGGTCAAATTGCCAACTTCTGTTGGATCATGGAAAAAGCATGAGATTTCCAGAAAAACAGCTATTTCTACTTTATGGACTATGACAAAGCCTTTGACTGTGTGGATTCAGCAGACTGTGGAGAATTCTTCAAGAGATGGGAGTACCAGATCACATGACCTGCCTCCTGAGATATCTGTATACAGATCAAGAAGCAACAGTTAGAATTGGACATGGAACAACAGACTGGTTCCAAATCAGGAAAGGAGTATGTTAAGATTGTATATTGTCACCCTGCTTATTTAACTTATATACAGAGTACATCATGCAAAATGCTGGGCTGGATGAAGCACAAGATTTCTGGGAGAATTATCAATAACCTCAGATAGGCAGATGACACCACACTTGTGGCAGAAAGCAAAGAAGAACTAAAGAGCCTCTTGATGAAAGTGAAGGAAGAGAGTGAAAATGTTGGCTTCAAACTCAACATTCAGAAAACTAAGATCATGGCATCTAGTCCCATCACTTCATGGCAAATAGATGAGGAAGCAGTGGAAACCATGTCAGAGTTTATTTTTGGGGGGCTCAAAAATCACTGCAGATGGTGACTGCAGCCATGAAATTAAAAGACGCTTACTCCCTGGAAGAAAAGCTATGAAAATGCAATCTAGACAGCATTTTAAAAAACAGAGATGTCACTTTACCACAACAAAGGTCTGTCTAGTCAAAGCTATGGTTTTTCCAGTAGTCATGTATGGATGTGAGAGTTGGACTATAAAGAAAGCTAAGCACTGAAGAACTGATGTTTTTTAACTGTGGTGTTGGAGAAGACTCTGCTGCTGCTACTAAGTCGCTGCAGTCGTGACCGACTCTGCGCAACCCCATACACAGCAGCCCACCAGCCTCCTCTGTCCCTGGGATTCTCCAGGCAAGAATACTGGAGTGGTTTGCCATTTCCTTCTCCAAAGCATGCATGCTTGGTAAGTTGTTTCAGTCGTGTCCGACTCTGCACCCTTATGGACAGCAGCCCACCAGCCTCCTCTGTCCACGGGATTCTCTAGGCAAGAATACTGGAGTGGGTTGCCATTTCCTTCTCCAGGAGAAGACTCTGGAGAGTCCCTTAGACAGCAAGGAGATCCAACCAGTCCATCCTAAATGAAATCAGTCCTGAATAGTCAATGGAAGGACTGATGCTGAAGCTGAAACTTCAATAATTTGGCCACCTGATGCAAAGAACTGACTCATTTGAAAAGACCCGAATGCTGGGAAAGATTGAAGGCAGGAGGAGACGGGTTTGACAGAGGATGATATGATTAGATGTCATCACCAACTCAATGGACATGAACTTGAGTAAGCTCTGGGAATTGGTGATGGATAGGAAGGTCTGTTAAGCTGCAGTCCATGGAGTCACAAAGAGTCGAACGTGACTGAGTGACTGAACTGAACTGAACTGGAGGATTTTTCAGTAGTGACTTTCAGTAGTGAACTCCAAAAATTTCCAGGCAAACTGTGCGTGTGTGTGTGTGTGTGTGTGTGTGTGTGTGTGTGTGTGTGTGTGTATTTGTGCTGGTATTTTCATTGTGGGAATCTTGCTGGGACATAATGGGTGGGTTTGGAGGAATATAACTTGAAGTAGCATAAGGAAAGTAAGATATGTTTTAAAAGTTAAAAATATTTAAAATCCAAAGTTAGCTTTCAAAATCATGCAACCTTGCATTCTCTACTATATTTGTGATCATTTTAATGTAAAATCATGTTTTATCTTTAGCGATGAAAAGTCTCCCATTCTATTTCCAGAATTCAAGTAAAAGTGGTACCACATGTATTATTTGGCTTCAAACATCCTCTTGTCATACTGCCACATACCTTGGCAGATTTAAAGAATTACCATATATTTCTGGACTCTATTAAAATATAGACTTCTGAAGTTGATGAAGTTGTTGAAGTTGATGACATTCAAGATCATTAAAAAATCAAAATGGAGTAACAGTGGTCCAAAATGAAGTCAGGAAACCAGTGTGGATATGGTTTCGGAAATGTTCCTGCATCAGTGAGAACTTGAATTTTCTCTGAACCATATCAAACTCAAGGGCACCACCAGACATTTTTAAAACAATATCTGCTAGCAGCTGCTGGCAGCATCCCTGTAGTTCCAAAGTCTCTGTCACCCCATTGCAACTGCAATCATTCCAAATCCCCAACCAATTCCTGCTTAACAAGCTCCTTTACTTCTTGCCATCTCCAATCCTAATTCGTAACAAGCAATTTATGTAATGTTGCAATATTTTTGTTTTGCCTTTATAAAGCTTCCCATTTGGTAGTTTGTGCTGTGCTTAGGCTCTCAACTGTATCTGACTCTTTGCGGCCCCATGGACTGCAGTCCGCCAGGCTCCTCTGAAAAAAAAAAAAATTCAATTTATTTTCATTCTTGAAATAAATTTAGTCAGATATAAAATTCTAGGTAAACAGATTTTTTAAAGTCAACACTCTAAAGATATTTTTCTGTTATTTTTTCGTGGGTGGGAGAATGAGCATTGTAGTTAGTCACAATTTGAATCATTCTTCCCCTGCACAGAATATATGTTTTGTCTTGTTTTTTCCTGCTGCTTTCAAGACTTGCTTTTTGTCTTTGGCTTTTTAAAGTTTTGCCATGATACATATATCATGGGATTATGTATAATCCCATGGGATTTTTTAACAGTTCATTCTGCTTAATGTTTAGAACCTTCTGTCTACAAAGATCTAACTTTTAACAAAATGGAAGCTTTCAACCATTATTTTTTAAATATGTTTTCCTGTCCCAGTCTCCCTTTTCTCTCTAGTATTTGAATTACACATTCATTTAATCATTTGGTATCAGCTAACAGTTCATTTCCTCAATGTAAGTTCCTGATGAAAAGTCACCTGACGGTATTATGGAGTTTCCTTATATGTGCTTATTTGTTTTTCTCTTGCTGCCTTAAAATTTTCTTTAACTATCAGTATTTCAATTTGTATAAGTCTTGTTTGTTATCTCTGTGCTTCGTGAACCTTAGTATTTGTTTTCTTTCCCAGGTTAAGGAAGTTTTCAGCCATTATTTCTTCCAATAAATTTTCTTCCTCTTTCTATCTCTTGCCTCCTTCTGGGACACATGCTATTCAAGTGTTAGTACGCTTGCTATTGTCCCAGTGGTGCCTTAAATATTTCTTTTTTCTTGCTGTTCTTGTTGAATGATTTCCACTATTCTGTCTTTCAGATGGCTGATCTGTTCTTCTGTATCATCTGATCTGTTGATTCCTTCTAGTGTATTTTTCACTCTCAGTTATGATATATTTCAGCTCTGATTGGTCCTTTATTTTATGTTTTAACTCTTTGTTGACATTCTAATTGTTTTTTTCTATTCTTCTCCTGAGATTGGAGTATTATTTTAACTATTATTTTGAACTCTTTATCAGATAAATTACTTATTTCCATTTCATTAGGGTTTTTTAACCCAGGGTTTTATTTTTTTGTTTGTTTTTATATATTCCTCTGTCTCCTCATTTGGTTTGACAAGTTTGTGTTTGTTTCTATTAATTAGGTAAAATAGCTACCTCTACCTCACCTGGTATTGAAAGCATGACTTTGTTTAGAAATGTCTCCTGTGAAGTCTGCATGTGCCAGGCAGCTTTGGCTGGCTAGGGGGAGCTGGAGTGAGTACAGGCTAGGGGTATGGGGCACGCTACACCAGGGCCACCCTGGGGGGATGGCTGTGGCTGTTGTGGACCAGGGAACTGGGGTGCATGCTGGCAGCCTTGCCAAGCCAGGTAGAGGGCCTGGACCATGTTCCCACTCTTGCTATCAAGATGGAGAAGGAACATACACACACAAAAGTGGCACTCTTCAGCACCTCCAACCTCAGAGAGAGAGTATTATTCATAGTAGTTTCTCGTCCATTTGGCAAATGCTCTAGGGTTAATAAATAGATTTCTTTCACATATAGTCTAGGTTCCCTTTAAACCATTGTTTGTTTGCTGTGCCCTGAGGTAGGCAAATCCACAAAGGTGGGGGCCTTTGTGATATGCCTCCCTAATGCACATTACCATGTTGGGGGTAAGGGATGTGGTGAGTTCAGGGTTTTCCTATGCCATTATCTTGAACCTTTGTCTTTCTAGTAAATATTTTTTATGTATCATGCAGAATTTTCTTAAAAGCACAGTACTTAGCATGTTGTGACATTGTGAATGAAGCACAGAAGTTGGCAGGGTAACTGGGAAAGTCAGTGTTGCCATAGGAATGTTGACTCAACCACACAGCAGGCAAAGTACTGTATATTAAAATTCATTTTTTTAAAAAGTGAACCCAGTGTTTAACTTCCTTTTAGAGCTTAGCAAACTGTGGCTTTCACAGAATTTTTTTAATGTCTTCAACCAAAACAAATAAAACAGAAAAATTTCATCAAACTAGGAATAGAAGGAAACTTCCCCAACCAGATAAATGTCATCTATGGAAAGCCTACAGCTAACATATTTGACTATAAATAACTGCACAAGTTCCCCTAAAATTGGGATCATGACAAGGATGCTTGCTCTCACCACTTCTGTTCAACATTGCAATGGTGGTTTCAGCCAAGGAAATTATGCAAGAAAAATAAATAAAAGTCTGATTGCAAAAGTAGAAGTAAAATGATCTTATTTCCAAATCACATAATCTTGTAGGTAGAAAATCCTAAGGAATACACATATATATACACAATTAGAATTAATAATGAGATTGGCAAAGTTGAAGAATACAGAATCAATGGACAAATTTCAATTATATTTTTATATTCTACCAAGGAATGTTCTGAAAACAAAATTAAAAGAACAATTTCATTTACAGTATCAACAAAGAAATTCTTTAAAATAAATTTTACAAAAGAAGTACAAAACTATACTGCTGTGCTTAGTCACTCATCACCTCTGACTCTGTGACCACATGGACTGTAGCCCACCAGGCTCTTCTGTCCATGGGGATTCACAGGGCAAGAAAACTGGAGTGGGTTGCCATGCCCTCCTCCAAAGATCTTCCCAATCCAGGGACTGAACTGAGGTCTCCTGCATTGCAGGTGGATTATTTACCATCTGAGCCAGGAGGGAAGCAGAAAGCAATTAAAGAGAACCAAAATCAATGAAAACACCTCTGACGTTCAAGAGTAGCAATACTTAATATATTTCAGATGGCACTACTTTTCAAACTGATCTATAGATTCAATAAAACTGCTATAAAATACCAGCTAATATTTTGCAGATTGACCAGACAATGTTAAAATTGATATAAAAATTCAAGGGATCCCAAATACCTAAAACAATCTTAAAGAACAAAAAATTTGGAGAAGTCACACTTCACGATCTCAAAACTTGTAACAAAGCTAAAGTAATCAACACTGAATGGTACTGGCATAAAGATAGATATATTGACAAATGAAGTAGAATTAATATTCTAGAAATCACCCTTAAATTTACGTTCAGTCAATTTTCAACAAGAATGCTAAGCCATCCAATGTAGAAACAATAATCTTTTCAACAAATGGTGCTAAGACAAATGAATATCCACATGCAAAAGAATGAAGCTGATCTGACTTCAGACTAAATATAAACATTAACTTAAAATAGATTCAATATCTAAATGTAAGAGCTAAAAATATATAATTCTTAGAAGATATTCAATTAAATTTTCTTGACCTTGGACTAGGAAATGGTTTCTTAGGACACAAAAATCACAAGTGGCAAAAAGAAACTTATATAAGTTGGACATTATCAAAACTAAAAACTTTTGTGGTCCAAAAGATCCCATCAATAAAAAAGAAAGAAAGAAGTCAGATTGAGAAAGACAAATACTGAATGACATCACTTACATGTGGAATCTAGTGACTATAACAAAAAAGAA
This sequence comes from Cervus canadensis, assembly GCF_019320065.1. Taxonomy (NCBI): domain Eukaryota; kingdom Metazoa; phylum Chordata; class Mammalia; order Artiodactyla; family Cervidae; genus Cervus; species Cervus canadensis. Next base: position 44,968,766 of record NC_057412.1, read on the forward strand.
ACAGACAGAGCTATAGAGAACAAGTTAGAGGCTACTAGTAGTGGGGGAGGCAATATTGACGGGGAGGAGTGAGAAATACAAACTATTAAGTATAGAATAGGCTACGAGGATATATTATACAACAGAGGGAATATATTAATAGCCAATATTTTTTAATAACAATAAATGGAGTGCAAACTTTAAAAATTGTGTAAATTAAATAAAAAGACAACCCACAAAATGTATGAAGATATTTACAAATCCTGTCTGATAAGAGACATATTTAGAATATATTTTAAAAAATGCTTAAAGTTCAGTAGTTAAAAAAATAGATAACCTTAATTTTAAAATATACAGAAGATTTAGACATTTCTTAAAAGAGGATATATAAATGGCTACTAAGAATATGGAAATATGCAGAATACCATTAGTAATTAGGAAAATGTAAAAGAAAACACCATAATAAGATACTCCTTTACACCCTCTGGGATTTCTAACTCCATAAAGATGAATGATAGCAAGTTTTGACAAGAATAAGGAGAAATTTGAACACTTGTACATATACATATGTACATATATATATATATGTACATATATTATATGTACCATATATTATAAAAATGGTGATGGGAATGCAAAATGTTACAACAGTTATGGAATACAGTTTGGAGTTTTCCATAAAGCTTTAAAAGTTAAATATGATGTTACTATACCACCAATATTTCCGCTCTTACAAATGCACTCAAAACTAAAAGCAATGTATATCTCCTTTATAATTATGATAGAGACTACTGGCTGTTTACCAGACTCATTTCCTTTTACTTGTGGACAAAGAACAAAATTGTCATTATTTGTGACCATACAAATGAGTTCTGACCAATTATGGAAAGGAAAGTATTGACATACTCATTTTCTCAGTCTGGCCCAGACAAACCTCTCATAGGAAGTCCTCCATAGTTTTTCTGATTCATCAGCAGACGAGCAAGAGGAAAGATAGCATAGATACAAGGAAAAAGATTGGCTCAGTGAAAACAGTTACTAGAGGAGAGCTTTTCATATAATCATCATTAACAACTACTTTGGTATTTAAATAAGAAACAAAATGGTATTCTTTTTTTTCTCCGAGATGTTGGGGTATACTTATTACTCCAGAGAGATTTTTCTTTAATTACAATACCATTCTTGCTAAATAAATTTCCAAAAGTTAGCAACCCAATCATGAAAAAATCAATGTAAGCAGAAGACTTTCATGGGGGCAATTATTTTGCTTCAGGTAACAGCTTGTATTTCATAAAGAATGAAACTGACTTTCTGGATAGTCATAAAAGTAGCACCAAATATTCACTACATGAAGTTGAGAGTGAAGCTGCTCAGTCGTGTCCGATTCTTTGCAACCCCATGGACTGTAGCCTACCATGCTCCTCCATCCATGGAATTTTCCAGGCAAGAGTACTGGAGTGGGGTGCCATTTCCTTCTCCAGGGGATCTTCCCGACCAGGGTCTTCTGCATTGCAGGCAGATGCTTTACCATCTGAGGTACCAGGGAAGCCCGTGGGCATAAACAAATAGTTGAACATTTTGAGGTGAAGTTTATAGTTTAAGGTTCTTGAGGGGAAAATCTTTCAAATGTAATTTCTTACTTGCACTATTTGGTAATAATATGAATTTTTCTATCATCTTAATTTCCTGAATAGGAGAGATTATAAAACTCTAATGTGAAAATACTTGAAGCCAGTTTTACAATTTGTTTCTTCCTAAACTGTTTGTTCCCTCAAAATTTAAAGATTTTATATTTAGCTCCATTAAGTGAAAGCTGTAAAAGATAAAGATAAATTGCTATAATAAGAGCATATGCACACACACACACACAGATTTCTTTCATACCGATTTTCAAAATTACCTTTTAATATTTTAATTACCTAAAATTACTTTAAAATTATTTCTCAAAACTAAAATGCCTTATTATAATAGAAAATCATTTTAAATTTGAGAAGGAAAATTTTACTCAGAGATTTCTACAGTGTATATTTGATTTATTTGAATACTAAACTGTTAATGCAAATTTCACACCATATATTATAAAAATTAAGGTCCTTTTGCCTAATACTACTCAGATGTATTGGATAGCTATCATGAAGGTATGAAGTAACAGTTTACAGTCCCAGGTATTAAGGATAAATAAGGAAACTTAAAATGTCCATTTTAATGCAGTTTTGTTGATGTTAAAAAATAGCTGCATGTTAAGGAGTAAGTATTGCCTCAAAGTGACCTATCGTCTTATTTGACTGTTTTACAATTTTCTGACAAGCTTCCCAAATATCACATTTGAGTTAAATTTCTTTTGATTTCAGTTAAGTTTGGGATGCTTTAGATGGCCTCTGAGGTATCTCAAAGAGAAGTATTTAGCTAAGATTATTTGTGTTTTAAGTTAAATGTAATCATTTGTAATTCTGGTTTTTGTAACCAAGTTTTGTTATCTGATCATACTATAATCAGAAGTTTAACCATGCCTTTTAAGCCTTCTGTCATTTATAGACAGTTATTGTTGAAGTCTGATGCTGTTACAAAGTGCTGCATCAAAAAGATTCATAGGAAGGCTATAGAAGCAGTTACAACAGTTCCACATCAAGATGATGGCTATGTGAGGATTCTAGCCCATACCAACTCAAAACAAGGCACTGTCCAGCCCCTGAGTCCCCTAAATCAGGCATCCAGAGATTTTTACTGACAGGCAGGGTCAATGTCTGTCAGCTTTGAAGCAATTATGGAAGATGGGCTGTTGTCCCTCTGCCTCCCAAAAGAATGTGGGAATAAAATCTCTGAAGGAGAAATAAGACAGGAGGGAAGAGGGCAGTGCGCAGTCTCTAAAAGAACGACACAGACCTTGAGGATATGACATAAACTGACTGGGACCAACCAGGTTCAAGATGGCGGAAGATCCAACTTTCAGTAGACTGTGAGCCTCATTATATGCTTGTTGTAATACATTAGCAGGCCAAATGACACACCCACAGATGCCAGAAACTAACCATCAAAGGAGAAAAAGTGGGTGGTGGCCCAATTTCTGGAAATCCCCACCATCTCCCCCACATAGTTGGAATAATCGTCACACTCAGCCTATGAAGTTACCCAGCCCATAAAAAACGAATCATATTTCTCAACTTCTGAGAAGGCCCAAATTCTGTCTGTGGAGTGTGTTTTTTCCTAGGCTACTCTCACTTTCCAAGATGACACTGTGCCTTGGAGTCGCTCTCGCCTTTTGAGACGGACCTTATTCTGCCTATGGAATGTTATATAACCCCTGGCCACACTGAGTTTCCCATAGTCCTCTGTGCATACTATCAAGGGAAAGGTAATGAAGAAGGCAACTCTGTCCTTCCCAACTGTGCCAGTCACACATATATGTGACTGAAGCAGAAGAACCTGCTTCTGGTTCCACTGGCAGTGGGCGTGGCTTATTTCATGTGACACCTATATGTCTTAATACAAGGCCAGGATGTATTCACAATATGGGAAATGTGGAAGGCAGCAATGTTATAGCTGAACAACTGCCGCTGCGGAAATGTTAGGAACTTCTGGCATAACTATCTGCACTCAAAAACAAAGAGCAATAATCAGAAGAGAACTCTGGACACTTGGGGTTTCTGAAATTACCTGGGATGGAGAAGAAACTGTATTTTAAAAAGTCAGTATTCCTACAATCATGAAGTGACAAAGAACTTTTCATATTTGGGGACCAAAAACATAGCCACCAACAGGTGAATACGGACACTCGAATCACAATAAAAGTTACAGTAAATGTTCGGGAATCGATTCTTCATATGTTTATAGTTTATATATAAAACTTAGAGTTTTACTAACTGAATTCCTAAAACCTAACTGCTGCCAAGACTAATGCCCTAGTACACTTTGTTTTTGTTGTTTAGTCACTGTGTCTGACTCTTTGTGACCCCATGGACTGTAGCCCACCAGGGTGCTCTGTCCATGAGACTTCCCAGGCAAGAACACTGGACAGGGTTGCTCTTTCCTTCTGCAGGGGATCCTTGTGACCCATGAATCAAACTTGAGCAGCCTGCACTGGCAGGCAGGTTATTTACCACTGAGCCATCAGGGAAATCCTCTTTGACTCTTACTGAAATGCAAGTCTGTGCACCCAAAGTACTGTGAGGCCAAGCAATTCCAAAACATCAGAGGCTGGAGCAGAGAAAGATTAACTGCAGAGTTCTGCAAGGAGATGGGTGGCTCATGCTCTAAAAACCCAAAACTCCCTGACAGCTTTCAGCAAGACCCTTTGCTAGGAAAGGTAAGGGAGGGATAGGGTTAGGTATTGCAAACTCCATGGTATCAGATCCTTTGTTCCTGAGGTCAAGTCATGGTCAGGTAATGATATTCTACTACACACAAGGAGGCAACATTTTAGACTCTACCTTAGGGGACTATCCTCTTCAAGTTAATACTGGAAAATATATACTGTACCTGTCTATTTTTCTTAAGAATGGCTGTAAAAAAAAAAAAAAGAATGGCTGTAAAACGTTGCCTGGTGTGGCATAAAGGCTGGTGGTAGGGGTTTCTAAACTACTCTGGAATTTGAGGTTGGAAAACTAAAGCTTCTAGGCAAGTAACGTAACTTAGTCTTCCTCATTAATCATAAATTATTACCGTGATTGCCTTTATGTCATATGCTATTCAACAATCCCACCATGTGTAACAGTCCTCAATTTGTTTTCTGGTTAATCATTTAATCCTCATTTAATCCAATGTTTGCTATGCTGGCATGAAACAATGGAAAGTAAAATTATTACTACCTCTTTCTTCAATATATATTTAGCTTCATCCTGGTAATTGCATTGCCATTGTTAGCATTTTTGCCAATGCACAGCTAAGTATAGTCAACTCACATTTGCCCTTATATGGGTACTCTACATTCAACTTAATCTGGAATGAATCATAACCATTTAGCCAGCCCCTATTATTTCGAGGGATATAGAGTTTACTTCCTTATTTATTTCTACACTATTTATACCTGTATAATATCAAACTCTGGAAAATCAGGCCAGGAGTTAACTTGAAGTTATTAGGCACTGTAATAAAACTTAAGTGCAGACAAGAGAAGACCTCAAGTTCAAATGATTAGGTAAGTCCAAAAGTTATTTCAACACATCCGTAGTCTAAAACGCCAAAAGGAAGTTAATGTAGTCACCAAATCTAAGAAAAAAGAATCCAAGATTCATATTCAGTACAGAAACCCTGCAATCAGTGACATAAGAGGTTGGGAGAAAATGATGTAGACTGGAGGTCATAAAACAAAAAGCTAGGGCCTCCAAAAAGAAATGCAAAAAACCAAAATGGCTGTGCGAAGAGGCCTTACAAATAGCTGTGAAAAGAAGAGAAGCCAAAAGCAAAGGAGAAAAGGAAAGATATACCCATTTGAATGCAGAGTTCCAAAGAATAGCAAGGAGAGATAAGAAAGCCATTGTCAATGATCAGTCCAAAGAACTAGAGGAAAACAATAGAATGGGAAAGACTAGAGATCTCTTCAAGAAAATTTGAGATACCAAGGGAACATTTCATGCAAAGATGGGCTCAATAAAAGACAGAAATGGTAGGGACCTAACGGAAGCAGAAGATAAAGAAGAGGTGGCAAGAATACACAGAAGAACTATACAAAAAAGATCTTCACAGCCCAGATAATCACGATGGTGTGATCACTCACCTAGAGCCAGACATCCTGGAATGTGAAGTCAAGTGGGCCTTAGGAAGCATCACTACGAACAAAGCTAGTGGAAGTGATGGAATTCCAGTTGAGCTATTTCAAATCCTGAAAGATGATGCTGTGAAAGTGCTGCACTCAATATGCCAGCAAATTTGGAAAACTCAGCAGTGGCCACAGGACTGGAAAAGGTCAGTTTTCATTCCAATCCCAAAGAAAGGCAATGCCAAAGAATGCTCAAACTACCGCACAATTGCACTCATCTCACACGCTAGTCAAGTAATGCTTAAAATTCTCCAAGCCAGGCTTCAGCAATGTGTGAACCATGAACTTCCATATGTTCAAGCTGGTTTTAGAAGCGGCAAAGGAACCAGTTCACATTGCCAACATCTGCTGAATCATTGAAAAAGCAAGAGAGTTCCAGAAAAACATCTATTTTTGCTTTATTGACTATGCCAAAGCTTTTAACTGTATGAATCACAGTAAACTGTGGAAAATTCTGAAAGGGATGGGAATACCAGACCACCTGACCTGCCACTTGAGAAATCTGTGTATAGGTCAGGAAGCAAAAGTTAGAACTGGACATGAAACAGCAGATTGGTTCCAAATAGGAAAAGCAGTACATCAAGGCTGTATATTGTCACCCTGCTTATTTAACTTACATGCAGAGTACATCATGAGAAACGCTGGGCTGGATGAAGCACAAGCTGGAATCAAGATTGCCAGGAGAAATATAAATACCTTAGATATGCAGATGACACCACCATTAAGGAAGAAAGTGAAGAAGAACTAAAGAGCCTCTTGGTGAAAGTGAAAGAAGAGAGTGGAAAAGTTGGCTTAAAGCTCAACATTCAGAAAACTAAGAGCATGACATCTTGTCCCACAATTCATGGCTAATACATGGAGAAACAGTGGCAGACTTTATTTTTCGGGGCTCCAAAATCACTGCAGATGGTGACTGCAGCCATGAAATTAAAAGATGCTTACTCCTTGGAAGAAAAGTTATGGCCAACCTAGATAGCATATTAAAAAGCATAAACATTTCTTTGCCAACTAATGTCCATCTCTTCAAGGCTATGGTTTTTTCAGTAGTCATGTATGGATGTGAGAGTTTGACTATAAAGAAAGTTGAGCACAGAAGAATTAATGCTTTTGAACTGTGGTGTTATAGAAGACTCTTGAGAGTCCCTTGAACTGCAAGGAGATCCAACCAGTCCATCCTAAAGGAAATCAGTCCTGAATATTCATTGGAAGGACTGATGCTGAAGCTGAAACTCCAATACTTTGGCCACCTGATGCGAAGAGCTGACTCATTTGAAAAGACCCTGATTCTGGGAAAGATTGAAGGCGAGAGGAGAAGGGGACGACAGAGGATGAGGTGGTTGGATGGCATCACTGACTAAATGGACATGAGTTTGAGTAATCTCCGGGAGTTCATGACGGACAGGGAGGCCTTGCATGCTGCAGTACTTGGGGTTGCAAAGAGTCGGACATGACTGAGAGACTGAACTGAACTGAACAGGGCCTCTTCTAACCTGCAGCTTATTTTTACTTAAAAGTAAATTTAGACATGGTACATAAGTGGACTGACCTGACTTAAAAGGCCAGATGGAAAGCTAACAGAGACACTCATATAGCTAGACAACTTTGTATAGTTATTTATGCAGTAGCATGAAAATGTGAACATATTTGCTTTACCCATTGAAAATATATGCAAACAATCAGTCTTGATCAACTTGGCCTCATCTCTAAAAGTAAAAAGAAAACTAGGCCAGAAATGGGAAGAATAAAAAAATAGTTCGGGATTGGAGTTAACCTCAGAAATGGAGAGGCAATATCTGTCCATTCACTTTTTTATATATTCGACAAATTTTTGGAAGGTCTATCATTGTCAAACAGAAGCATCTATTATATAGTTTATTCAGCATTGGTTTTTATTAAAGAAGTTTATATTTTGATTTTAAACCCAACTTAAATAAGCCAGGCTTTTTAAAAGGGAGAAAACCAATTGTGAGAAAAAAGATCGCTTCAAAATATTAGGTATCTACTTACCCATATTTCTTTGAAAAATGCCTACCAACTTGCCTTTTGAAATGGAGAAGATGATTAAGATAGGAATATTTGAGTCTCATTCCCTTTAATATCTGCTAAGGAAAATTTTATCATTAATACGCAATGACCAACACTTCCCCTGTGTGTGTATGTGCACACACACATACACACTCAAGTTTTATCAGGCAGAGTAGCCTAAAGGAAAGGAGCACTAGAAATTGGTTTGGATTTGGGAAAATGCACCAGAAAGAGCTGAGACTGATTGAAAGATGGAAAGAGAAGTAGGGGCAAAAGAAAGGGGAAGGGAGAAACAGCTAATGCTGGGTGGGCCGAGGTCAGAGAGAGATTTTAGGGGAGTGGATTAGAGACTGACTCACCTAGAGGGAGAGGAACAAATAGATTTTTAAAACTTTTTTTAGAATTGCCTCTTCAAAGTGACTTTCTTAAGACATTAGGCTACTGATGTGTATAGAGATGACAATAATAAGGAAGATAACTAAAAAAGAAAAAAAAAGTGACTATTGCATTTTAAGAAAATTACAGAATATATTTCAATGTTTTGCATTCTCTATTCTTTTTTTCCCCATTGAAGTGAATAACCAAGAACTGATGTTTTGCACCTGTCCTATGCTACTACACTTTTACAAAGGAAATGCTTCTAAGTGATTAGACAATATAAGCATTTGCATACTCTGTAATACATTTTAATAGGGAGATGTCAATTTAACTAGAAAAGCATGAAAACTATTGTTTTCATTTTCAATTCATTTTGCTTTTAATCTTTCCATGAAAAAGAATTTTAAATGGGGAAGTTTAAAAGTATTTAAGATACTTGAGGGTTCTTAGTTTAAAATATATATACGTTTTTTTTCTAAGTAACTAAATTATTCTGTTTTACAGAGTCAGTGAAGGGGCTAAAATAATGATCCTGTTGACTTCACACAATTAAAAATAACTATATTTTAAACCCTGGCATATACTTAGTTTAAGTCCAAGTATCACCTAAAAATCTTATCCCCAGCTGTTGTTATTTTATGGATTTTAACTTTGTTTACTCCTACAAAATATTTACTATGTTGATAATGAGAAGAGAAGGGGACTTAGCAAAAACATATGAATGACACAGTTCACACTCCCTTTAAAAATATAAATACTGAGGTATTGCCAACATTCAGTTCATTTCAGTCGCTCAGTCATGTCCAACTCTTTGCGACCCCATGAATCTCAGCATGCCAGGCCTCCCTGTCCATCACCAGCTCCCAGAGTTTACTCAAACTCATGTCCATCGAGTTGGTGATGCCATCCAACCATCTTATTGTCTGTCGTCCAATCCTGTCCTCCTCCTGCCCCCAATCTCTCCCAGCATCAGGGTCTTCTCCAATGAGTCAATTCTTCGCATGAAGTGGCCAAAGTACTGGAGTTTCAGCTTCAGCATCAGTCCTTCCAATGAACACCCAGGACTGATCTCCTTCAGGATGGACTGGTTGGATCTCCTTGCAGTCCAAGGGACTCTCAAGAGTCTTTTCCAACACCACAGTTCAAAAGCATCAATTTTTCAATGCTCAGCTTTCTTCACAGTCCAACTCTCACATCCACACATGACCACTGGAAAAACCATAGCCTTGACTAGATGGATCTTTGTTGGCAAAGTAATGTCTCTGCTTTTTAATATGTTATCTAGGTTGGTCATAACTTTTTAGATGTCACCAAAGGCCATCACTCAGGAGTACTTAAATCTGCACTTGAATGTGACATTAGCTCTCCTCTACGGTTTAAATTCTCTAGGATGATTATAGGAAGAGGGAGCTTCTCAGCAAGCTAGATTTCTGTTTTCATCCTGTCATGTCATAATAATCCATTATAATGAATTCACAGTAAAGCTTCATAAGAAACACATTGCAGCTGCCTTTTCAACCTCAAAAGCTCCACTTTTAAAAATTCTACCTCATTAGAGATGATAGAATTATGCCTTTATCAAGCATCACAAATTGATTGTATGATTTGGATCAATAAAATAGCAACCAATTTCTTGCCAAATAATTCTACCCTTAAGGTTTTAACTAAAATGTGAAACATGAAAACATACTTTCAAAGGGGGTAAAGGCCCCATCTGTGATTCTGACTCATTTAGTGTTAGCTCATCTAAGTGTCTATTTATGGGGCACATTTTTTGTTCATGAAATGTTCTGCTGTTTATTTCTAATAATCATGACTATGTACTTTTGCCTATATAAAGTTAATTTTAATTCCATACTGAGAGCTACAGAAGATATTTGAGGTTATCTTCAGTGCTCAGAAATGTCCTAAGTTTGATAGTTGATAGTTGGATCAATATTGCAAAAGAATGTGTTAACTCTGAAGCTTTAGAAACATTGTTATGATGTTACAGAAGTTATTATTATTATTATTATTGTCTAAAGAGTATATAGATTATTGAACAGAATCAACGAGGACAAAAGATGAGTTCCTAATCTTTAATCAGTGATCCCCTATTACCAGTATCTACTTTTTTTTTTAATATTGAAGTTTTGTTTTTGTGCTTTTTTTTTTTTCATTTATTTTTATTAGTTGGAGGCTAATCACTTTACAATACTGCAGTGGGTCTTGTCATACGTTGACATGAATCAGCCATGGAGTTACACGTATTCCCCATCCCGATGCCCCCTCCCACCTCCCTCTCTACCCGATCCCTCTGGGTCTTCCCAGTGCACCAGGCCCGAGCACTTGTCTCATGCATCCAACCTGGGCTGGTGATCTGTTTCACTATAGATAATATATATGTTTCAATGCTGTTCTCTCGAAACATCCCACTCTCGCCTTCTCCCACAGAGTCCAAAGTCTGTTCTGTATTTCTGTGTCTCTTTTTCTGTTTTGCATATAGGGTTATCATTACCATCTTTCTAAATTCCATATATATGTGTTAGTATGCTGCAATGTTCTTTATCTTTCTGGCTTACTTCACTCTGTATAATGGGCTCCAGTTTCATCCATCTCATTAGAACTGATTCAAATGAATTCTTTTTAATGGCTGAGTAATATTCCATGGTGTATATGTACCACAGCTTCCTTATCCATTCGTCTGCTAATGGGCATCTAGGTTGCTTCCATGTCCTGGCTATTATAAACAGTGCTGCGATGAACATTGGGGTGCACGTGTCTCTTTCAGATCTGGTTTCCTCGGTGTGTATGCCCAGAAGTGGTATTGCTGGGTCATATGGCAGTTCTATTTCCAGTATCTACTTTTAAAGGATTCAAAAATAGCATTTGTCACTGGATATACTATGTCATCCCTGGAGGAGGAAATGGCAACCCACTCCAGTATTCTTGCCTGGAGAATCCCATGGACAGAGGATCCTGGCGGGTTATAGTCCATGGAGTCCAAAGAGTGGGACATGACTGAGCACACACACACAGACACACACACACACACACACATACTGTGTTATGTAATTCACAAATGTGATAATATTGTTTAGTCATGCACTTTCCCAATAAGTTACTGCATGGTTAAAAGAAAAAAAGAAAAAGAAAAACTGGGTAATTAGACACCAAAATGTTAATAGGAATTTTTTCTAGGTTAATTATCTTTGCTTTCTCTACAGTTTCTTTGTTGTTTCTAAACTGAAGACAGTAACACAGATTTTAAATAGCCTAAGAGAAAATAATGATTTTGATACATACTTTAGAAAACAGGAAACAGATAACTCATATTAAATCCCCTCAGGTTTTTCAGTGGCTCATGAGATTTTTAACAGCCTGGTAAATGAAGAGACAAAATGCTTCAAATTTGTTCAAAAATTACAAAGTAAAAAGCCGGACAATTAATTTATCAAAAATTTGACTCACAATGTAAGGAATATGGTATATTTACAGGCACTTGATATTTGTTTGGTTTTTATGCCATTCAGCTTTCCAGTGTTTTAACTCATACCTCAATGTCTTCGGCACACAGAATTTAGAATTGTGCCAGCAGACAAACATTTCAAGATTTACTATCTTTGCATGTTGCTGTATTATTTTCAAGCAAATATAAAACAACAGAAAAGAATGTGTTGTGCTAGTGATAAAAGGTATGTCTCTTAAACTTAATATAATTGGAATAATGACTGTAATTATCAGATATGCCAAATGTGAAAACCAATAGGTGTGATAAAACTTTAGACAGTCATAAGACTTAAGCTTGTCAAATGTGGATTTAAATGTGAATTAAAAGAACAAAATTAAAGTATAGGTGTGAAAGCCTGGATATAGCATCAAAGATCCTAAGAGGTGAGGTATAATTAAGGAAATTATAATACTTTTAGTCATCTCAGTCAAGAGTCTTCTTTGTATAACACATAAATATATTTTCTGACATATATTTTAGTTTCTCTTATACTTGCAAATAGGCTTAAGGAAATTCTGCTGTATTATATGAACATTAAGTTTTTCCACCACTGTCTTGCAAGTTAGATATTATCATCTTAATTTCGCAAATGAAGAACCTGAAGAGACTTGCTCAAGATACATAGATATAGAATGAAGAGTAAACTCGTTTTTCTTATTCCATCAAGCAGGCTTTTTCTATTGACATGACAACATTCTTTCTTCTAAACAAACCAAAGGTGTTTTTCAATATCCAAATTTCAAGATTCTGGCCCATTTCAAGAAGAATCCATAAAATTAGGAGTGAACATTGAATGTGAAATTGAAAGGAATCTTGGAAATGAACTGTCCACATATCTCTTTTTGTCACTGAAGAATTAAAAGATATAAAGGATAAGGAAACATCTTTTGACTCACCTGGTCCCTTCACAAGTGCTTGGGGTTGTTTGTGGGGTGGGGGGAGGTTCACTATCATGAAGGTGTAATTAGGACGAGATGTACTTTCAAGTCTTCATTTCCTTCTCTTCGATCCTCTGTGTCCATGAATGTAGCATCTGTTGCCAATTAGGCTCATCAGCACTCCTCCATAAGGTCCCTGCTGATCTGCTTGCTCTTGTTAGTGGATCAGCAGGGGCGTATGGCTGCTTGGCATCTTAACCTTTGCCCTGCCAGGGTCCATGCGGAATCTATTCATCCCACTGCAGTAATCTGTGAGACTGTGTACATATGCACTTTAAGGTTCTGATGCCATGGTAACCAGTGGGTGACAAAGTCATTAAGAACACTTATTAGCAGTTGGAACTTCTGCACATTTTCATGGCTGCCAGCAGAGAGATGCTAACATTGTTTTCCAAACACTACCTACAGATATTAGGAGTCTTCAGGGTATAGCATGTTAGATGAAGATGGAAAAGAACTTTCCATTTGCAGTCTTATAAATTTTTGAATATTAACACTTTGTATGTGTTCTGATTTCTGTTATAGGTGCTTTGCAAAACATTTAGACATTTTCATGTAGTGATACTTAGGTTTGCAGGTTATGGGATAAATATATTCCCATTTATTCTCTGTGTGTTCATATGGCATATAACAAACTGTACATTTGGAAACATTTTTAAAAGCTTTACATAATTTTCTTAAATTTAATTATAGATCATTTAACTAACCTATGCACATTTGAGTCTATTGCTTTTGAAATAGACATAAAAGGAAGTAAAACATTGATTAAAGATTATCCAACCAAATAGGACAAGATTATAATTAATATTGGTATTTTTAATGTAATTATTTTTTTAATTATTTTTTATTACAATTCTATCTTTGACATTCATAGTGAAGCACAACTTCAATATAGATTTGAAACATATGTGCTAAATATGGCCATGTAAATATACTGAATGTCTACTCCCTTGCACACACACATATATATATATACACATATACACACAATATTACACACATACGTATATATATATATGAATAGTCCTTTAAGTATGTGAGTAGTCATTTAAACAGTTATTTGGACTGAATATATTTGTGCATTGTGTTTAATATCTTTTCCCAGCATTGTTAAGATAATTGGCAAACAAAATTTGCATATATTTAAGGTATACAACTGATGGTTTGATATACATATGCCTTATGAAATGATTGCCACAATCAAGCTAATTAACACATCCATCACCTGACATAGTTACTTGTTTGAAGTGTTTTTGTTTACTTGTTTCTTGTGCCTTTTTTTTTTTTTTTTTTTGATGTGGTAACGACACAAGATTTACTGTCAACAAATTTCAAACATACAATACAGTATTTTACTTACAACTAAGTCAGAAAAAGAAAAACAAATATCATTTTTAATGCATATACATGGAATCTAGAAAACGGTACTGATGAACCTATTTGCAGGGCAGGAAAAGAGACACAGGCACAAAGAACAGATTTGCGCACACGCGGAGGGAAGGAGAGGATGAGCCAAATTAAGAGAGCAGCGTTGACGCGCATAGACTACCATGTGTAAAAGAGATAGCTAGTGGGAAGTTGCTGTGTGCCACAGATGCTCAGATCCTGCATACCACAGGACCATCAGTGCTCTGTGATGATCTGGAAGGTGGGATGGGCTGAGTGTGGGAGGCAGGCTCAAGAGAGAGGGGATCTATGTATACTTATAGGTGATTCACGTTGTTCAGGAGAAACTAGCCCAACATTGTAAAGAAATCGTACTCCATTTAAAAAATAACTTTACTAAGTCTTTTATAACTGAAGGTTTATCCTCTGACCAACCTCCTCATATTCCCCACTCCTCAGTCCCTGGTGACAACTATTTTATCCTCTCATTCTAAGTTCAACTTTTTAAGATTCCATATGTGAGTGACACCAAATAGTATTTGTCTTTTTCTCTCTGGCTTGTGTCAATATAATGTCTTCTAGGCTCACCCATACTGTAACAAATGGCAAGATTTATTCTTTTTTTATAGTTAAATAGTATTCCTATGTATATATATAATTTTACTACTGATAAACACAGGTTGTTTCCATGTTTTGGCAATTGTGAATGTTGCTACAATGAACATGAAAGTGAAGATACCTCTTTGAGGTAGTGATTTTATTTTCTTAGGATCAGTTCAGTTCAGTCGCTCAGTCATATCCAACTCTTTGCAACCCCATGGACTATAGCACACCAGGCTTCCCTGTCCATCACCAACACCAGAGCTTACTCAAACTCATACCCACAAAGTCGGTGATGCCATCTCATCCTCCGTCATCCCATTCTCCTTCTGCCTTTAATCTTTCCCAGCATCAGGGTCTTTTCAAATGAGTCAATTCTTCACATCAGGCGGCCAAAGTATTGGAATTTCAGCTTCAACATCAGTCCTTCCAATGAATATTCAGGACTTATTTCCTTTAGGATGGACTGGTTGGATCTCCTTGCAGTTCAAGGGACTCTCAAAGGGTCTTCTCCAACACCACAGTTTAAAAGCATCAATTCTTCAGTGCTCAGCTTTCTTTATAGCCCAACTCTCACATCCATACATGACTACTGGAAAAATCACTGCTTTGACAAGATGGACATTTGCTGGCAAAGAAATGTCTGTGCTTTTTAATATGCTGTCTAGATTGGTCATAACTTTTCTTCCAAGGAGTAAGCATCTTTTAATTTCATGGCTGCAGTCACCATCTGCAGTGATTTTGGAGGTCAAAAAAATAAAGTCTGTCACTGTTTCCATTGTTTCCCCATCTATTTGACATGAAGTGATGGGGCCAGATGCCATGATCTTAGTTTTCTGAATGTTGAGTTTTAAGCCAACTTTTTCACTTTCCTCCTTCACTTTCATCAAGAGGATCTTTAGTTCTTCTTCACTTTCTTCCATAATGGTGTTGTCATCTGCATATCTAAGGTATTTATATTTCTCCTGGCAATCTTGATTCCAGTTTGTGCTTCATCCAGCCCAGCATTTCGCAAAATGTGCTCTGCACCCAGAAATGGGATTACTGGATCATATGGTAGTTCAATTTTTAATTTGCAGAAGAACTTTCACACTGTTTTCCATAACAGCTGTAGCAAATTATGTTCCCACCAAAAGTGTACATGAGTTTCTTTGACCCACATCCTGGCCAACACCTGTCATTTCTTACTTTTTTGATAAGTCATCTTAGTAGATGAGAGGTGATATCTCACTGTAGTTTTAATTTGCATTTCTCTGTTTATTAGTGATATTGAGCAACTTTTCATGTACCTGTTTGCCATTTGCATATTTTTTGGGGGAAAAAGTCTATTCAGGTCTTTTTCCCATTTACTAACCAAGTTTCTTGGTTTGTTTGATGCTGACTCCTATGGGTTTTTTATATACTTTGGATATGAACTCTTTATCAGACATATGGTTTACAAATATTTTTTCCCATTCCATAGATTGTCATTTCATTGTGTTGGTTGTCTCCTTTGCTGTGGAGAAGGCTCTTAGTTTGATGTCCTGTGTATATATTTTTTGGTTTTATTGCCTGTGCTTTTGGTGTCATTCCAAAAAAATTCATTGACAAGGCCAAGGTCAAGGAGTTTTTCCCTATGTTTTCTTTATGAGTAAAGCAGAAAAGATTTTAAATATAAAAAAGCCAAAAGCAGTGAAAGTTATATTTTAAAAACACCTAATAGCTTTCAGATTTGTTGTAGTTGTTGTTGTTTGGGCTTTATCATTTGAGAGGGAAAAATAGCACATTAGAGACTCCCACGCCCCCCCCCAACTTTTGAAACAATACACAAAGAACTCTTTCTAAACTCTCATATCTCTTTGGAATGAAGCAATAGTGAATAAGTATAGGAATATAACAGTTGTCATGGTTATCAGACTAATTGGATACATGTTGTTGTTTAGTTGCTGAGTCGTGTCTGACACTTTGCAACCCCATGGACTGTAGCCTGCCAGGCTCCTCTGTCCATGGAATTTTCCAGGCAAGAATACTGGAGTGGGTTGCCATTGGATACATATCCATGTCTAAAAGAATAAAGAATTGAACAACATTTATTCTGAAAATATATATTTATTATTAAGAACTAAGTGAAAGAAAGTAAAAGTTAGTCACTCAGTCATGTACACCTCTTTGTGACCCCATAGACTGTAGCTCACCAGACTCTTCTGTCCATGAAAGTCTCCAGGCAAGAAGAGTGAATTGGGTTGCCATTTCCTTTTCCAAGGGATCTTCCCAACCCAGGGATCGAGCCCAGGTCTCCCATATAGTAGTTAGACTCTTTACTGACTGAGCCACCAGGGAAGCCCATTAAGAAGTAAATGTAGCCTTAATAAAACACTGTCAGAAAAAAAAAAAAAAAAAGCTTGTTACAACTATGCTAAACCTATATTAACTTTGTTAAATATTTGTAATTGTCTAGATAGATAATATAAATAAGATCATCAAAAATATACTAGTGGATTCATCAATATTTTGTTCTGGGAAAAGTAAATATCCTGTAGCCCCATAATTATGATTCAAATGGTTTAAAGAAGCTTAGTAAGTCCTGAATTTAAATTCTAACATCTGAGTAACTCTAACTGAATAACTTCTACCTGAGTAACTCTCCAAGTATTTGGGATAAAATATTCACTTTTGAGAAAAGTTTGATCATGTTTTGGGTCACTTCTATTATCCACACCTATGCATATTTAGATGGTCTCTTCATCATGACATAAATCAATAAAGTTGTCATTTTAATATCAAGCGCTTAGAATAAATGATCCCTCTTCAACCAATTTCTCTTTAGGCCAGTACCAAAGAATTCAACAATGCAATGACTGACATTCACCATTTGCCCTCTCTGATATTTGAAGGAGCTCATGTAAAAGGTATGTTAAACTTCCATTTCTCTAGGCTGGAGTTATATTTCTATATTATTACATCTGGCCTGTATTACTTATCCCCAACACATAGTCATGCCTTCACAGTTAAGATGTAAAGGTATGACTTCAGCTTATCTTTCATTCTATTTCACCAAAAGCATAAATTTAAAGCATTCATATCAAACCAAATAAATAAATAAATAAAGCATTCCTATCTTCTGCAATACTGCTGTCAAAAATACTTAGAAATTAAATTGTGTTATGTTTATTATTGAACCAGCTATATGATTGATTTCCCTGGAAACTCAGTATTTAAAATATTCTATCCCTGCAAATGAAAGTGTACTTCTTTATTACAGAAGAACTATATATAGCTTCTGTGTTTGTGTGTGTGTGTTTTATTTTGTCTACAAGAATTCTGAAAGTGAAATTCAGTATTCAATAAATGTAACTAACTATTCTGAGTTATGTACAATGATCTTTCTTCTCTTTCCAAAGTAGTGATCCCTAACACTTCTGGACCTATTAATACTTAGACAACATGATCAAATTATGAAGCCACTTCCCCGGTTAATTAGCACATCCGGCAAAATTAAACATAAACATTCAGGAATTTCACAGATCATAACTATGAACACCAGGTTAAAAACTCCTCTTTTAAAGGGTTTCTGATTTTTTTAACTTCACAGTACTGATTTTAATCTTGTAAAGTTATTTAGAATTCTTTAGTAAAAAAATTAAGTATAAATTACAAATTAAAATAATTTCAACATTAATAAAATAAAGAATGTTAATATATAATGCATTGTAATAAATAATATATCAAATACATAAATAAATAGTATTAATAACTATTAAGTTCTCATTACACTCATATCACATTAGTAAATTAAAGTTTCATTTATACTATTTTTCCTTTCTTTCTTTTTCAGTTAAGAGTGACCAATGATAGGGCAAAGAAATAAACAGAGATCCAGGATTTTATAAACTACATCTTAAATATCAATATTACATCTCTTCACACTCCTCATGCAACAGAAATCTTATCTCAAGCTGTAGAACTCTGATTATGCCACACAATGCAACCTGGATTTCTTGATTACTCACTGTTCACCTAGATTTGGATTGACCCTAAGAATCACTTCCCAGGGCCAGACTTAGAAAACCAATGCTTGCTATAAACTGAAAATTTAGATGTGGAGAACAATCTTCTTGAAATAATCATCACAGCTCATACTATGTTTTGTTATTCCATCCAATGCATTGTTGGAAGCATTGTGGCAAGCAGTGGCTATTTTTTAAAGCAGCTCTCTGATTTAAACATTTCATGTGTTAGTGTGTGTTAGCCACTCAGTCATGTCTGCCTCTTTGTGACCCCATGGACTGTAGCCTGCCGGGCTCCTCTGCGCATGGGATTTTCCAGGCAAGAATACTGGAGTGGCTTGCCACTTCCTTCTCCGGGGGATCTTCCTGACTCACTCATTGTAGGCAGATTCTTTTTTTTTTTTTTTTTTTTCAATTGAATTTTTTAATTCAAGTCATAACATTTTTTCTATAATATAAAAAGAGTAAAATAACTATCATTTGTTATTCTTGATTCAAAATTTGATCAATATAAATAAACATACAACAAAAATGCATGAAACCTCAGTTATTAATAAAGATGGACACAAAAGTATTTAAAATGTACTAACAAAGTAACTCCAAAAGTACATTAAAGGTACAATTCATTATGATGAAGAAAGCTTAATTAAGTCAGTGAATTTGATAAAATTTTACATTATTGTTAGAAGTATTGTTAGAAACATGGCATGCTTATCCCCTTTTATTTTAGAATAAGACAAAATTATCATTATCTGCAGAGCACATGCTTATCTGCATAGAATAGTCCCTGAAAAGTATCTAAACATCTATTAGCTATTGTTAAAGATTTTATTTTTTTTATTTTTTTTTAAATTTATTTACTTATTTTTTCAGTGGGTTTTGTCATACATTGACATGAATCAGCAATAGATTTACACGTATTCCCCATCCCGATCCCCCCTCCCACCTCCCTCTCCACCCGATTCCTCTGGGTCTTCCCAGTGCACCAGGCCCGAACACTTGTCTCATGCATCCCACCTGGGCTGGTGATCTGTTTCACCATAGATAATGTACATGCTGTTCTTTTCGAAACATCCCACCCTCGCCTTCTCCCACAGAGTCCAAAAGTCTGTTCTGTACATCTGTGTCTCTTTTTCTGTTTTGCATATAGGGTTATCATTACCATCTTTCTAAACTCCATATATATGTGTTAGTATGCTGTAATGGTCTTTATCTTTCTGGCTTACTTCACTCTGTATAATGGCTCCAGTTTCATCCATCTCATTAGAACTGATTCAAATGAATTCTTTTTAACGGCTGAGTAATATTCCATGGTGTATATGTACCACAGCTTCCTTATCCATTCATCTGCTGATGGGCATCTAGGTTGCTTCCATGTCCTGGCTATTATAAACAGTGCTGCGATGAACATTGGGGTGCACGTGTCTCTTTCAGATCTGGTTTCCTCAGTGTGTATGCCCAGAAGTGGGATTGCTGGGTCATATGGCAGTTCTATTTCCAGTTTTTTAAGAAATCTCCACACTGTTTTCCATAGTGGCTGTACTAGTTTGCATTCCCACCAACAGTGTAAGAGGGTTCCCTTTTCTCCACACCCTCTCCAGCATTTATTGCTTGTAGACTTTTGGATAGCAGCCATCCTGACTGGTGTGTAATGGTACCTCATTGTGGTTTTGATTTGCATTTCTCTGATAATGAGTGATGTTGAGCATCTTTTCATGTGTTTGTTAGCCATCTGTATGTCTTCTTTGGAGAAATGTCTGTTTAGTTCTTTAGCCCATTTTTTGATTGGGTCATTTATTTTTCTGGAATTGAGCTTCAAGAGTTGCTTGTATATTTTTGAGATTAATCCTTTGTCTGTTTCTTCATTTGCTATTATTTTCTCCCATTCTGAGGGCTATCTTTTCACCTTGCTTATAGTTTCCTTTGTAGTGCAAAAGCTTTTAAGTTTCATTAGGTCCCATTTGTTTATTTTTGCTTTTATTTCCAATATTCTAGGAGGTGGGTCATAGAGGATCTTGCTGTGATTTATGTCGGAGAGTGTTTTGCCTATGTTCTCCTCTAGGAGTTTTATAGTTTCTGGTCTTACATTTAGATCTTTAATCCATTTTGAGTTTATTTTTGTGTATGGTGTTAGAAAGTGTTCTAGTTTCATTCTGTAGGCAGATTCTTTACCATTTCAACCATCAGGGAAGCCCCTAAATATTTCATATAGAGTCCATTTCACATTTTTAGGAAACACTAGAAAAAAATATAACTTGCCATTCGGGGTTTAAGAAAGTAAAAAAATAAAAATTAAATGAGAAAAAAACCCCAAAATCAAAAACATCCACCCACTCTTCCCATAACACAGTATGTGAGAGCACAGTAGGAGAGTAGAAAATAGCTTCTTGAACTATCCTTCATATATTACACAAGCACATAAAGCAAACCTTTTTATAACTCTCTTTTAGTCATAATTTTTCAATCACCCTTTTGATTTCTATCATATTCATATTCATAGTCTTGAGTATTACCTTAAATGTGAAGTATTGACAAAACCCAAGTAGAAGCTGATCAGACAATGTATGTGCTCCTGGTTCTTACTATATTTGTTTCCTGAGGCTGCTGCAACAAGTCTTCATCAATTTAAAGGTTTAGAACAGTAGAAATTTATTGTCTCACAGTTCTGGATGCCAGCAGCAAAATCAAGCTCTCAGTGGGGTTGGTTCCCTCCGGAGGGTCTGAGGGAGATTCTGTTCCCTGCCTATGTCCCAGTTTTTGGTGACTGAGGGCAGACTTTGGTGTTTCTTGGCTTGTGACTGGATACCTCCAAAGCTGGCCTCCATCTTCACTTGACTTCTGCCTGTGAATCAATGAGTTTCAGATCTGCCTCTCTTTTATAAGGACCTCAGTCACTGAATTGAAGGCCCACTTGAATCTCCAGGATTATATCATTTCAAGATCTTTATCTTAATTTATACATACAGAGACCTTTATTCCAAGTATCACATTCTGAGTCTCTCAGGGGACATGAATCTGGGGGAAATGGTATTCAACCCACCACACTCACAATATAAACTGCCTCTAAACTGTGACTTAGCATCACCTGGTCTATTTCCTTCTGGGGCTGTTGCTGCCTCCATCAGACCCTGCAGTAATGTTAACTTTCAAAATAGCTTTTCTTTTTCACATCAAAATCCTCTAAAATGCTATTTTTAAAAAGGCATTTATTCTTGTTTTTTTTTTTACAAAAACGATCAGTGTTCATCATGGAAAATTTGGAAAATGGGGAAAACTACAAGGAAGAAAATAAAAACTACTTGAAATCTCAGAGTTAAAGATTCTTAATATATTTAAAGAAATGCTTTTACCAGTTTGTGCAAATACCCATATGGCTTTTTAACAAGTTGGAAGTCATACTGGGCATATTTTCATGTAATAAGTCATATTATAATAAATGTCATTCTATTTCATAACAAAATATGTAGTTTTTTTATGTCATAATTAGATACTATAAAATATAATAAGATATAAGCAATGTGGCAATAACCCTACTAAAGGAAGCTGATTGCTGAGTCAAGAAGACCCCAGGAAGAGTTTCTTCAGGGCATACAGTCTGAGTGCAGGAGCTGAGGGCTGGAACAGAAAGTAAGCCATTTGATGCAGACACAGAGAACAGACTTATGGATCCCAGGTGAGGGCAGAGGGAAGGAGCCGATGGGACGAAGGAAAAGAGTAGCTTGGACACATATACACTACCGTGTATAAAATAGGTAGTCAGTGGGAATTTGCTATACGATTCAGGGAACTCAAACTGGAGCTCTGTGATGACCTAGAGGGGTGGGATGGGGTAGGAGGTGGGAGAGAGGGTCAAGAGGGAGGAAACCTATATATTCTACAGCTGATTCGTGTTGATGTTTGGCATAAATCAATACAATATTATAAAGCAATTACCCTTCAATTAAAAAAAATTTAAAAATCTGTCATCCATGTAAAGGATGCACTATCAGGGTCCCTAATAAGGGGGTCCTCAGAAGAGTCAACAAAAATACCTCACATATGTTGTATGGGCGCGTGTGACAAATGCTACCCATTGAAACACTGCCTTTTTCTGCTAATGCTCCTATTGTCTCCCAGTCCTAGAGGAGTCAGAAGCAGTCTAGCAAGAGTGGACAGAAGGAGAAGAGATAATACCCTTTTCATCATTCTGAGGGAAAGTAGAGTGAGGCTAGGTGAAACAGGTGAAAGGAGTGAAAGTTCTGACTCATATAAGACTAGGTATTTTATTATAAGTAAGTGAGATAGTTTCAGTTCTGAAATTGATGATGAAGAGATCTACAAGATATTTTGCTACAGGATGGAAAAGGAAAATACAGCACAAGCTATTGAAACCACTGGGAAAGGAGATAATCCTAATTGCATCCTTCATATTTTAGCATCTTTAATGAACAGACAAAATTATAGTTATGCTTTTATTTCTGTCTCTTCATACTGAAAAATATAAATCAAGAAATCAATATGGAAAATTCCAAAGAGATCTGTTGGGATTTTGAAAATTTTCTTTCATTTTTCGAGATTTATAAAATTTATAAAGAATTAAATTATCTACACTATAATAACAACAGTTTCCATAAATAATTATGCCTCTTACTTCTTCAACATCATGTTCATATTTAGTTTGGATTCTAACTTTTAAAACACTCTCCATTCCTTAGAACAACTTTCATTGCTATAAATGCTCCGTTGCCAAAGTTGTATTACATTTCATCTGATTGTTTGTTTATATAAGATTACAGTTAAAAATAAAATGTTAATGCAGAATACGGAAATGTTTTTCAGACTAGATTTAACCCGTTTTCATCTAATACTATTTTGCGATTACTCTCATCATAGTTCAATCAGATTTTCAGATTTAGAGGAGAATAAACTTCTACACTCAAAAGTTTATAATCTAATAAGAGGAGAGAATATATGAACAACCACATGTAATAGAAGGAGAAGGAATTGAGTGGAAGAGACATGAAAGCAAAGTTCCATGAGAGAGAAGAGAAGCAATGATTTTTGATAATGACAATC
Source organism: Cervus canadensis (assembly GCF_019320065.1). Classification (NCBI taxonomy): domain Eukaryota; kingdom Metazoa; phylum Chordata; class Mammalia; order Artiodactyla; family Cervidae; genus Cervus; species Cervus canadensis. The sequence continues at coordinate 44,992,358 of NC_057412.1, forward strand.
TAGGAACTTCAGGAAAGTGAGGTAGCCAGGTTCAGGGATTATTATTAGAGTTTATTTTTGAGACTATCTAGATATATGACCTACAACTTGACAAATGATTTTTACAATCTATCGCTGTGCTCAAGAGACAGCCTGGAAATTATTATTTTTAAGATTTTGATTTTATACATAATCCTTAATATATAGCACATTTCCTTCGAAGGCATCTCTTTTGCACTATCTGTTCATTCTTTGGTTAAAATTTTATGTTTCATAACACATCATCAGTTTTGATATTTTAGCGTGAGCCTAGATTAGTAGTTAGGATAATATTTCCTTGAATATAACTTGGCAAAATAAATAACTTTAACATAGTCTTATTTGGAGAAATGAAGCAGAATGTACACTATTCCCAAAGCAGTGAAAATAAAACCTCTGTGTACTTCTGTGTGCTCAGAGGGTATTAAGGATGTCAAAGCTATTTTTAAGGACATGTACAACTAACTGCTGTTGAATACAGTTCAGAAGCTCTAAAGATTTTAGTCAACTAAGAAATAATGTTCTCAGCCACAAAAACTGGAGAATTCTTATTGGTGAGGGATGTTAAAATGTTAAAAATGTGGCCTCAGTATGGTGTCCTTTTTCACCTTTGAAACTTCATTCCAAAGTGTGACAGTTTTTAGAAGCTACCGCTACCACACTGTCAACAGTCAAATTTTCTTAGAATAAGTAACATACTCCAATAGATAAATCTGAATTTACAAATCACATAAATTAGGTGGTGATTATTTACACTGTAAATGATTCACTGCAGGGTTCCTTTAAAACTCTACTAGTGTTTTTAAGCAATTGTTTCTAGTTCATTAACTACTTCATAGAAAGACTAGAGGAAACAGAGAGGCTTAATGCTAAAAAAATTCTGAAGATCAACCAGAAACAATAACAACAAAAATCACATTCTTGGAATTGTATAGAATCAAGCAAAAACATTATATTTTTGGAGATAAGATGTTAAAAGAAGATAGAGCTGCCCTATATAATCCAGCTAGTTATCTGAATGGGCAAAGCAAAAATTCAGTCTTTCCAACCCACAGTCTAAAAGTTCATCTTTTTACCAAAACCAGACAATTATTGTTCACTTTACAAATATGTGTCACCAAGACATATTGTAAGATATCTATTCCAGAGAATGAAATGTATTTCACTTACATTCAACTTTAAATTTTAAAACTATCAATTTTGTCTCTTGTTTCATCAGGTAAAAATCTATATAAATAAAGTAGCCAGAAAGGATTTATAATGTGGTTTCATAACTAGCATTAAAAGATCCCTTCAAAAAAAATTAAAATTAACTGGGATACTAAGAGATAGATGAAGGGATCCAATAGACCATTCTCTAACTGACCTTCTGTGTTGCAAGCTGTGTTCTCCAGGAAACAAAACTGAGATTGATTTAGTGTTTAGGATATTTTAGGGAGTACTCTTGGAATCAAAACTGGTGCAAGAAGGTCCAGGGATCAAGATCAGGCTGAGAAAAAATTCAGTTTGTAATATAAACATGATGAGAACCTCAACCAAGTACATAAGAGGTTTTGGAATTCAAATGGTTCATCAGAGTTGTAAGCTGAGTCAAAACTGTGAATTAGGTTTGCCGTATCAGTCACTGAGTGTTGGCCACTCTGGAAACTCGCTGAGGATCCTTTAGGGAGCAGCTAGTACATGATATTGCACATCAGAAGAACTAAGGCAGTGCATCTCCATATCCATCACAGGCTCCAGTTCAGAATTATGCTTAATCTTTGAAGATAGTTAAAACTAGATTGAAATATCTGCTTTCTCACTATCACCAATGTGACTTTGGACTATGCATCTAAGCACTCTGAACCTGTCTCCTTATCTATAAACCAAGGTTAACAGTACTTACCACAGGGAAATGCTTAAGTACAAATATTAACAGCTTCAGATGTGCTGAAGTCCATCAGCCCCAAAGGAAATCAGTGCCACACACTAATGGCAGAAAGTGAAGAGGGACTAAACAGCCTCTTGAGATGGAGAAAGAGGAGAGTGAAAGAGCTGGCATAAAACGCAACATTCAAAAACCTGAGATGTGGCATCTGGTCCCATTACTTCATGGCAAATAGATGGGGGGAAAGTGGAGGTAGTAATAGATTTTATTTTCTTGGGCTCCAAAATTACTGTGGAGAGTGACTGCAGCCATGAAATTAAAAGATGTGTGCTCCTTGGAAGAGAAGCTATGACCAAACTACACAGCATATTAAAAAGCAGAGGCATGACGTTGGCAACAAAGATCCGTTTCGTCAAAGCTATGGTTTTTCCAGTAGTCATGTAGAGAGGTAAGAGCTGGACCATAAAGAAGGCTGAACACCAAAGAGCTGATGCTTTCAACTGTGGTGCTGGAGAAGACTCTTGAGAATCTCTTGGACAGCAAGGAGATCCAACCAGTCAGTCCCAAAGGAAATCAGTCCTGACTATTCATTGGAAGGACAGATGCTGAAGGTGAAGTTTCAGTCCTTCGGCCATCTAACATGATGAGCCGACTCACTGGAAAAGACTCTTATGCTGGGAAAGATTGAAGGCAGGAGAAGGGGGTGATAGAGGATGAGATGGTTGGATGGCATCACCGACTCAATGGACATGAATTTGAGCAAGCTCCATGAGGTGGTGAAGGACAGGGAACCCTGGAATGCTGCAGTCCATGGGGTCGCAAGGAGTCGGACATAACTTAGTGACAACAACAACAACAAAACGCTTAGTGAATAACAGATGGTTAATTAATAGTATCTACTAGTTATGTGAACTAATAATTATTCTCTTAATGGATGAGATTCTGTTTTTCTTACTTTGTATGTGAAAAATAAAAATTTCTTCCTAATACTCATCTCTTGAGCATTAGGAAGAAAGTAAGGAAAACCACTAGGCCATTCAGGTGTGATTATACAGTGGAAGTGACAAATAGATTCAAGGGATTAGATATGATAGACAGAAGGCCTGAAGAATTATAGTTGGGTGAGGATATTGAACAGGAGGTGGTGATCAAAACCATCCCAAATAAAAAGAAATACAAAAAGACAATATGGTTGTCTGAGGAGGCCTTGCAAAGAGCTGAGAAAGAAGATAAGTGAAAAGTAAAGAAGAAAGGGAAAGACATACCCATCTGAGTGCAGAGTTCCAAAGAAGAGCAAGGAGACAAAAATAGCCTTCTTAAGTGAACAATGCAAAACAATAGAGGGAAAAAATTGAATGTGAAAGGCTAGAGATCTCTTCAAGAAAATTAGAGATATCAAGGGAAATCTCATGCAAAGATGGGCACAATAAAGGAAAGAAACAATATGGATCTAACAAAAGCAGAAGATATTAAAAAGAGGGGGAAGGAATACACATAAGAAATTTATTAAAAAAAAAAAAAAGAAGAAGCAGCAGCAGCAGAAGTCTTTAACACCTAGATAACCACAGTGGTGTAATCACTCACCTAGAGCCAGACTCCCTGGAGTGTGAAGTCAAGTGGACTTTAAGAAGCATCACTATGAACAAAGCTAGTGGAGCTGATGGGATTTCAGCTGAACTATTTCAAATCCTAAAAGATGACGCTGTTAAAATGCTGCAGTCAATATAACAGCAAATTTGGAAAACTCAGCAGTGGCCACAGGACTGGAAAACGTCAGTTTTCATTCCAGTCCTGAGAAGGGCAGTGCTAAATGTTCAAATTACTGTACAATTGCACTCATTTAACATGCTAGCAAAGTTATTCTCATAATTCTTCAAGCTAGGCTTCAAAAGTATGTAAACCAAGAAATTCCAAATGTAAAAGCTGGATTTAGAAAAGGCAGAGGAAAGAGAGGTTAAATTGCCAACATCCACTGGATCACAGAACAAACAAGGGAATTCCAAAAACCATCTGGATAAAAACATCCCAACAACTCTGCTATATTGACTACACTAAAGACTTTGACTGTGTGGATCACAACAAACTGTGGAAAATTCTTAAAGAAATGGTAATACCAGACGACCTTATCTGCCTCCTGAGAAACCTGTATGCAGGACAAGAAGCAACAGTTAAAACCAGACTTGAAACAACAAAGTGGCTGAAAATTGGGAAAGGAGTACCTCAAGGCTGCATATTGTCACCCTGCTTATTTAACTTACATGCAGAGTACATCATGCAAATGCTGGGCTGGATAAATCACAAGCTGGAATCAAGATTGCTGGGAGGAATATCAATAACCTCAGATATGCAGATGACACCACTGTAATGGCAGAAAGTGAAGAGGATCTAAAGAGCCTCTTGTTGAAGGTGAAAGAGGAAAGTGGAAAAGCTGGCTTAAAATTCAACATTAAATACACAAAGATCATGGCATCTGGTCTCATCTGCTGCTGCTGCTAAGTCACTTCAGTCGTTTCTGACTCTGTGCGACCCCATAGACGGCAGCCCACCAGGCTCCCCCATCCCTGGGATTCTCCAGGCAAGAACACTGGAGTGGGTTGCCATTTCCTTCTCCAGCGCATGAAAGTGAAAAGTGAAAGTGAAGTCGCTCAGTCGTGTCCGACTCTCAGCGACCCCGTGGACTGCAGCCTACCAGGCTCCTCCATCCATGGGATTTTCCAGGCAAGAGTACTGGAGTGGGGTGCCACTGCCTTCTCTGGTCTCATCAGGTCACGGCAAATAGATAGGGGACAAAATGGTAACAGTGACAGATTTTATTTTCTTGGGCTCCAAAATCACTGCAGATGGTGACTGCAGCCATGAAATTAAAAGATGCTTGCTGCTTGGAAGAAAAGCTATGACAAGCCTAGACAGTGTATTAAAAAGCAGAGACATCACTTTGCCAACAAAGGTCCGTATAGTCAAACTATGGTTTTTTCAGTAGTCATGTTTGGATGTGAGAGTTCTGCTATAAAGAAGGCTGAGCACCAAAAAATTGAAGTTTTTGAACTGTGGTGTTGGAGAAGACTCTTGAGAGTCCCTTGGACAGCAAGGAGATCAAACTGCTGCTGCTGCTAAGTCGCTTCAGTAGTGTTCGACTCTGGTGACCCCATAGATGGCAGCCCACCAGGCTCCCCTGTCCCGGGGATTCTCCAGGCAAGAACACTGGAGTGGGTTGCCATTTCCTTCTCCAATGCGAGAAAGTGAAAAGTGAAAGTGAAGTCGCTCAGTCGTGTCCGACTCTGCAACCCCATGGACTGCAGCCTCCCAGGCTCCTCTGTCCATGGGATTTTCCAGGCAAGAGTACTGTAGTGGGTTGCCATTGCCTTCTCCGGGACATCAAACTAGTCAACCCTAAAAGAAATCAGTCCTGAATATTCACTGGACGTACTGATGCTGAAGCTGAAACTCCAATCCTTTGGCCACCTGATGTGAAATGACAACTCATTGAAAAAGACCCTGATGCTGAGAAAGTCTGAAGGCAGGTGAAGGGGACAACAGAGGATGAGATGGTTGAATGGCATCACCAATGCAATGGACATGATTTTGAGCAAGCTCTGGGACATGGAGAAAGACAGGATAGCCTGGCATGCTACCATCCATGGGGTTGCAGAATCAGACACCATTGAGCAACTGAACAACAACTCATCTTTAAAAGAAAGGGTACAGAATCATGTGACCTATAGTGGATTTGAACAGCATTATATAAAAATGATCCTAAGATCTTCAAGTTACAAGGCAGATATGTATGATCTTAATAATATTAATAGGTATTTCATGTATACATTAGAACCATAATATCTAATACAATATAAAGCTGAGAAATTACATTATCTCATTGAATATCTTCCAATGACTTTACATGGCAGGTTCCTTTATTATCTCCATTTTAAAAATGAGGGTAGTCAATTTTTGTTAGAGCAAATGATTTTCCAGTATCAGTTTTAGTCTCAAGTCTGATACGCTCTACTTACTGGGAAAAGCTCCTGGACCCAGAGAATCTCTGAACAGATATATATTTTTTAAACAATCAAACTAAACATTCAAAAGCCAATGGCTTTATTTTAAAGAAAATTATCTACTGTTTTTTTTTAATATCAACTTAGTTTCCTTTTATTTAAATTTAAGGTCTGTTTAACTTGAAAATTATGCATAGTCAAAATAGTTACAATAGATAACTAAATCTCAGGTTTTAAATTGCACCTGCCCTAGGATTGTATTTTATTATATTTTTGAATACATGTGTACCCATATTTTGCATCTCTTAATTATACAATTGTGTTGATATTCATAAAATTCACTTCCAGATAACCAGGCAAATTCTTCCTAGGGATATTATTATCTTCCATTCCATATACTTCTATGGACTCTGTCTTTTATTTACTATTACATCTTATATACTTTAAACAGTGATATAAGTATGTAAATATAAGTGATACAAGTATATGATATATATATAAGATATATACATTATATATGTATAAGATACATACATAAGAATCTTACATTCTTATATTCTTGGAATATATAAATATGTATATATATATCTTATATACTTAGAATAGCACATATGAGATATCAATAATTTAAGAATGATTTTTCACTTGTTTAGATGTGTCTCCATATCTCTGCAACTAGACTTTCCATTTCCTAAAGGCAATGGTCATATTTTATATTGTTCTGGCACCCAGGCCAACGTCTTATACTATAACAAATGTTCAGCAATACTTAGTTTTTGATAAACAACTCTAAACAATTATGTTATAGTACTTTTTAATACCAAGAATGCCTATTTGAATACAACTTTTCATAAAAGATCATTATTCAGTAGTAGAGCTGATTGCACATAAACACGTGTCTCTGTAAATGCATGATGAGAGCTAGTCAGGAATATTGGTTAATAGTTTTAACCATGGCTCCTCACTGGATGATAGAAAATAGAGTATGGGAACACTGTAATTTAAAAAGCCCTAATTCACATAAGGTGGTAGCACAAAAGCTCATGCATGCTGAGTCGCTTCAGTCATGTCTGACTCTTTGTGACCCCATGGACTGTAGCCCGCCAGGCTCCTCTGTCCATGGGGTTCTCCAGGCAAGAATACTGGAGTGGGTTGCCATGCCTTCCTCCAGGGAATCTTTCTGACCCAAGGATGGAACCTACATCTCCTGCATTGGCAGGCAGTTCTTTAGCACTGTTGCTACCTTGCAATAAATGTAAGTCAATTAAATGTCAACTGTATGTATTTTCAAGTTTGTACTATTTCAGATTTTCAAACATGCATTGGTTTTGAGCTGAGTGTACACCAACTGACTCTTCTTTCTGGTAGCCTTTAGGCAGACTGTTCTCTTGTTCTTGCTCTAGTTGCTATTTATTTATTTGGAGAAAGGTGGATTAGACTAACAAAAATATAACTCTTATTTTTTTTTGTTCAGCCTCTCAGTTGTGTCTGACTCTTTGCAACCCCATGGACTGCAGCACGCCAGGCTTCCCTTTTTTTACGAATATACAAATAATTTATCACTCTATAGAATCTGACTGAAGACAAAAAACACAGGAAATTATAAAAAGCAATAGATGTTCAATATTATTTTTTAACAAAAATGAGTTTCTCTCCAACCTCATTTCTTCAAATGAAGAGCAAAAAGATAATTAAATAAGTCAGAGGGATAAGTTCCAGCAACTTTTTCGTGTTACTCACCTTCTGATATTGTGGTAGACACAGAAAAAATTCACTTTTTTTCATTTATTTTTATTAGTTGGAGGCTAATTACTTTACAATATTGTAGTGGTTTTTGCCATACATTGACATGAATCAGCCATGGATTTACATGTGTTCCCCATCCTGATCCCCGCTCCTGCCTCCCTCCCCATCACATCCCTCTGGGTCTTCCCAGAAAAAATTCATAATGGAATTTTTAAACTAGAATACTTCTATTAAATAAAATTAGCAAGGGTAGTAACCCTGTTTTAAAAGAGCACTACATACAGATACTCGTATTTAGTAATTCATTATTTATAATAAACCAAATAGCATTATTTCATTCTTTTTTATGGCTGAGCAGCATCATGGATGGATCTATAGACTGTCATACTGAATGAAGGAAGTTAGACAGAGAAGGACAAATATCATACGATATTGCTTATTTGTGGAAATTAAACAAACGTTACAAATGAACTTATTTACAAAACAGAAGTAGAGTTATTCTGTAGAAAACAATCTTATGATGCTGGAGGGGAAGGGCATGGGTTATAAATTGGGAGATTGGGACTTCTATATACACACTTTAAAATGGGGTTTCCCAAGGGATGCAGTACTAAAGAATCCACCTGTCATTGCAGGAGTTGCAAGACATAGGTTCAATCCCTGGGTCGGGATGATCCCCTGGAGCAGGAAATGGCAACCCACTCCAGTATTCTTGCCTGGAAAAAGCCCATGGACAATGGAGTCCAAAAGACTATAGTCCATCAGGTCACAAAGAGTCAGACATGACTGAGCAACTAAGCGCACATATATACAAAATAGATAACCAGCAAGGATGTATGTATGGCACAGGGAAGTCTACTCAATACTTCTGTAAGGATCCATATCAGAAAAGAATTTTTAAACGGGTAGATATATGTATGAATATATATACATATATATATAACTGATTCACTTTGCTGTAGAACAGAAAGTAACACAACATTGTAAATCAGCTATACTTCAGTAAGAACTAAGTAAAATAAAATAGACCAAATAATAAGTAAAATATTAAAATATGGATACCAAATGGTAAGCAAATAAAAATCAGCAAAGTCCATGTTATTAAAAGTGCTGAAGTATAAGATAATCTTATTACTAGGCCTCAGGATTGCAGAGGTTGCCAAACTTAAACTTGAGGGGTAAGTGGAGAATTTTGTGAAATAAACAATTTTAGGAAGTAGCGGAATGAAAGAAAAGATATATTTTGGTGAGCTGTGAGGAAAGAGTATCTGCTAGAGAAGTGAAGTTAAGAGTCTTTGAAATAGGCATGTGATAAATAAATGAAGACAATGCAGAGGAAATATTCTTGAATATGGCAGAAATTATATATAAGAAATAAAAAAAGAAGTGACGAATATCAAGACCATGGCTTTATTTTGCACTATAATCTTGACACTGTAATAATATCTCAAAGCTGTTGTAAGGAATTTGCAATCCATACTTTCTAATATACAATGGAGTGACATTTTGGAAATTTTTTAAATTTTTTCTGAAGTAAGAATGGAATATGAATTGAAAGTAATAATAGATACCATTTATGTAACCTTCACAATCCCTGACCTCCATTCAACAGATAAGGAACATGAAGGGTAGAATGATTAACAAAATCCTCATTGTCTGAAAATGGAAGAGTAAGACTGCTATCCTAGGTATGACCCCGTGATCAGCATCTTGATGACTCTTTACTTCAAGTCAAGTCATATTCATTGAAAGTTCCAATGGCACCCATGATATTGGCTAAGTTCCCCCTTCATGTCCGTTATCAATAGTTCAATATAGTGTCACAATTTTATAGAGTCAACATATCACTATGAAAAATCATAAATAGAATGTTTAATAATAAATATATCAGAATTATCATCTACCTACTCTCTTCAGTAAACAAAGGAGGGCAGAATGCCAGATGAATATTTGGATAGAAATATTTATTAAATCAACTTCAAACCTAGAGCCCCAAGAGTTAAGTGGGGAATATACTCCCACAATTACAACTGAAGCCATACTCAACAGTTTTAAAACCTCCTGTTTCCTAAGTTAACCAACAGAAACCAACTCTGCTTATGCAAAGATGTCATTTTTTGTTAATATATAATAGATATATATAGCAGATCATAGACAGGAACAAAGGGCATCAGTATACAACCTGTCTCATCAAAGTTCTTGGATTTGGATCTGGGGGCTTGACAAAAACTAGATTACAGACCCCCACTTCTAGTCAAAAGAAAGTAACAGAGAACAGACTCACCCTCCCACCTGAAATATCTAAAACAAATGGACAAAATACATGGGGAAAAAAGGCACCCAAGACACTAAACAATAGGCAACAAAAGACAACAATTCCATAGAGACAAAACAAGGAGATGAGCTCTATCATTGCACCAGTGTACTGCCTATTGAGAGTGTCCATGCAGGTATGAGAAACTCAGACAGAACCAGGAGCTCTTTCTGAATCAAAAAGGCAGTCAAACCTGGGGAAGCCAAGAAATCATCTGCCTAAAATGTTATAACCCTACAGTACCCATCACTACAGCTGGTGTTTCACTTTGCTGCCCCATAATCTCCACGATGATTACAAATACCAATTTTATCTTTTTTTTTTTTTTAAATACCAATTTTAAACACAGTATGTGCTTTTACTTCAAGCCCAGGAGATAATGTTGTAACTTCTAGAGGCAGGCAAAGCAATTATTTCCCCTTTCTTTCCACTTAGGCCAGATTTTTTTGCCCTTATTCCGGTTTTTATTTAGAGATCTCCTCCAAACAAGAAAAATATGTGATTTCTAGGCAACCAAAAGAGCAAATGTCTTCTACAAGCACAAAATAAACATAGCAACCTCTACTGAGTGCTTGGAAGCACTAAGTATTTAACAGAGATGACCCCATTTAAAATCTTTAACAATATCATGAGATAGGTATTATTATTATATTCAGCTTTACAGAGGAGAAGCAAAAGATTTAAGCAAGTCAGGTAAGTGGGAAATTCAGGATCTGAACAGCTTCAGTTCCATAAGTGGGACTATTATCCATTTTATATACCACTCTCAAACAACTGTAGCATTGGTAATGTAGTGGCTCCCTGAGCCCACATACATTTCCATCCCTATGAAAACAGTTAATAAATGAAAGAATGACTTTCCTATGAGTAATTTTAATTCTTGAAGCATTTAACCCATGCCTTACACATACTATACACTGATAAAATTTTGCACAAATATTTATCAAATTCAGAGTGTATAACAATCTAAGAAAGACACAATTCAGAAAGAATAATTTATTATTTCTTAAAAAATCTTCCCCTTCAAGTGGTATTGAATGAAACCCGCTGGCCCTCCGAACTCAGCTCTGATAAAACCTAAGGAACAAGTTCAAAAGCATGAAATCACCTATATTCTACTCAGGTCAAATGGCGTTTCAGACGGAGGAAAAGATGTAATTCTTAGTAGCTTTGGAATGTGACTTAAACCAACTCCTGAGTACCAACTCCTGAGCATCACTAGCATCACAAAGAAAGAAAAATACGCAGCTGGGACAGATACAATACAAGGGCTACGTGACAAAGAGGCTGCGTGGCAGATGAATAGCAAGAGCTATCTAGTCCTAGCGTGACAATCAGAAGGGATATTGTGGTACAGACCAAACTCCTGCAGGTAAATGAAAGAGAGGGAAAAACCTGGAGGCAAAAAGGTAGCAGAACTGACAAAAAGGTTGATTGATAAAAAGTAGAGAAATACTGAGGAGGCACCATATCTCTCTAGGAGGCCACAAAAAAATGACTAGTTGACACTTGATCACAGTCTATAACTTCAAGTTAAAAATATAAATGAAGTAACGGAGTTATTCACAGTCTCCGAATAAAGTAGGGAAAAGATCAGTGTCCTAGAGTTAAAGAAAAGGTACTTTGAACTACATTTGGGGGGAAAAAGATTTTTTTTAATACTTTGAACAATTGGACAATAGGCTTAACTCCTAAGGGAAGTCCATGAGTTGATCTTCTGACAGACACGTTATGAAAGGTCAGAGAAGTAATCAGCCAGATTCAACGACCAAGTTGCTATCAAAGTGGTAGAAGTGGTTTAGATCATCTTGTTTCATAAACAAAGACTTTTTAAAAAGTACTCAAAATATTTACTTGGCTTGATCAAACACAGTAATGCTTTTGGTGCCTCTTGAAGAGAACTTGGTCACAATACAAGATTAACTTTAAATTAGTGTAAATATGTGATCAGGTTTGGGTAACAAATACATATCTAGAGGATTCTACAAAATGAATTGTTTAGGGCAGACAGTTGATAGATTCAGTAAGCATGTATTCCATTGATCATAACTATTTTGAATACATGCTAATGATTCACATCACGGTCATGATATGACCTAACAAATATACTACCAGCTACTCACTATCTACACTTTTTCAGAATGTTTATTTCATTCTGTACTTTCCTAAGTAAAAACAAACAAACTCTTCAGAATACTACTTGTTAATACAGTTGCTGGCAATTTTACTTAAAATCTGCAAGTATGTACTAAGTTGCCTGAGTTCACTTCAGTTCAGTCGCTCAGTCATGTCTGACTTTTTGTGACCCCATGGACTGCAGCACGCAAGGCTTCCCTGTCCATCACTAACCCCCAGAGTTTACTTAAACTCTTGTCCATTGAGTCAGTGATTGATGGCATCCTACCATCTCAACCTCTGTCGACCCCTTCTCCTCCCATCTTCAATCTTTCCCAGCATCAGAGTCTTTTCCAGTGAGTCAGTTCTTCACATCAGGTGGCCGAAGTATTGGGGTTTCAGCTACAGTGTCAGTCCTTCCAATGAATATTCAGGACTGATTTCCTTTAGGAAGGCCTGGTTGGGTCTCCTTGCTGTCCAAGGGACTCTCAAGAGTTTTCTCCAACACCATAGTTCAAAAGCATCAATTTTTTGGTGCTCAGCTTTCTTCACATTCCAACTCTCACATCCATACATGACCACAGGAAAAACCATAGTCTTGACAAGATGGACCTTTGTTGGCAATGTAATGTCTCTGCTTTTTTTTTTTTAATTAATTAATTTTTTTTTCCAGTGGGTTTTGTCATACATTGATATGAATCAACCATAGATTTACACGTATTCCCCATCCCGATCCCCCCTAAGTAAGGTGAAAAGACAGCCCTCAGATTGGGAGAAAATAATAGCAAATGAAGAAACAGACAAAGGATTAATCTCAAAAATATACAAGCAACTCCTGCAGCTCAATTCCAGAAAAATAAATGACCCAATCAAAAAATGGGCCAAAGAACTAAACAGACATTTCTCCAAAGAAGACATACAGATGGCTAACAAACACATGAAAAGATGCTCAACATCACTCATTATCAGAGAAATGCAAATCAAAACCACAATGAGGTACCATTACACGCCAGTCAGGATGGCTGCTATCCAAAAGTCTACAAGCAATAAATGCTGGAGAGGGTGTGGAGAAAAGGGAACCCTCTTACACTGTTGGTGGGAATGCAAACTAGTACAGCCGCTATGGAGAACAGTGTGGAGATTCCTTAAAAAACTGGAAATAGAACTGCCATATGACCCAGCAATCCCACTCCTGGGCATACACACTGAGGAAACCAGATCTGAAAGAGACACGTGCACCCCAATGTTCATCGCAGCACTGTTTATAATAGCCAGGACATGGAAGCAACCTAGATGCCCATCAGCAGACGAATGGATAAGGAAGCTGTGGTACATATACACCATGGAATATTACTCAGCTGTTAAAAAGAATTCATTTGAACCAGTCCTAATGAGATGGATGAAACTGGAGCCCGTTATACAGAGTGAAGTAAGCCAGAAAGATAAAGAACATTACAGCATACTAACACACATATATGGAATTTAGAAAGATGTCTCTGCTTTTTAATATGCTATCTATATTGGTCATAACTTTCCTTCAAAGGAGTAAGCTCTTTTAATTTCATGGCTGCAATCACCATCTGCAGTAATTTTGGAGCCCCCAAAAATAAAGTCTCACTCACTGTTTCCATCTATTTGCCATGAAGTGATGGGACCGGATGCCATGATCTTAGTTTTCTGAATGTTGAGTTTTAAGCCCTTTTCACTCTCCTCTTTCACTTTCATCAAGAGGCTCTTTAGTTCTTCACTTTCTGCCATAAGGGTGGTGTCATCTGCATGTCTGAGGTTATTGATATTGCTTTCCAGCAATCTTGATTCCAGCTTGTGCTTCTTCCAGCCCAGCGTTTCTCATGATGTACTCTGCATGTAAGTTAAACAAGAAGAGTGACAATATACAGCCTTGACATACTCCTTTTCCTATTTGGAACCAGTCTGTTGTTCCATGTCCAGTTCTAATTGTTCCTTCCTGACCTGCATATAGGTTTCTCAAGAGGCAGGCCAGATGGTCTGGTATTCCCATATCTTTCAGAATTTTTCACGGTTTATTGTGATCCACACAGTCAAAGCCTTTGGCATAGTCAATAAAGCAGAAGACAGTAAGCAATAAGCAACCAATGGACAAATGGCCACTAAAGACCTGAAGTAGAGCATTTCCTTTCTTTCCATTATATTATGAGTAAAACTTTACCCCCTGTAATTATGAAGTACCTTGTCCTTTTAGAAAATCTCTTGGCTGTTTTTAACTGTTTTACTCTCTCCCAAACCTTGACATGATCCTTTCTGTCTGGCCAGAAGATTGAATGATAACATATTGGCTTTGGAGGGCTAAAGTAATGCTTTCAAGCCCTAATTCTAGGATCTGATGAAACTGGAAAGATTTCTAAATGTATGGAGTAAAAGCTTCCTAATATTAATGTTAAAATAAGTTGTAGATGTTATCACTGTGCAGGGGTTACTGTGACAATTAAATGGGATAGTCTTGGGTTTCCCTCGTGGCTCAGTTGGTAACAGAATCTGCCTGCAAGGAGGGAGACCTGGGCTCAATCCCTGGGTTGGAAAGATCCCCTGGAGGAGTGCATGGCAACTCACTCTGGTATTCTTGCCTGGAGAATCGCCATGGACATAGGAGCCTGGCAGGCTGTAATCCATGGGGTTGCAAAGAGTCAGACATGACTGAGCTTCTAAGCACAGCACAGTCTACAAACAGTGTAAACAGTAGACATTCCATAAATACTAATTCTCCACTTGCTATCACCCTTACATAGACTATCACCATGAAAACCTTAACCAGATTTATGAGAAATGTCTAATACAGCAAACCTCTGCGAATATGTATAAGTGTACATGGCACTACCATCATACCAAGTCTAGTCCAGATCCTCATCAAATTAGATGTTGTTCTATTAACAATAAAGTTTGCTAGATCTCTGTTCTCAACTGGTCCCAAGTCTAGTGGGAAAGACAAATAAATGTACATAAATAATTATAAGACAATATGTTCTGTGCTACAATAATGGTGTGAACAGAGTGTTACGGGAACACAAAGAAAGGAACAATTAACTGTCCAAGGACAAAGTAACCTCAGACAGGCTAATTTAGAGGAACAATTAATAAAATACCCATAATTTTTCAGAGTACAGGTAACGTCTCTTGTGAATTCATTAGACAAAGAAAATATTAAAAGCCTAGAACTTCCCGTAAGCTAGAATATAACTAGCTTCCACTGTAACTCAAAAGCTCCGAAGCACAAGAACAATTGTTTTCAACATTAATGTAGTATTAATTTTATAATGTAATTTATAGGCAGACAATCCTCAGGTACATAAGCTAAAATTCATGAAAAAGATTATTGACATTGCAGGATGAAAGGCCAACAGTGCTGACATGAAAGTACCAAATCCCTCATCAGAGAACTATGGCTTTGACTAAATTCTTTGAGAATGCATTCCATGAGTCTTACTTTCAAATTTTGGCTTAGTGCCGCCAATGATTTTTACAGGAAGTCTTGTGCAAAAAAAAAAAAAAAAATTCCATAAAAGAGACAAAGGGAAGAGTTTTCTTATGAACAAAAGACCAAATTTTAAACATCTTAATAGCCCAAGAAAGTGGCATGAGAATGTCACTAGAATTCAGTGTTGTTTTCATAGTTTTGCCTCACCTCTTCCTGGTTTCACCTTTTGTGTATTTAAAGAGCATTGTATGAAATTAAGTGTCTAAAGAGTATTTGAAGAAAATTATATTTTTTGTCCAAAGTTCACATTACAGAAAGATAATTGGGGAAAAAAGCAAAATAAGTCTTAATATCCTTCATTTATTTCTCTGTCTGTTTTCTCATCTGGAAAATAAGGTCTCTGATCACCATTTAGATTCTAAAATTTTATTTATACTTATAGAAAATTGAGGCTTTTAATGTCAACAGTCACACTGTTTGCTTTTGAAGAACCAGAGTGGCGCCTTCTCCATTATAGATTAACTGAACCACAATGACAGAATTTCTTCTTTAATTTTTGCAGTGTTTGAGATTTATCCACAAATTGGGTAACATATTTCTATTGAGTTGAGGTAGATCCTTGTTTAAAAGTGAAAGGATGCATCTGTATGTTACATTTGCTAGTTGAGTTACTAACGTGACTCATCATCAACTGTTGTATTATTAATAGCTACTAATTACTGAGTACTTACTATGTGCATGGTATTGCTTATTAGGGAGCTATTATAACTGTCTCTATTATAAGACAATGAAACTAAGACTTAGAGAATGAAAATGACTTACCGAAGTACTCTAAACTAATATATATTCAAGGTAGGATTTGTAGCTGAGCCTTTTTGATTCTACACATCAGACCCCTGCTCTTAGTCATGACCTCCCAATGTAGTCTTGACAGAAAGCTTTCATTCTTTACTGTTCTATATTGTTTGGATATTGCCCTAACAGCTTATTACATTTATAGACATAAAAAATAATTGATAGGTCCAACTTTAAGCCCTCTAAATTTGTGATAATACATGTCTAATATCTCTGTGCAGGCAGATATGAGTCTGGGTTCACCACAATAGAATCCATCACAAGTAACAAGCACCTGACATACAGCAAAGCACATAAGGGGCCAAAGTAATGCTCAAATTTCTCCAAGCCGTGCTTCAGTCGTGCATGAACTGTTAACTTCCAGATGTTCAAGCTGGATTTAGAAAAGGCAGAAGAACCAGAGATCAAATCACCAACATCCACTGGATCATCAAAAAAGCAAGAGAGTTCCAGAAAAACATCTACTTCTGCTTTATTGACTACACCAAAACCTTTGTGTGGATCACAGCAAACTGGAAAATTCTTCAAGAGATGGGAATATAAAACTACCTTACCTGCCTCTTTAGAAGCCTGTATCCTGGTCAAGAAGCAACAGTTAGAACTGGACATGGAACAACAGACTGGTTCAAAATTGATAAAGGAGTATGTTAAGGCTGTATAATGTCACCCAGCTTATTTAACTTATATGCAGAGTACATCATGCAAAATGCTGGGCTAGATGAAGCACAAGCTGGAATCAAGATTGCTGGGAGAAATATCAATAACCTCAGATATGCAGCTGACACCAACCTTATGGCAGAAAGCAAAGAACTAAAGATCCTCTTGATAAAAGTAAGAGTGAAAAAGTTGGCTTAAAACTCAACATTCAGAAAACTAAGATCATGGCATCTGGTCCCATCACTTCACAGCAAGTGGAAACAGTGACAAACTTTAATTTTTTTGGCTCCAAAATCACTGCAGATGGTGACTGCAGCCATGAAATTAAAAGATGCTTGCTCTTTGAAAGCAAAGCTGTGAAAAACCTAGACAGTGTATTAAAAAGCAGAGACATCACTTTGCCAACAAAGGTCTGTATAGTCAAACTATGGTTTTCCAGTAGTCATGTATGGATGTGAGAGTTGGGCTATAAAGAAAGCTGAGCACCAAAAAATTGATGCTTTTGAACTGTCGTGTTAGAGAAGACTCTTGAGAGTCCCTTGAACTACAAGGAGATCAAGCCAGTCAATCCTAAAAGAAATCAGTCCTGAATATTCATTGGAAGGGCAGATGCTGAAGCTGAAGCTCCCATACTTTGGCCACCTGATGAGAAGAGCTGACTCACTGGAAAAGACCCTTATTCTGGGAAAGATTGAAGGTGGCAAGAGAAGGGGACGACATAGGATGAGACGGTTGGATGGCATCACCAACTTGGTGGACATGAGTTTGAGTAAGCTCCAGGAGTTGGTGATGGACAAGGAAGCCTTGCATGCTGCAGTCCATGGGGTCGCAAAGTGTTGGACATGAATGAGTGACTGAACTGAAGTGAACTGACTGATAATGAGCACATCATATGCACGTTTGCTGAATTAGTAAATTTTAATGCATTAATGACCAAAAAAATAAAAGTAAGAGAAAATTTACATATTCTCTATTTGTGTCTTTCATGTAAGCGGATAGATAGGTGTAAGTTTCTAAGCACAAGCCAAATTAACTGAATAACACAGCAACAAAATTCAACCAAATTAACCTGTTGAGGCTGAGAGTTTCAATAAATAGTGACCAGTACTGGTCTTCCAGTCAAGCATATTAATTGCATACTCCACATCTAATGATGATTTAGAAGTCTATGTTTCCCTAAATGAGTACTTATAGTTTCAAAACAAAGGCAATGAAACTTAAAAAAAATACTAATTTTCATATAGAATACATGAATAAAAATAGCCACAATAAAACCAAAGTACTTGGCTCATAGTTTTAATCTCCACCCTCCCTCAAACTCCATACTCTACCATGGTTATGGAGAACCTATCAGAAGCCTGAATTTGAGTTTAAAAACCATATTTCCTTAAATATTGAAATAGAGATAAGACCTCTTTCCACAAAATGCTCACACAATTCTTGATTGGTTTTCATAATGAATACAAAATGATTATCAAAGAAGCTGACTTTGGTCTCAGATATCCACCTATAAGTTTATTTCCTCCTCTGAAGTCCATATACCCAAATTGTTTGTTTTACATGTTAGAACTAGATAATATCCCCCATGAACTTTTATCTAATAGGAATTCTGGCTCTCCTGGGCTGTGAGATATCCACTTTTCCTCAACATATCAAAGGCAGGGTTGGTGCTTCTATGATGTTCTCAGACTTGCCTGCCTAGGGTTGAAGTGGCTTATTAGAAATTCCTTACTGATTTGTATTAATATAAATTAGTAGGTAGAGAACATAATCCAGCACAAAGTACAATTTTTATTCAAATATTTCTATTAGCATAATTATCTTTTTTGAGGAAATTAAATGTACATTATTATACTTAATATGCCACAAATTATAGAAGCAAAAATTTCATTTGTAAGGTTCTGCAGTTCTCAAGTAATTAGCCATATGGCACCCTGGAAACTAAAATTAAACACATAAATTAAACCAGTGGGGGAGATGATAACATAGTTAAAAGGTTCTGGATATAATACAGTATGTCATACCTGAAGCTCAGTCTTAAAAGAGTCACTCTAGGCATGCTCAAACAAGAACTTGATCAGATCTCCTGAAGACCTGAGCATGTGAATAAAGTAATCAGTTGGAAAGTCTTCCTCTGATGAAACAGCATTTACGCAAATAGGTTTCTTTGCCTACTTTCTGAACATTCAGTTCAGTTGCTTAGTTGTGTCCAACTTTTTGCGATGCCATGGACTACAGTATGGCGAGGCTTCCCTGTCCATCACCAACTCCTAGAGCTTACTCAAACTCATGTCCACCAAGTCAGTGATGCCATCCAACCATCTCATCCTATGTCGTCCCCTTCTCCCGCCTTCAATCTTTCCCAGAATAAGGGTCTTTTCCAATAAGTCAGCTCTTCTCATCAGGTGGCCAAAGTATTGGAGCTTCAGCTTCAGCATCAGTCCTTCCAATGAATATTCAGGACTGATTTCGTTTAGGATGGACTGGTTGGATCTCCTTGCTGTCCAAGGAACTCTCAAGAGTCTTCTCCAACACCACAGTTCAAAAGCATCAATTTGTTGGCGCTCAGCTTTCTTTATAGCCCAAATCTCACATCCATACATGACCACTGAAAAAACCACAGCTTTGACTAGATGGACCTTTGTTGGCAAAGTAGTGTCTCTGCTTTTTAATATTCTGTCTAGGTTTGTCATAGCTTTTCTTCCAAGGAGCAAACACCTTTCAATTTCAAGGCTGCAGTCACCATCTGCAGCAATTTTGAAGCCCAAAAAAATAAAGTCTGTCTCTGTTTCCATTGTTTCCCCATCTATTTCCCATGAAGTGGTGGGACCAGATGCCATGATCTTAATTTTCTGAATGTTGAGTTTTAAACCAACTTTTTCACTCTCCTCTTTCACTTTCATCAGAGAGTCTTTAGTTCTTCTTCACTTTCTGCCACAATGGTGTGTCATCTTTCATATCTAAAGTTATTGATATTTCTCCCAGCAATCTTGATTCCAGCTTGTGCTACATTCAGCCTGGTATTTCGCAAGATGTACTCTGCGTATAAGTTAAATAAGCAGGGTGACAATTTTTACAGCCTTGATGATCTCCTTTCCCAACTTGGAATCAGTCTGTTTTTCCATGTCCAGTTCTAATCGTTGTTTCTTGACCTGCATACAGATTTTTCAGGAGGCAGGTAAGGTGGTCTGTTATTCCCATCTCTTGAAGAATTTTCCAGTTTGTTGTGATCCACACAGTCAAAGGCTTTGGCATAGTCAGTGAAGCAGATGTTTTTCTGGAATGCTCTTGCTTTTTTGATGACTCAGGGGATGTTGGTAATTTGATCTCTGGTTCCTCTGCTTTTTCTAAATCCATCTTGAACATCTGGAAGTTCATGGTTCACATACTGTTGAAGCCTGGCTTGGAGAATTGTGAGCATTACTTTGCTAGCCAGTGAGATGAGGGCAACTGTGTTGTAGGTAGATTAAGCACATTATTCAGTCCTTAATCTCTGGAAAACTCAAGGTGTGAGTTCCGGAGCAAGATATTACAGAACTTCAAAGTTATTTTTAATATCCCTTCCAATTTATACCTTGAAACATTCTGTTATTTGTTCTCTGAAGACATGCACATGAACACAACAAGGATATCCACTACTCCTCTCACAGAAAGTAGCTTGGGGTTGAACTTACAATATTTATACTGGCTACATTTAGTAATAATTGCTCTCCAGTTCACAAGCTGAAGAACTACTGTTTTCTACTTGTTACTCAATCTGACACTAAGCTTAAAAGCAAAAAGCATAAAATGAAACTTGAAGTCTTTGGAAAGTTTTATTCCCCTCCCTGTGTAGTTATTATTTTTTATAAAGTGGGAAAACAAAGCAACACTATAAATCAGGTTCTTCCTGTTTGTGTCCCAGGTAGAAAGTGAGACTTAAACATAAACTGTTCTGTCTCCAAAAGACAAAGTAGAGGCTGATGGAGTAGTGGTTATATGTCATTCGTAATGCTAGGACCACAGCCTCATCCAATATTCCTCAATTATACCTCAATACCCAACCCACAGATGCTCTTTTCTACCATATGCTCTTTTAATATAAAATTTGCATTTCTAGAGCATAGGAGACTTTAGGATGTAAGCTGTATGCATACATGCTATGTTACTTCAGTTGTGTCCAACACTTTGAGACCCTATGGACTGTGGCCTGCCAGGCTCCTCTGTCCAAGAATATTAGAGTGAGTTGCCATGCCCTCCTCCAGAGTATCTTCCTGACCCGGTGATGGAACTCATTTTTCATTGGCAGGTGGAATCTTTACCACTGGAACCACCTGGGAATAATGTAAGCCACTTACCATCAAATAGATAATCCTTTTACCATAGAATAATGTGAAACTCATAGGAATAGGCACAAAGTGTGATCCCTCTGTGCCATTTTAATTCCCACCAAAGAACATTCTTCACTAATGAGTCAAAGACAGCTAAATAGTTATATGTGATCAGTTAACATCAGTTAGTTTTTGTCTTTGACTATTCCTGGCACAGTAAGTATATGGCTGCAGGTATGGAAGCTATGTATGAGTCCGAAATTGTAAGCACACACTCACCATATCTGAGCTACACACCACTGCTACTGAATTTTCAACCTGCCAGTAACAGAGACCATTGCTGAGTCACTGATACACCACTATCCCTCAATATAGCCCAACTAAGCCAATTCATAGTAAGTTGACTTTTTTGGACATCTTCAATCCTGGAAAAGTCAGAGATTTATTATTACTAGAATCAATATATATACTGCCCATGTATTTGCTTATCCAGCCCAAAGAACCACTGTGTGAAAGCTTTCAGAGTGTTGGACGCAACATCATGGGACCTCACACAACATAAGATTTCATCAATAAAAGATACATTTTTGGCTGAGTCCTTTCACTGTTCACCTAAGACTATCACATTATTAATCGGCTATACCCCAATACAAAATAAAAAGTTTTTTTAAAATTAAGAAATAAATTTTACAGCAAAGAAGATTTGGAAGTTGCTATATGACTATGGTGTCCATTCATCCTATCATATATCATAACATCCAAAGCTGTGGGCCTATTAAGCTAGAGAACAGAATTTAAAAGCACAGCTGGGATTTAACCTTGAGGATGATCTATTACAAGGATTGGTACCATCCTCCAGAATGTAGCATGTATTCTAAATCAATGATCTTTTTATAATGTGGTATCCCCAATAAGACAGGGGCTGGAGAACAAAATGTGGAGTCAGAAATGGCCTCACTTAACATCACCCTCAGTGATTCTTTGCACAGCCATGCTACAATTCTAGATTTTATGAGTAGAGAGGTCTTGATATCCAGAAGAGTGGTTCCATTAGGAATATATAATAGTAGTTTCATCAAATTTCAAGCTATGGCCATCACCTGAGTACTTTAGGCTGTGTGTTTGAGACGAGCATGCAAAAAAAGAAGTCACTACATGGCAAATATAATTTACCCTGTCTGTTAGGAGCAGATAGGGCTGAGGATACACAATAGGTGATGGAAAGAGTATATTTTACAGCTCAGAGATTCAACTGGGTGTCTTTTTTATTTCTTTGCCCCACCTAAATCATATATGCGTGAGTGGTCAGTTGTGTCCGACTCTTTGCGACTCCACAGACTGTAGGCCACCAAGCTTATCTGCCCATGGGATTTCCCAGGCAAGAATACTGAAATAGGCTGCCATTTCCTTCTCCAAAAATCATATTTGAACAACTACAATAGCCATAATCTGAGAAAAAAAGCAGTGACCAGGGAATCACTCATGGATTATGATCTGAATAATCAAATCATGAATGAGGGAAAACTAAGATGGTGAGTAGAGTAAATAAATCATGAAATATGAATATCAGCTTTAGTCTTACACTGCCTGCAACTGCAGAGGCTTTAATTTATGCCAGTAACAGTCTTCCTCCCAAGAACTCTCAGCAGAATTCTGAAGGAACTGCTGCCAGAAACAGTACAAAAACTATAGACCCAAATAGTACAAGGAGTGACTACAGTAGAAGCTGCAGTGTTGTTCAGATTCCCCAACCTCTTCTGGGTCGAAGCTTTCATTCTCCTTGAGCGCTAGAAGGGCGTGACTGACGTGGGAGTGAAATCCCAGGCTCCATTCTCTAATGTGGGGCAGGTCAAAGGTCATCCTACTCCAGAAGTACCTGTGTATTCAGGTAAGGCTTTTGTTGTCATTGCATCAAAGTCCAATTTCTTCCTCTGATCATCTCTGACTCCTTTGATCTGACTCAAGTATTGATTCAAAAAAAAAAAAAAAAAAAATCCCGTACATGGATATCCATCTCAGACTTTGCTTTCCAGGAAATGGGAAATAATATTGTGGGAAACTAATGTCAAAATCTGTATCAGTTTCCTAGAGTTGTAACCATGTACCACAAACTGAATGACTTAAAAGAAATTTAATCTCTTACGATTCTTCCAGAGGTTATAAATTCCAAATCAAAATGTTAGTAGGGACAGTTACTACTGAAGATTCTAAGAGAGAATCTGCCCCACACTTCTGTCCTAGCCTCTGGTGATTGTTGGCAATTCTTGACATCCCTTGGCTTGTATATATAATATTCTAACCTTTGGCTTAGCATTCACATGGCTTCTCCTTTCTTTTTTTGTGCTTAAATTTCTCTCTTCTTCTAAAGATGTCAATCTTTGTATTGGAATGAGTGAGGGATAGTCACACAGTCGTCTCCAACTCTTTGCGACCCCAAGGACTATAACTTGCCAGCCTCCTCTGTCCATGGAATTCTCCAGGCAAGAATACTGGAGTGGGTTGCCATTTCCTCCTCCAGGGAATCTTCCCTACACGGGTCTCCTGCATTGCAGGCAGATTCTTTATCATCTGAGTCACCAGGGAACCCAACTATTAAGAGGCATTTTTAAGTATAAAGACAGGTCAACATAAAAAGTATCAGCAGGTATATGCTTGACTTTATCTTATAATCTATAGACAATACATTAGAATATGTAATGAATCCATACATCTTTTTCAAAGGAATACCCAAGATGGAAGTAGCAATAAAGTTATAAATGACATTAATCTTTGTATTAAGGCTTACCTAATCCAGTATAATCTCATTTTAATTCCATTGTATCTGTGAAGACTCCATTTCCAAATAAGGTCACATGCTGAAATTCTAAATGGGCATTTGGGTGGGAGGGGACACTATTCAACCCTGTATTCTGCAACCGAATAAAGGAGAAAAACTATATAATCTCAATCAATGCAGAAAAATTATTTGATAAATTAAACATGCATTAATGAAAAGAAAAAAGATTATTAGTTAATTAGAAAAGGAAGGGAACTACTTTGACATGATAAATGGCAGCTATATAAAACTTACAACTAACATCTTTTTAATAATGACATATTGCATACTTTTCCTCTAAAACAGGGAACAAAGCAAAAGTGTTAACTTCACTTACTGTTAGCATTGTTTAAAAGGAAGAAGTAAAATCCCTTTACTAACAGGTACCCTCACCATTCTACAGAAAATTATAAGAGATCTACAAAATACTAACAGAACTAATGACTGAATATAGTAAATGGTAATTAAAACACAAGGAGATTCATCCACCAGAATGGGAAAATAAATAAGACTAACAGCAGAAAGGGCTACCCCACTAGCTCAGTGGTAAAGAATCCACCTGCAATGCAGGAGACAGAGGAGATCCCAGGGTCAAGAAGATCCTCTGGGAGGGAATGACTACCCACTCCAGTATTCTTGCCCGGAGAATCCCGTAGACAGACAGCGTGGCAGGCTACAGTCCGTAGGGTCGCAAAGAGTAGGACAAAACTGAGTATGCAACAGCAACACGACAAGCAACGACAGCGTAAATTATTAGGATAAAGAGTGAAGTTGATACAATCATTTCAACAATATTGAATTATTGTTTGGCATTTTCTTACAAAGTTCAACATAAACCTACCTTATGAAAAAGGAATTTCACTATTTACAAAACCAAAAACTAAAAATATATCCACAAAAGGACTTATATAAGAATGTTTATAGCAGCTCGATTTATACTCTACAGTAATCAAGACCGCGTGGATTTAGTGTTTAGTTCAGTTCAGTCGCTCAGTTGTATCCAACTCTTTGTGACCTCATGGACTGCAGGACACTAGGCTTCCCTGCCCATCACCAACCCCCAGAGCTTACTCATACTCATGACATCAGTCAGTGATGCCATCGAAACATCTCATCTTCTGTCATCCCCTTCTCATCCCACATTCAATCTTTCCCAGCATCAGGGTCTTTTCAAATGAGTCGAGTTCTTCACATCAGCGGGCTCATGTATTGGAGTTTCACCTTCAACATCAGTCCTTCCAATGAGTATTCAGGACTTATTTCCTTTAGAATGGACTGGTTTGATCTCCTTGCAGTCCAAGGACTCTCAAGAGTCTTCAACACCACAGCTCAAAAGCATCAATTCTTCAGCACTCAGCTTTCTTTATAGGATAACTCTCATATAAATATATGACTACTCGAAATTCCATAACTTTGACTAGACAGACCCTTGTTGGCAATGCTTTTTAATATGCTATCTAGGTTGGTCACAGCTTTTCTTCCAAGGAGCAAGCATCTTGTAATTTCTTGGCATGCAGTCATCATCTGCAGGGATTTTGGAGCCCAAGAAAATAGTCTGTCACTATTTCCATTGTTTCCCCATCTATTCACCATGAAGCGATGGGACCAGATGCCATGATCTTAGTTTTCTGAATGTTGAGTTTTAAGCCAACTTTTTCACTCTCCTCTTTCACTTTCATCAAGAGGCTCTTTAATTCTTCTTCGTTTGCTGCCATATGGGTGGTGTCATCTGCATATCTGAAGTTAATGATATTTCTTTCAGCAATGTTGATTCCAGCTTGTGCTTCATCCAGCCCAACATTTCATATGATATACTCTGCATCTAAGTTAAATAAGCAGGGTGACAATATACAACCTTGACATACTCCTTTCCTGATTTGGAACCAGTCTGTTGTTCCATGACCAGTTCTAACTGTTGCTTCTTGACCTGCATACAGATTTCCCAGGAGGCAAGTCAGATGGTCTGGTATTCCCATCTCTTGAAAAATTTTTCACAGTTTGTTGTGATCCACACAGTTAAAGGCTTTGGCATAGTCAATAAAGCAGAAGTAGATATTTTTCTGGAACTTTTTCGATGACCCAAAGGATATTGGCAAGTTGACCTCTGGTTACTCTGGCTTTTTAAAATCCAGCTTGAACATTTGGAAGTTCACAGTTCACACACTGTTGAAGCCTGGATTGGAGAATTTTGAGCATTACTTTGCTAGCGTGTGAGATGAGCACAATTGGGTGGTAGTTTGAACATTGTTTGGCATTGCCTTTC
Organism: Cervus canadensis; assembly: GCF_019320065.1. NCBI lineage: Eukaryota > Metazoa > Chordata > Mammalia > Artiodactyla > Cervidae > Cervus > Cervus canadensis. Next base: position 45,018,764 of record NC_057412.1, read on the forward strand.
TTCAGTAAGAATAAAAGCTGAACTTTTCTAGTCCTGTGGCCACCGCTGAGTTTTCCAAATTTGCTGACATATTTTGTTCAGCACTTTCACAGCACCATCTTTTAGGATTTCAAAGAGTTCAACAGGAATTCCATAACCTCCATGAGCTTTGTTCATAGTGATGTTTCCTAAGACCCAGTTGACCTCGCATTCCAGAATGTCTGACTCTAGGTGAGTGCTCACACCATCGTTGTTATCTGGGTTGTGAAGATCTTTTTTGTATAGTTCTTCTATGTATTCTTACCACTTCTTTTTAATATATTCTGCTTCTGTTAGGTCCATACCATTTCTGTCCTTTATTGTGCCCATCTTTGCATGAAATGTTCCCTTAGTATTTCTAATTTTCTTGAAGAAATCTCTAATCTTTCACATTCTTTTGTTTTCCTCTATTTCTTTACATTGATCACTGAAGAAGGCTTTCTTATCTTTCCTTGCTATTCTTTGGAACTCTGCATTCAAATGGGTATATCTTTGCTTTTCTCCTTTGCCTTTCACTTTTCTTCTTTTCTCAGCTATTTGTAAGAACCTCTCAGACAACCATTTTTGCCTTTTTGCGTTTCTTTTTCTTGGGGATGGTCTTGATCACTGCCTCTTGTACAATGCCGCAAACCTCCATCCATAGTTTTTCAGGTACTCTGTCTATCAGATCTAATCCCTTGAATTTATTTCTCACTTTTACTGTATATACATAAGGGCTTTGATTTAGGTCATACCTGAATGGTTTCGTGGTTTTCTCTACTTTCAATTTAAGTCTGAATTGGCAATAATGAGTTCATGATCTGAGCCACAGTCAGTTCCCAGTCTTGTCTTTGCTGACTGTATTGGGCTTCTCCATCGTTAGCTGGAAAGAATATACTCAATCTGAATTAGGTATTAACCATCTGGTGATGTCCATGTGTGGAGTCTTCTCTTGTGTTGTTGGAAGAGGGTGTTTGCTATGACCAGAGTGTTCTCTTGACAAAACTTTATTAGCCATTGCCCTGCTTCATTCTGTACTCCAATGCCAAATTTGCCCATTACTCCAGGTATTTCTTGACTTCCTACTTTTGCATTCCAGTCCCATATAATGAAAAGGACATCTTTTGGGGGTGTTAGTTATAGAAGGTCTTGTAGGTCTTCATAGAACCGTTCAGCTTCTTCAGCATTACTGATTGGGGCATAGGCTTGGATTACTGTGATATTGAGTGGTTTGTCTTAGAGATAAACAGAGATCATTCTGTCATTTTTTAGATTGCATCCAAGTACTGCATTTCTGGTCTTTCCTTGTAGCTCAGCTGGTAAAGAATCTGCCTACAGTTCAGGAGACCTGGGTTCGATCCCTGGATTGGGAAGATGCCCTGGAGAAGGAAATGGCAACCCACTCCAGTATTCTTGCCCGGAAATCTCATGGACAGAGGAGCCTGGTGAGCTAAAGCCCATGGGATCACAAAGAGTCAGGCATGACTGAGCGACTAACACTTACTTACTTACTTACTGCATTTCAGACTCTCGTTTACTATGATGGCTACTTCATTTCTTCTAAGGGATTCTTGCACACAGTAGTAGATATCATGGTCATCTGAGTTTAAATCACCCATTTCAGTCGTTTTAGTTCATTGATTCCTAAAATGTCGATGTTCACTCTTGACATCTTTTGTTTGACCACTTCCAATTTGCCTTGATTCATGGACCTAACATTCCATGTTCCTATGCAATATTGCTCTTTACAGCATTGGACTTTACTCCCATCATAAGTCACATTCACAACTGGGTGGTGGTGTTGCTTTGCCTCTGTCTCCTCATTCTTTGTGGAGTTATTTCTCCACTGATCTCCAGTAGCATATTGGGCACCTACTGACCTGGGGAGTTCCACCTTTCAGTGTCCTATCCTTCTGCCTTTTCATGATGTTCATGGGGTTCTCAAGGCAAGAATACTGAAGTGGTTTGCCATTCCCTTCTCCAGTGGACCACATTTTTCTAGAACTCTCCACCGTGACCCATCCATCTTGGGTGTCCTACACAACATGGCTCATAGTTTCACTGAGTTAGACAAGGCTGTGGTCCATGTGATCAGATTGGTTAGTTTTCTGTGATTGTAGTTTTCAGTCTGTCTGCCCTCTGATGGAAAAGGATAAGAGGCTAATGGAAGATTCATAATGTGAGAGACTGATTGAGGGGGAAACTGGGTCTTGTTTTGATGGGCAGGGCCATGCTCAGTAAATCTTTAATCCAATTTTCTGTTGAAGGCCAGGGCTACGTTCCTTACCTGTTGTTTGATCTGAGGCCAAACTATGGTGGAAGTAATGAAGATAATGGTGACCTCCTTCAAAAGGTCCCATACAAGCACAGTTACACTCAGCGGCCCCGATCCTGTAGCAGGCCACAGTTTACCCACGCCTCTGCTGGAGACTCCTGAACACTCACGGGCAAGTCTGGGTCAGTCTCTTATAGGGTCACTACTCCTTTTCCCTGGGTCCTGGTGCACACAAGGTTTTGTTTGTTCCCTCCAAGAGTCTGTTTCCCCAGACCTGTGTAAGTTCTGGCGGCTCTGTGGGGGGTTAATGATGACCTCCTCCAAGAGGGCTTATGCCATACCCAGGTTTACTGCACCCAGAGCCCCTGCCCCTGTGGCAGGCCACTGCTGACCCACATCTTTGCAGGAGACATGCAAACACAGTTCTGGCTCAGTCTCTAAGGGGTCTCTAGGTCCTGGTGTGCACAAGCTTTGTTAGAGCCCTCTGAGCATCTCTGGTAGGTATGGAGCTTGATTCTAAACACAATTTTGCCCCTCCTACCATCTTTCCAGGGCTTCTCCTTTGCCCTTGGACATGGGTTATCCTTTTTTGGTGGGAGCCAACATTCTCCAGTCAATGGTTGTTCAGCAGCGAGCTGTAGTTTTGGAGTTCTCACAAGAGGAGATGAGCACATGTCCTTCTACTCTGCCATAATCAGCTGCAGCAGGATTTAGTGTAAGCATAAACAAATAATTCAATGAATAGCAATTGGTTATCTAAAAGATAACCATTCAAAACAGAGACTTCTCAACAAATAGTGTTAAAACAATTTGATAAATACATTCATAATAGCTTGTACCTGAAAATGACTCAAATTCCTAACAAAAGTAGACAAATAATCATATACAATGGAATTATACTTATCAACTAAAAAAGAAGAATAAATTGTTGTTACATGTAAGAGTGTGAACGATTCTTAAAAACATCAAATAAAAGAAACCATGACCAAAAGAGAAAATATTGTATGACATTATTTATATGAAATATAAATATAAGTATTTCTATTTATATTCATTGGAATATTTATATTCATTGGGAGGACTGATGCTGAAACTGAAACTCCAATATTTTGGCCATGTGTTGTGAAGCTGACCAGTTGAAAAAGACCCTGAATTTGGGACAGATTGAAGGCAGGAGGAGAAGGGGATGACAGAGGATGAGATGGTTGAATGGGATCATTGACTCAATTGACAAGAGTTTGAGCAAACTCTGTGAAAGAGTGAAGGACGAGGAAGCCTGTGCTGCAGTCCACAGGGTCACAAATAATCGGACACAACTGAACAGCATCATATGAAATACAAAAATAAGCAAAACTAATAAATCATGTTAGAACTAAGAATACTTGCCTACAGGGATGTGAGGGTGGGGATTGACTGAAAAGGCCCAAAAAGAACATTCTTGCACTCATGGAGATGATCTACATCTCAGTTAAGTTATTGGTGACATGGATGTCATGTCTGACTCTTTGTGACCCCATGGACTATACAGTCTATGGAATTCTCCAGGCCAGAATACTGGAGTGGGTAGCCTTTCCCTTCTCCAGGGGATCTTCCCAACCCAGGGATCAAACCCAGGTCTCCTGCTCTGCAGGCAGATTCTTTACTAGCTGAGCCACAAGGGAAGTCCAAGAATACTAGAGTGAGTAACCTATCCCTTCTCCAGCGGATCTTCCCGACCCAGGAATCAAACTGAGGTCTCCCGCATTGCAGGAGGATTCTTTACAAACTGAGCTATCAGGTCTTCCCTGATAGCTAGTCAAAGCTATGGTTTTTCCAGTAGTCATGTATGGAAGTGAGAGTTGGACTATAAATAAAGTCAAGCACCGAAGAATTGATGCTTTTGAACTGTGGTATTGGAGAAAACTCTTGAGAGTCCCTTGGACTGCAAAGAGATTAAACCAGTCAGTCCCAAAGGAAATCAGTCCTGAATTTTCATTGGAAGGACTGATGCTGAAGCTGAAACTCCAATCCTTTGGCCATCTGATGTGAAACCCTGACTCATTGAAAAAGACCCTGATACTGAGAAAGTCTGAAGGCAGGTGAAGGGGACGACAGAGGATGAGATGGTTGGATGGCATCACTGACTCAATGGACATGATTTTGAGCACAATCTGGGACATGGTGAAGGACAGGGAAGCTGGTGTGCTGCAGTCCGTGGTGTTGCAAAGAGTCGGACACGACTGAGCAACTGAACTGAAGTGACATACATGTATGTTTGTCAAAACTTTGAACTGTCCATTTAATATCTTTTCATTTTACTGTATGTAGATATTCCTTCTCAGTGAAATGGGAAAAAAAAAGTTATTCTAACTCTGGGAAATGAGTTATAATAACAAAAAAAATTACCAAAGTACTTATTAAGTGAAAGAGGCATTTCAAATAGAAACAATAAATAGATTTGAGGAGTTTTACAAATAATCTAAGTAAAGAATGAGTCACTGGAAAATGATTTGAATTTCTTGCTGCCTTGACATGAAAACATATCAAAGAAGGTAACATGGTAATATGCCTTAGCAAGGACATAATGACACATCTGGCAGAGTGGTTTATGAATGTTGTGAATCCAAGGAGTATTTAAGGTTAGCCATTGCACCAGAGAAGTTTTAAAGTCCCTGTTCACACTTGACAATTTCAGAGTGGCTTCCTCAAATTTGACAACAATCCTGAAATACAGTATGACATTATCAGTAATGAATTATGAAGCAGAAAGAAACTTCTCTAAACTATCAATAACAAAGAACAATTTCACATGAACCTTGCTGGAGGAAAGACTTAATTATCTTTCTATTCTCCAAAACATGATATAACAAAATATTTATTATATGAAAGAGCAAACAGTTTGCTGCCAGAAATGTAGGAAAAAATGATTATAGACGTCTGTCAGAAATTTCATTAATGAATATATTAGGATATTATTCTAGATTATGTGATGATTGTGGTATGTTTTAGCATTTTATAATTTGTAATTTGTTATGATTTCTCATACTAAATATTCCCTTTATTTTCCTACCCAAATTTATAGTCATAATTTTGTCATCACTTTTCTTGAGGACAAGTAAAATGATATGAGATTTAATCTTCATGAAACTGGGATCTGGCTTTCCTTCAACTCCTTTCAGGGTTCAAATCTTACAGTGGGTAACAGTGTCCCACCTTTACATTACAATGATACTTCAACATTTTTGTGTTGCTCTCACCTCATTCCTAGAGGCCACTCTTCTCCACTACTTCCCTATTGCATTCATAGGTTAATTTCATTTGAAACACTTGAACCTAAACTTCAAATTCATAATCAGCTCTTTTTTCTACAAACACATAATCCACATTTTGTTAACAATTTGTCATTTAACTCTAATGCTGTTTGTATTATTGTCTCTAAATCTCTGTAAAAAGGACTTTTTTAAAATAAGGAAAGGAATAAAATTATAACACAGAATAGATATCACCAGATAATCCATAATTGATTTAATACTCTTATGGCTGAAGAAGTATTGTAATACAAATGACAGTAAGATTTTATAACACTCCACTTCAAAGAGAGAAGGGCAAAATATGCAAAGACTTATTCTAATTCTTCTTCTCTGTTTTCCTCTTGCTCTTATAAAATTCACAATGGGCAGCAAATAGTTAAGGTTTTGAATGGTTGTTGCTGAATCACGAAAAGACTCGGGGGGTGGGGGTGGGGGTGGGGGGTCTTGGAGTCCGGAAGAGAAGAATTCAATCCGAGGCCAGAGAGGAGGCAGGATCGCTCAGAGCTAAAAGTTTTATTAAAGTATAAAGGAGATAGAGAAAGCTTCTGACATAGACATCGGAAGGGGGTAGAAAGAGTATATAATTCCAGTGCTAAGACTAGCAGAAGAGGAAGAAAGGACAAACTTTTTTTCCCCTCTACATTCCTTAGGATTATATAACAATAATGTATCCTGCTTGAGGACAGTCTCTGGAAAAAACCTTCTGGCTAATTCTGTTATCTCAAAATGTAAATCATGGGAGTCTTAGCACTTGCTAGTCTTAGCACTGGAATTATATACTCTCAAATTAATTATTGTGAAGTGAAAAGTGAAGTCGCTCAGTCATGTCCGACTCTTTGCGACCCCATTGACTGTAGCCCACCAGGTTCCTCCATCCGTGAGATTCTCCAGGCAAGAATACTGGAGTGGGTTACTATTTCCATATTACAGTGAATCAAAAGAATGTCTAGAGGTTGTAAAGACCTCACCAGACCTACTCCCATGATTTACATTTTGAGATAACAGAATTAGCCAGAAGGTTTTTTCCAGAGACTGTCCTCAAGCAGGATACATTATTGTTATATAATCTTAAGGAATATAGAGGGGGGAAAAAGTTTGTCATTTCTTCCTCCTTGAGAATTCCAAACCCCTCTCTCCATGGGGACACCTAGACTTCTTATCAACCTGCCTAGGAGTTGACTCTCTCAGTTTGTAAGATGATATTTTGCCAGTGAGTGAATAGAAGATTCAGTCACTGTTGCCTTGACTTGGCTAGCAAAATGATTTAAACATGAAGAATTAGATTATTACGCAGTTATTTGAAATTATATTTACACTAAAATTATGACAGAAAAAGTCAAAATAAATTTAAAATATTGTTATAGAATGAGTTGTACCATATAACACTAGTGTTTATCTTTAAATTATTCTGCATATGTATGTAAAAGTCTAGGAGGAAAGAGATGAAAATGTTAACAGTGAAAGATATCTCTAGGTGTTGTGACTGTTGAGTTTCTTTCTTTAAGTTATCATGCTTCTACAACTATATGTTTCACTTTATAGTAAAGAAGTTTTGAAAATAAATTTTTTTAAAGAAGTTTAATGACAAGGAAAATTTTCACAATCTAGTAGAAAAGAAATAGGCTAAAATATTTTATGTGAACTATGAACCCAGGCTATAAGTATATGTGTGGTGTTGGTGCTAAGTTGCTTCAGTTGTGTCTGACTCTTTGCAACCCTAGGGACTGCAGCCCAACAGTCTCCACTGCCTTGGGAGTTTTCAGGTAAAAATACTGGAGTAGGTTGCCATTTCCTCCTCCAGGAGATCTTCCCAACCCAGGAATCGAATCCACGTTTCCCGCATCTCCTGCATCCAACAGGTGGATTCTTTACCACTGAGCCACCTGGGAAGCCCATGCATAAGTACAGGTATATACAAAAGCATTTTATTTAAATGCATTAAAACATATGCAAACCAGCACTCATATTTACTGGGAAAGGATCAGAAGGCAGTTTAGCATATAGTTAACAGAAGTTCTTTCAAGGAGTTGAGTATATGGGCGATTTTCATTTTTTCTTTTATACTTATGTTCAATTTTTTCTACAATTAATATATACTGCTTTTTAAATGGAGGAGAAAGAACAAGACAGCGGGCAAGAAAATGTATCAGAAAGCAATCTCGCTTTTGTTTTATACCAGATAACTGCTCCTAGTAATAATGCATAACGCCAAAACATTCCTACCTCAAATAGGGTTTTCCTCAAATTTGGAATATCTCCACCTCATTCAGAAAGTGGGAAAGAACAAATCTCAAGCATAAAGAGTTTTCTGTCCAAATACAGATATAAACGCTGGAGAAAAACTAGGCAAGTGTGAGGAAGTGAAAAATGCAGCAGAACAAAGCAGATAAACAGATAAGCAGAGATATTTGTTAGATCTGTAACTAAAGTCAGCAAGCTCAGGAATGGTTGTAGTTTGACTTTGACGTATTGTTGAAAGTGTCTGAAGAATTCCAATAAGCACACAATCTGAACAAAGACAATACAAGAAATTATTATCAATTCAGCCAATAGGATCAACAAAAAACTGAAGCACAGCACATGTAAACACATACACACATATGTAAATACACACACACACACATACACACACGGGGCCATAAATCATGAATCCAGACCATGGAGCACAGATGGGCTGGGACAGAGATCTGACAAATGATTGCCAACTATTTAAAGTGAAAGTGAGAGTGCTGTCAGATATTCCTGATAACAGTAATAATAACGCCCATTCTTAATAAAGAGGCTAAGTCTTTAAATTATGCTTGACTCTTGATTCCCCCGAATTGTGCTATTATTGAGTTATTCCCAAATATCTTTGGTCAAATTCGATAAATATGAATTGGTATGGTTTACCAAAGCAATAGTTGCCCTGACAGATTTTAAGAACCTTCATTAATACACAAGTGTCCCAGTAAAAATCAATTTTCCCTGATTAAATTCAACTGAAACTCAAACGTCCCTGTGTGGAGAGAAATCAGGGGAAAGGTGGTTTTATATATATATATATGACTATCAATTGAAGACTATAGTATCCTAAAAACAACACCAAAAAAACTGACGTGAGCTTGATTTTTAGTGTCTTCTGAACAGTACTTCTTAGCATTTACTAATCTCTGTGTATCTTGAATGTTATTGATACAGAAGTATTCATTTCATCTAGCTGGAGTGAACTGAAAGTTGTGTATTATATGGAATTATTAAGAGGTTACAAGCAAAGTTTTCAACTGTGTTTTATTTCTGAATTAGGATAGTTCTCTAATACCAGACTCCAGGGACCAGTCGTATGCCCCTTCTCAGGGGAAGCTCCCATCAGCAGTCTTAAAATACCTGTAATAGTTAAGGCTGGGCACCAGTCCATGGGAAAGCTATAAACTGAACAAAAATTACCAATAAAGTTTCAGAGGGTAATAACTTCTGATCGTTTTTACCTTACCCACGTTTGAACCAGTAATTCACCTCTGAAAAGCCATTTTTAAAAATCACAGTACCATTTAACCATTCACAAAAAAGAGCCTAATCTCTTTTTAAATCTACTGTTTATACTAATACATATGATTATTTCAAGTAAGTATGAAATAAGGGGGGAAATATTGTGCATACTGGTTTAGTGCGATGGCTTTTTGTTTTTTTCAAAACAGATTAACTCATGTAGTGTAATCTTTATCTGCAAATTGAGGAGATGGAATAAATGAGAGGAGATTAGAAAAAGACGTAATCAGTATGGCAGATAATATTTACCACAAGTATATACTCCAGAGGCAGACAGGTATTACAATGAACCATTGTCTAGAATATAAGTTACTTGAACAACTTAATTATTTTTAGAAGAAATATTACCAACTTAATTCTATATTCAAAGGTGAGATATCAACTACTTTTGAAACTAAAAATTCTAACTTCAGGTCCCTGGAACTTAAGCTTAGAAGTCTGATATTAAAAAAAGAAATAATTCTCCTACAAAAGGATATTTAAATATGCAAATGCTTAGTTAATTAATAACTTATTGGAATTATTCTAAAGAGCAATGCTTTATTCTATATGTTTTAAAAATCATTGTCTTATCTTAAGCATCAATTAACTCCCCCCCCAAAAAAAAACACACACACGACGAAAAAGGCTCAAAATTTAATACTGCTGTAAAATTTTTTAAAAGCTTTTTAATTGTTATCCAAGGTGTACAAGCAAATAATGATAATCAGTTCAGCTCAGTCGCTCAGTCATGTACAACCCTTTGCTACCCCATGGACTGCAGCATGCCAGGCTTCATGTCCATCAACTCCCGGAGCTTGCTCAAACTCATGTCCATCGAGTCAGTGACGCCATCCACCATCTCATTCCCTGTCGTCTCCTTCTCCTCCTGCCTTCAGTCTTTCCCAGCACCAGGGTCTTTTACTATGAGTCAACTCTTCACATCAGGTGGCCAGAGTATTGGAGTTTCGGCTTCAGCATCAGTCCTTTCAAAGCAATGAATATTCAGGATTTATTTCCTGTAGGACTGACTTGTTTGATCTTCCAGTCAAAGAGATTCTCAAGAAGCTTCTCCAACACCACAGTTAAAAAGCATCAGTACTTCAGAGCTCAACTTTCTTTATAGTCCAACTCTCACATCCATACATGACTACAGAAAGAACCATAGTTTTAACTATATGCACTTTTTCAGCAAAGTGATGTCCTGCTTTTTAATATGCTGTCTAGGTTTGTCGCAGCTTTTCTTCCAGGGACTATACAGTCCATGGAATTCTCCAGGCCAGAATACTGGAGTGGGTAGCCTTTCCCTTCTCCAGGGGATCTTTCCAACCAAGGGATCGAACCAAGGTCTCCCACATTGCAGGTGGATTCTTTACCAGCTGAGCCACCAACAAAGTAATAATAATAATATCTACCATTAATTTATTGACTAATATTTTGCTAATTTTACTAACATTAAGCCTAGGTGAAGCTGAAGTTTGAATGGCTCTATGAAGATCTACAAGACCTTCCATAACTAACACCAACAAATGATGTCCTTTTCATCATAGGGGACTGGAATGCAAAAGTGAAAAAAAGTCAAAAGATAGCTGCAGTAACAGGCAAGTTTGGCCTTGGAGTACAAAATGAAGCAGGGCAAAGGCTAATAGAGTTTTGCCAAGAGAACACACTGGTCATAGCAAACACCCTCTTCCAACAACACAAGAGACAATCTACACATGGACCTCACCAGATGGTCAACACTGAAATCAGATTGACTACATTCTTGGTGGCTGAAGATGGAGAAGCAGTATACAATCAACAAAACAGGACCCAGAGCTGACTGTGGCTCAGATCATGAACTTTTTACTGCAAAACTCAGACCTAAAGTGAAGAAAGTAGGGAAAGCCACTAGGCCATTCAGATATGACCTAAATCAAATCCCTTATGATTATACAGTGAAAATGAAAAATAGATTCAAAGGATTAAATCTCATAGACAGAAGTACCTGAAGAACTATGGACAGAGGTTTATAACATTGTACAGGAGGCAATGATCCAAACCATCCCCAAGGAAAAGAAATGCAAAAAGGCAAAATGGTTGTCTGAGGAGTTCTTACAAATAGCTGAGAAAAGAAGAGAAGCAAAAGGCAAAGGAGAAGAGCAGTAGCAGAGAATATTAAGAAGAGGTGGCAAGAATACATAGAAGAACTATACAAAAAATATCTTCATGACCCAGATAACCACAATGGTGTGATCACTCACCTATAGTCAGACACCCTGGAGTGTGAAGTCAAATGAGCCTTAGGAAGCATTACTATGAACAAAACTAGTGGAGGTGATGGAATTCCAGCTGAGTTATTTCAAATTCTTAAAAGGTGATACTATGAAAGTGCTGCACTCAGTATGCCAGCAAATTTGGAAAACTGAGCAGTGGCCACAAGATGGAAAATGTCAGGTCAATGCCAAAGAATGTTCAAACTACTGCACAATTGCACTCATTTCATATGCTAGCAAAGTAATGTTCAAAATTCTCCAAGCCAGGCTTCAACAGTTCATGAACCGAGAACTCCCAGATGTTCAAGCTGAATTTAGAAAAGGCAGAGGAACAAGAGATCAAATTGCCAATATCTGCTGAATCACAGGAAAAGCAAGAGAATTCCAAAAATATCTACTTCTGTTTCATTGACTACACTAAAAACTGACTGTGTGCATCACAACAAACTGGAAAATTCTTCAAGAGATGGGAATTCCATACCCTTACCAGCCTCCTGAATAACCTGTATGCAGGTCAAAAAGCAACAATTAGAACTGAACATGGAACAACAGACTGGTTCCAAATTGGGAAAGGAGCAGATCAAGGCTATATATTGTCACCCTGCTTATTTAACTTATATGCAGAATACATCATGTGAAATGCTGGGCTGGATGAAGCACAAGCTGGAATCAATATTGCTGAGAGAAATATCAATAACCTCAGATATGCAGATGACACCAACCTTATGGTAGAAAGTGAAGAGAAATAAAAGAACCTCTTGTTGAAAGTGAAACAGGACAGTGGAAAAGCTGGCTTAAAACTCAACATTCAGAAAACTAAGATCATGGCATCTGGTCCCATCACTTCATGGAAAATAGATGAAACAATGAGAAAACAATGGAAACAGTGACAGACTTTATTTTCTTGGGCTCCAAAATCACTGCCAATGGTGACTGCAGCCATGAAATTAAAAGATGCTTGCTCCTTGGAAGAGAAGCTGTAACAAACCTGGACAGTGTACTAAAAAGCAGAGATATCACTTTGCTAAAAAAAGTCCATATAGTCTATGGTTTTTCAGTAATCATGCATGTACGTGAGAATTAGACCGTAAAGAAGCCTGAGCGTCAGAGAATTAATCGTTTTGAACTGTGGTGTTGGAAAAAACTCTTGAGAGTCCCTTGAACTGGAAGAAGATCAAACCAGTCAGTCCTACAGGAAATCAGTCCTGAATATTCAGTTCATCGAAAGGACTGATGCTGAAGCTGAAGTTCCAATACTTTGGGCTCTTTATGTGAAGAGCTGAATCACTGGAAAAGACCCTGGTGCTGGGAAAGACAGAAGGCAGGAGAGAAGGGGACGACAGAGAATGAGATGGTTGGATGGCATCACCGACTCAATGGACACGAGTTTGAGCAAGCTCTAGGAGATGGTGGAGGACAGGGAAGCCTGGCGTGCTACAGTCCATGAGGTCACAAAGAGTCGGACACGACTGAGTGACTGAGCAACAACAAAGATGTGTTTCAAGACAGACATTTTCTTAAATTTATAAACCATAACCAATAAACCACCGTAAGAAGTAGAGTCAGAATTTCATCATGAAGTTACTGTTTTTCCTTTTTCTCTCTCTTTTTTATCATTGTCAAACCTAGCAAAGAGTCTCATACAGGGTGCAAATAATCAACAAATATCATTCCAGGGGTATTTTTAAAAATTCCCTTTACCTGATTCAACTAAGAGACATCAAACATGAAAGAAGATCTGTCATAGGTTTCTATATACCTTCATGCTCTTCTTTCAGATGATAATGAGCTATTGCATTAACATTCTATTCATTCATTATTCAGCTCCATCTATCCATTCATTTAATCATTCAATTCAGTAGGGAAATAGCCATAGTACAGATCTTGTTCTCACAGAGTCTATAGCTTAATTGAGACATCAAGGAATGAAAAGCTGGTGCCGCACAAGAAGCCCTGTGATAAGAGAATTTGAGACTTAAACAATGTGAGAGGATTCCCAGAGAAAACAGTCTTGTGATGAGTGTGTTTAGTCCTGGCAGGAAAAAAAAAAAGTCCTCTCCCTTATCCCTCACTGTCAGTCATAACTTACCTCAGTCAACTTTTGAAGTATCCCAAAACTCCACCCCTACCTGCCTTCTACCTATTCATTTGGTGAGGCTGTGGTTTTTCCAGTGGTCATGTATGGATGTGAGAGTTGGACTGTGAAGAAAGCTGAGTGCTGAAAAATTGATGCTTTTGAACTGTGGTGTTGGAGAAGACTCTTGAGAGTCCCTTGGACTGCAAGGAGATCCAACCAGTCCATCTAAAGGAGATCAGTCCTGGGTGTTCATTGGAAGGACTGATGCTGAAGCTGAAACTCCAATACTTTGGCCACCTGATGTGAAGAGCTGACTCATTGGAAAGAGAGCTGAGCTGGGGGGCAGGAGGAGAGGGGATGACAGAGGATGAGATGGCTGGATGGCATCACCGACTCAATGGGCATGAGTTTGAGTAAACTCCGGGAGTTTGTGATGGACAGGGAGGCCTGGCGTGCTGCGATTCATGGGGTGGCAAAGAGTCGGACACGACTGAATGACTGAATGGAACTGAATGATTATATAATCAAGAAGGCACATATGTATACCTGTGGTTGATTCATGTTGATATATGGCAGAAACCAACACAATATTGTAAAGTAATTATCCTTCAATTAAAATTAAATAAATTATATATATATATATATATAAATCAATAGACAATTTGATAACCTTATTAATTGATCTGAATGTTTCTCTACAGAGCATCTAAATTTACAGAAAGAAAATATTTTATTATCAGAATCTCCAAAATGTAAAAGATCAGATGTAAATGTGAGCTTTCTGGGGCTTCCAGCCTATTCATATTTGCTCTTCACCCTTATTTTACCAGAAGTAGGATAGACCTACTTAATACTCTGTTTCATAAAGCTGTTCATCACCAATAAAGATATTATACTAATACCATTCTCTAGATAAAGATGTGCACAGGGTCAAGAATAATAGAGGCATAAAGTCAGGATGAATTTTAATTCCTAGTTCTCAAGAATTCCATTAAGCTATATGGTTTCCCACAACCATGATTCTACCAATCAATTACTCTAATAGTCTAAAGGAAAAAACCAAACCACAACATTAAAGTAACAAATAAGTGCTTCTGTTTTAGGGAATGAAATGAACAACTTTAAAAACAGAGACTATTATAAATGAAGATACATGCTTCACAGAGATTCTGGTGGTATTTTCCAGATGCAAAAATACTAAATTTATCCTGGAATAATAATATATGGGGTATTTAATAAATCCATACTAGAAAAGATGGATAAATGGAAAGATAAATAATGTATTTATTTATTTAACATGTATTGGATACTATCTTCCCAGTATTGTTTCAGATATGAGCCAGTCTTCTAAGGTGCCTGCTGTCCAGAAAATGAGCTCTGTGGGATGTGAGAGGAATGGGGCTGGGGAAGATAATACAGGGTGAGCTTAGAAGCCCAAGTGGGTAGCAAGTTTAGTGTCTGATCTTATAAAGCCAAGGTACCTATTTTAAGAGTTAAACACTAACATAATTTATGTTTTTTAAAAAATCACTCAACTTACTGTCAGATTTGCAGAGGGCAAGGATGGAAACTAGTCAAGTGTCTTGTAGTAGGAAGTATTGGTAATTCAGGCTATAATGGTATCTGAGCAGACAGATACCTGAGCAGACAACTGGGCTTAAAGGTTTAAAAATGGTCTTTGCTGATGAACAGCATGTGAAAGTTAAAGGGTTTGAATAACTTGAGTAGATGATGATATTTACTGAGCTCAAAACAAACAAACAAAAACAAAACAAAACCAGAGCACAGCATAGTTGGGGAAAATCAAGAGTTCCATTTTAAGCATCTTAACTCTGAAATGCCTGTTAGGCATCTAAGACGAGGACTTGGACAGATAATTTGGAGATGCAAACTGGATAAAACAAGAGAGAGAGAGAAGAGATTAGACATGTAGCACTTTTTTTTCTCTTTTTCATTTAGTTTTTTATTGAAGGATAATTCAGTTCAGCTCAGTTGCTCAGTCATGTCTGACTCTTTGAAAGCCCAACTGCAGCGTGCCAGGCCTCCCTGTCCACCACCGACACCTGAAGTTTACTCAAATTCATGTCCATTGAGTCAGTGATGCCATCCAGCCATCTCATCCTCTGTCGTCCTCTTCTCCTCCCACCTTCAGTCTTTCCCAGCATCAGGGTCTTTTCCAATGGGTCAGTACTTTGCATCAGGTGGCCAAAGTATTGGAGTTTCAGCTTCAGCATCAATCCTTCCAATGAATATTCAGGACTGATCTCCTTTAGGATGGACTGGTTGGATTTCCTTGCAGTCCAAGGGACTCTCAAGAGTCTTCTCCAACACTGCAGTTCAGAAGCATCAATTCTTCGGTGCTCAGCTTCCTTTATAGTCCAACTCTCACATCCATACATGACCACTGGAAAAACCATAGCCTTGACTAGATGGACCTTTGTTGGCAAAGTAATATCACTTTTTTAAAATATGCTGTCTAGGTTGGTCCTAACTTTTCTTCCAAGGAGTAAGTGTCTTTTAATTTCATGGCTGTAGTCACCATCTGCAGTGATTTTGGAGCCCCCAAAAATAAAGTCTGCCACTGTTTCCACTGTTTCCCCATCTATTTGCATGAAGTGATGGGACCAGATGCCATGATCTTAGTTTCCTGAATGTTGAGCTTTAAGCCAACTTTTTCACTCTCCTCTTTCTCTTTCATCAAAAGGTCCTTTAGTTCTTCTTCGCTTTCTGCTATAAGGGTGGTTGTCATCTGCACATCTGAGCTTACTGATATTTCTCCCAGCAATCTTGATTCCAGCTTGTGCTTCATCCAGCACAAAAGGATAATTTCTTTACAGAATTTTGTTGTTTTCTGTCAAACCTCAACATGAATCGGCCATAGGTATACATACATCTGCTCTGTTTTGAACCTCCCTCACATCTTCTGCCCCATCCCCCCCCTCTAGATTGATACAGAGACCCTGTTTGAGTTTCCTGAGCCATACAGCAAATTCCTGTTGTATCTATTTTACATATGGTAATGTAAGTTTCCATGTTATTCTTTCCATATATCTCATCCTCCCCCCTCCCCATGTCCATAAGTCTGTTCTCTATGTTTGTTTCTCCATTGCTGCCCTGTAAATAAATTCTTCAGTACCATTTTTCTAGATTCCATATATGTGTGTTAGGATATGATATTTATCTTTGTCTTTCTGAGTCACTTCACTCTGTATAGTAGGTTCTAGGTTCATCCACCTCATCAGAACTGACTTAAATATGTTCCTTTTTATGGCTGAGTAATATTCCATTGTGTATATAGGTACCACATCTTCTTTATCCATTCATCTGTGGATGGACATCTAGGTTGCTTCCATGTTCTAGCTATTGTAAATAGTGCTGCAATGAACAATGGGATACATGTGTCTCTTTAAATTTTGGTTTCCTCAGGGTATATGCCTAGGAGTGGGATTGCTGGGTCATATGATGGTTTTATTCTCAGTTTTTAAAGGAATCTCCATACCATCTTCCATAGTAGCTGTATAAATTTTCCCACCAACAGTGAAAGAGCATTCCCTTTTCTCCACACCCTCTCCAGCATTTAATGTTTGTAGACTTTTTGATGATGGCCATTCCAACCAGTGTGAGGTGATATCTCATTGAAGTTTTGATTTGCATTTCTCTAATAACCAGTGATGCTGAGCATCTTTTCATGTATTTGTTAGCCATGTGTATGTCTTCTTTGGAGAAATGTCTGTTTAAGCCATTTTCCTACTGTTTGATTGGGTTGTTTGTTTCTGTAGCATTGAGTTGTATGAGCTGCTTGTATATTTTGGAAATTAATCCTTTGTCAGTTGTTTCATTTGCTATTATTTTCTCCCACTCTGAGCGTTGTCTTTTCACCTTGCTTATAGTTTCCTTTGCTGTGCAAAAGCTTTTAAGTTTAATCAGGTCCCACTTGTTTACTTTTGCTTTCATTTCCATTACTCTAGGAGGTGGGTCACAGAGGATCTTGCTTTGATTGATGTCATCAATTGTTCTGCCTATGTTGTCCTCTAAGAGTTTTATAGTTTCTGGTCTTACATTTAGGTTCTTTAATCCTTTTGGAGTTTATCTTTGTGTATGGTGTTAGGAAGTGTTCTAGTTTCATTCTTTTACATGTAGCTGTCCAGTTTTCCTAGCACCATTTATTGAAGAGGCTGTCTTTGTGCCATTGTATATTCTTGGCTCTTTTGTCAAAAATAAGGTACCCATAGGTGCTTGGGTTTATCTCTGGGCTTTCTATCTTGTTCCATTGGTCTATATTTCTGTTTTTATGCCAGTACCATGCTGTCTTGATGACTGTAGCTTTGTAGTATAATCTGAAGTCAGGAAATTGATTCCTCCCACTCCATTCTTCTTTCTCAGTTCTGCTTTGGCTATTTGGGGTCTTTTTTTTTTTTTCCATGTGAATTGTGAAATCGTCTGTTCTATTTCTGCGAAAAATGCTATTGGTGATTTGACAGGGATCACACTGAATCTGTAGACTGCATTTGGTAGTATATTCATTTTCACAATATTGATTCTTCCTACCTAGGAACATGGAATATCTCTCTATCTGTTTATGTCATCTTTGGTTTCTTTCATTAGTGTCTTATAATTTTCTGTATACAGTTCTTTTGTCTCCTTAAGTAAGTTTATTCCTAGATATTTAATTCTTTTTGTTGCAGTGGTGAATTGGACTGATTCCTTAATATCTCTTTCTGATTTTTCATTTTTAGTATACAGAAATGCAAGTGATTTCTGTGTATTGATTATGTTTCCTGCAACTTTGCTAAATTCACTGATTAGCTTTAGTAATTTTCTGATCTAATCTTTAGGGTTTTCTATGAAGAGTATCATGTCATGTGCAAACAGTGAGAGCTTTACTTCTTTTCTGATATGGATTCCTTTTATTTATTTTTCTTCTCTGATTGCTCTAACTAAAACTTCCAGAACTATGTTGAATAATAGTGGTGAAAGTGGACACCCTTGTCTTGTTCCTGATCTTAGAGGGAATGCTTTCAGTTTTTCACCACTGAGAATAATGTTTGCTGTAGGCTTATCATATGTGGCCTTTACTATGTTGAGGTGGGTTTCTTCTATGCCCATTTTTTGAAGAATTTTAATCATAAATATGTGTTGGATTTTGTCAAAGGCTTTTTCTGCATCTATTGGTTCTTCTCAAAGAACCAGCTTTTAGTTTTATTAATATTTACTATTATTTCTTTCATTTCTTTTTCATTTAATTCTGCTCAGATTTTTATGATTTATTTCCTTGTACTAATTTGGGGGTTTTTTGTTCTTCTTTTCCCAGTTATTTTAGGTGTAAAGTTAGGTTGTCTATTTGATGTTTTTCTTGTTTCTTGAGGTAGGGTTGTATTGCTTTAAACTTCCCTTTTAGACCTGCTTTTGCTGCATCCCACAGGTTTTGAGTTGTCCTGTTTTCATTGTCATTTGTTTCTAGAAATTTTTTGATTTCCCTTTTGATTTCTTCAGTAACCTGTTGGTTATTTAGAAATGTGTTGTTTAATCTCCATGTGTTTGTGTTTCTTACCGTTTTTTTCTTGTCATTGATAGCATTGTTTCATAGCATTATGGTTGGAGAAGATGCTTGATACAATTTCAATTTTCTTAAATAGACTGAGGTTTGATTTGTGACCAAAAATGTGGTCTATCCTGGAGAATGTTCCATGTGCACTTGAGAAGAAGGTGTATTCTTCTGCATTTGGATGGAATGTCTTGAAGATATCAATGAGATCCATCTCACATAATGTATAATTTAAGACTTGTGTTTCCTTATTAATTTTCTGTTTTGATGTTCTATTGGTGTGAGTGGGGTGTTAAAGTCTCCTACTATTACTGTGTTACTGTCAATTTCTCCTTTTATGTCTGTTAGTGTTTTTCTTTATGTATTGACATGCACCTATGTTGGGTGCATAGATATTTACAATTGTTATGTCTTCCTCTTGGATTGATCCCTTGATTGTTATATAGTGTCCTTCCTTATCTCTTGTAATCTTCTTTATTTTAAGGTCTGTTTTGTCTGATAGAGGATTGCTACTCCAGCTTTCTTTTGCTTCCCATTTGCATGAAGTATATTTTTCCATTCTCTCCCTTTCAGTCTATATGTGTCTTGAGGTCTGAAGTGGGTTTCTTGTAGACAGCATATATGTGGGTCTTGTTTTTTTTAATCCATTCAGCCAGTCTGTGTCTTTTGGTTGGAGCATTTAATCCATTTACATTTAAAGTAATTATTGATATATGTGTCCCTATTGCCATTTTCTTAATTGTTTGGGGTTGATTTTGCAGATCTTTTTACTTCTCTTGTGTTTCTTGATGATGTAAATCCCTTTAACACTTGTTGTAAAGCTGGTTTTGTGGTACTGAATTCTCTTAACTTTTGTTTGTCTGAAAAGCTTTTTATTTCTCCATCAATTTTGAGTGTGATCCTTGCCAGGTACTGTAATCTTGGTTTTAGATATTTCCCTGTCACTACTTTAAATATACCCTGCCATTTCCTCCTGGCTTGCAGAGTTTCTGCTGAAAGTCAGCTGTTAAGTGTATGGGGTTTCCCTTGTATGTTACTTCTTGCTTCTCCCTTGCTGCTGTTAATATTCTTTCTTTGTTAGTTTGATTACTATGTGTCTTGGCATGTTTCTCGTTGGGTTTATCCTGTATGGGACTCTTTGTGCCTCTTGGACTTGATTAATGATTTCCTTTTCCACATTGGGGAGATTTTCAACTATAATATCTTCAAAAATTTTCCCATACCCTTTCTTTTTCTCTTCTTCTGAGACCCCTATAATTCTAATGTTGGTGTGTGTTGGTGTGCTTGATATGGTCCCAGAGGTCTCCAAGACTGTTCTCAATTCTCTTCATTCTTTTTACTTTATTCCGCTCTTCAGAAGTTATTTCCACTATTTTATCTTCCAACTCACTGTTCTGCATCAGATATTCTGCTATTGATTCCTTCTAGAGTATTTTTAGTTTCAGTAACTGTGTTGTTTGTCTCTGTATGTTTATTCTTTAATCCTTCTATGTCTTTGTTAATTGATTCTTGCATTTTCTCCATTTTGTTTTCGAGGTTTTTGATCGTTTTTTCTATCATTACTCTGAATTCCTTTTCGGGTAGTTTGCTTGTTTCCTCCTCATTTATTTGGACTTCTGTGTTTCTAGTTTGTTCCTTCATCTGTGTAGTATTTCTCTGACTTTTCATTATTTTTTTAACTTATTGTGTTGGAGGTCTCCTTTTCTCAGACTTCAAAGTTGAATTCTTTCTTCTTTTTGGTTTCTGCCCTCCTAAGTTTGGTCCAGTGGTTTGTGTAAGCTTCATAGAGGCTGAGATTTGTGCTGAGTGTTTGTTTGTTTTCCCTCTGATGGGAAAGGCTGGGTGAGGTGGTAATCCTGTCTGCTGATGATTGGTTTGTATTTTTGTTTTGTTTGTTGTTTAGATGAGGCATCCTGCACAGGGTGCTACTGGTGGTTGGGTGATGTTGGGTCTTGTATTCCCGTGGTTTCCTTTGTGTGAGTTCTCACTATTTGATTCTCCCCAGGGTTAGTTCTCTGGTAGTCTAGGGTCTTGGAGTCAGTGCTCCCACTCCAAAGGCTCAGGGCTTGATCTCGAGTTTTTCATGGTTGTATATATTCTTTTCCTCTGGTCAGGTACTCTTGTCCACTTTCAGCTGGTGTTCTGCATGCACTTCTGTGTCTGAAGGTGTATTCATGATGTATCCATGAAGAGAGATGTACTACATATCCAGCTAACTCTCCACCATCTTGTTCTCCTAGCATATGGTTTTGGATGCATTCCAACATTTAAAGCTTTGGTGAAGAAGAAAGAGTCAGCAGAAAACTGATAACAAGGTGGATGAATAGTGAGGTGAGTGAGAAGTCATGGAAACCAGGAATTCCGAGAAGGAAGGAGTCATCAACTATGTTGAATACTGCTGAAGAGTCAAGTGAGATGGGGACTAGATAAGCAAGCACTGAATTTGGTATTAAGGGATCATTTGGTAATTTAATAAACAAATTCAGTGGAGATGTACAGACAGTAGCAGGAGTGGCGTGGGAAGATGACTGAATTTGAAGCGAAGACAGGGAGACAATGAGTGTGCACAAGTCTTAAGAATTTTTGCTGCAAATAAAAGGAGAAAAATGTAAAAGCAAGTAAAAGCAGGGTTGAAGGGTTAAGAGATTTTCCTGTTTTGAATGTGATGTTATTTGTACATGTTAAAGTTAACAGTATAAGTTTGTATGAATTGTACAGGAGAGGTGAAAAATGTGTAGATTTCATGGTTCAGGTGAAAGGATAAATTCAAGTGGAGATCCCTGACAAGAACAAGAGTACAGGGTGGAGTATGCAAGGGGATAGGTTGTAAGACTGTCCCCTTGACAATAGAAGCAAGGATTCTTTGTCCCTTGTTTAAAAAAGAAAAGAAAGTGAAAAAGAGTATGGTACAGATGCAGAGCTTGGGCACCTCCTCAACAGCTTTCAAATCCAGTGAGCCCTGAGGTGAAGGGCACTGGGTGAGGTGAAGCAGGGATATCTTGGGTGAGCAGGGCCTGATGCATAAGTCACAGTGACCAAGTGCAAAATGAAAATGCAAGGAACCTTCTTGCAAAAACGGAGGGGGCGGGGGGCGGGAAGCACCAAAAAATACTATATATAAACTTTCCCTTTCTTCTGCTATCTCTTTCTTGGCTTGTCATTATGTATTTTCTCTGTCATATAATATCACTCTAAATAAAGGAAAGTTAAAATATTAAATTACTGGCATTTAATTTAAGCATTCCTTTTTATATTTTACAGTGCCAGTTTTAGCTAGAAATATGAAAGCTCTCATTTAAAGAATTACCAAAATTATGCAATTTTTATGCCAGAGTTAATCCCCAGAGGATGCCTCAAAATGACTAGGAAAGACAATGAAAACTAGACTCAGGAAGGTTGGAAGGCAGAAAAGATGCCCTGCCAGGCATGGAGTCAGCAGGAGGACTGCTCCCTTGGGCATCTAGATATTCATTGGGCTTGTGCAAACACTAACACGTCTGGGGGCCCTGCTGGTGGTTCAGGTCATGCTGGGCAACTATTCCTTCCTGCTTAGATGAATGTGTTGGACCCTGAAGGGGGCAAGATTCACCTGGAAAAGTCAAGCTAGGCACTTTCTCTTTCCACAGGCTTTCTGCCCAAGCCATGGTGAAGAGGAAGTATCCAGGGTCTGTAAGCCCCTGTGCACACATGGATGCATCCAGTGCACTGGATCAAGATGGGGCAGAAGCCTTCTTCCATGTCTCAGCCTGACCACCGTCTGGATGCTTGTGTGACTGTTGCTTTTACAATCCATCCAAGGCCTTCGTGTGGGGAGAAGGGCAACAGTCACTGCCCTAGAGAGAAACAGGCTTCCTCGGGTGGGGAGGCTGGGCAGAGTATGGGGTGTCAGGGACAGTAAGTGGCATAGAATTGATCTTCAGGAGGCCGGGAGACAGCAAGAGATGGGATTATGCATAAACCAAGATTCCAGCTTGGCCTGGCAACTGCCCTATTGTCTCACAGGACTTCACTTACAAAATGTAAGATCTAAGATAACATTATTAAGAGTATCAAGACAATAACCAGGAGCAATCACAGATCATTAAACCATAGTTCAAGGTGTGGCTTCTGAGCATAGGGCTTTGCGTATTTGCACTGGTTGTGTATCCACGAAGATGATCCTGTGTGGAAGAATTTGAAAGAGATCATTGGTTAGGTGCAGGTATATGCTGGCTTACTCTTTGTAAAGCCAAATCCATTAGAACAGCTTAAACGAGAGACAATTCTCCACGATTTTGCATGTTTCTACATATTTTGCAGGCAGAGGCATCAACTGCCTTTGATTCATGACAATTTTTTTCAAGGACAATAATGAACAGCCTTGAAAGACAGATATAGTGTTTTTATCTGAAGTGGAAGCATGCTTTTTCCCATTATAAAAGATCCAAACCCCCTAAAACTCAGGATTTCCCACCTGAAAGCAGCTTGTGACCTATGCAGCTGTTAGCCAGTCTTCCTCATGTCTACCTGTGGGAAGTGAGTCTTAGAGAATGGTCCCCAACACCACCCCAAAATGCTGACACTCTGGCAACCAGTTAGGCCATCATTCATCTGTGACCCAGGAATCTTATGTCTTTTAACAGCATCCATTAAAGTTTGATAGGCTAACTTCTCAGCTGCCAAGAAGGTAAAAATTCTTCCTAATACTTTTACTTTACTATGTTCTCTCTGATCAAGACTTTCCAGGAATAACTGCATTTGCAAAACACTCTAAAATCCAGATCATTATCATTTGCCTGTTAGAAGATACAGTAAATGGGGGAGAAAAAAAAAACATTTTGGCTGCTAAAACTGTGATTCACAGAGTGTGTTTCACTGGATCATAATCAAGGATGCATACACACACATAAAGTAGCCTATGGTGATACAAGTTCAAAGTAATGTTGCTTTACTACAATAGTTCTCAGATCCTTTAATGAAGAAGTGTGCACATTTTTTCTTCACACACTTCATCAATAACTTCATCAATAACAACTGAGCGCATACTCCCAATAGAAGTGTGTGTATTCACATGTAAATTGAATAACTTACTGTCATGATAATAATATGTACTTTATAAGATACACAAAAAATAAAACAAAAATATCATAAAAATAGAGTAGCATTGATTTATGCACATCACCATATGTAAAAGAGATAGCTAGTGCATGCATGCTGAGTGGCTTCAGTTGTGCCTGACTCTTTACTGTAGCCCGCCAGGCTCCTCTGTCCATGGGATTCTCCAGGCAAGAGTACTGGAGTGGGTTGCCATGCCTTCCTCCAGGGGCATGGAGGGGCATGACCCAGGGATCAAACCCGCATCTCTCATGTCTCCTGTGTTAGCAGGCGGGCTCTTTACCCCCAGTGCCGCCTGGGGAGATAGCTAGCGGGAAGTTGCGATATGTCGCAGGGAAACCAGCCTGGTCAGCCCGGTGCTCCGTGATAACTTAGTGGGGTGGGGTGGCGTGGGGTGGGGGGGTTGTGGGAGGGAGGTTTAAACGGGAAGGATGTGTGTATACTTATAACTGATTCGCCCCGTTGTACAGTGGAAACCAATACAACCTTGTAAAGCAATATCCTCCAATTAAAAATTAAAATTAAAAAAGCATTGTTCTCAAGTTTCCTTCCTACCTCCTACTGAATTGTCTTGTGCACCCTATGATATTGATGCACCCCATTTGGAGGCCACTGTTTTAATGTGTTTGATCACATTACAAATCTGCAAAGGGAGATGTACTACGTGCAGTTTCTCCAACATGTGTAACAATGGAAGTTTTCCCTCTTCCCCAGGAGTCTTTTAGGATGACTATTTCTTAAAAGGAACCTTAAAAATATTGATCTGTTCTGCAGAGGTTGCAAACTCGTGACCCAGACCCAGTGTCATTTATTTCAATTGAGTTTGTATGACTTTATTCAGCAAAGTAGCTAGTCTCCAATTTACCTACTCATAATACTCTGTTTGCATTAGAAATCTCCTTTACTCATTCATCTGTCTAACATGTAGAGTTCTTTTAGTTTTTTGGGGTTTGTTTTTTTTTTTTTTTTACTACCACTTGGATTGTGTTAAATATCACATGGAGTTTAGTGGGAAGCTTCCTGGTCTTTGAGGAGCATAATTTATTCAGAATGAATGGGTATTTTTGGCCCGGGAGAAGCAGGTAATAGCTTGCTTGAGTTGGATCTATACCAAATGGTTGTGGGAGGTAAGAGAATAGTTAAGTGTCCTCCTTTACTATTGCCTTAGAATTTCTTGTCCCAAAAGACAGGATCCCTAGATTATTTATGATTTTAACATTCAAGAGGGTTATAGCTTTAGCCTATGGCCAAGCTTGAGGAAGACAGGTTGCTGGCTGTTTCAATAATTAAAAAATAAGAGACATTAATTTGTCATTTCTTTTTCATCACCAACCCCATCAGCAACAGACAAATTTTTCATACAAATTAAAAATGTTAATTTTACTTCAGAGTTATCTTATTGGATTTCAAATAAGGTTAGGAAAGAAAATAAGTCTAAATATTTCTCAAATTCTTACAATGAGGGTAAATTAAACATTTCAGAGTACAATAACTGAATCATATTAATCTAGTATTATTTGCATTGCTTCTGTGATCCAGTGAAAGAACATCAGAGTTAGTGCTATCTTTCACTTGAAACATTTTCAAATGTTAGCCAGGAAAGAGAAACATTTTGCAAGGGTTTGTGCCAACTGGAATTGTATTGCCATTCATTCTATTCCCACAGGGAAAGAGTAGATGAGACAGTAATTGATTTCTTCCAAGAGAAACCGTCACCCATGACTCTCACTGTTCTTACACATCATTAGTCAGACAAAAGAAAGCTTCCTAATGGGGTTTTAGATTCTTCTGAGTTAAAAAAAATGCATTTCCAAATATTTTAATTATTAAATTTCAAAATTGTATGATATATCATATTTTTGTTATCCTCAACTAACCCATAGAGATAGTTATTTAGCATGGAATTTAGTTAAAATGTGGAACTAATATTATACAGAACCAAAATAGAAGGTCTAGTGAATAAGGTAACTAAAATGAAGTATTTGCCACAGGTATAACAGAGTTATTGAATGAACAAAATGGTGTAATTCAATTATGTACATGGGGTATATATTGGAGACAGATGAAAAATAAGATAATTAAATGACAGCAATAAACAAAGGGTAAGGCTGACACAGAAATTGTCCATCATGAGTGTTTTTAGTTCATATCCAGATTTCTCTCTTAAAACCTGAAGACTTTAAGAGGGCCTGTTTTGTACTCTCTGATTTATCCTAGCCCTTGAACTGGAAACTATGGTAAATAACTGAAAGGAATTAGAGCCAGAAATGATGATAAGCATGCAGTCTTATATTCAACAACAGCAAAAAAATCAATGGACTTGCATTAGGTTCTAAATGGCTCCTGTTATACTCAGGGAACCCCTAGAAAGGAGAACGCAAAATCTTACCATCTTACCAACGTGCACTCTCTCACATTGTTCTGTCTTTCTGTGTATAAGCATTTGGTTCTTTTATATTATGTCTCAGCAGAAGCAGGATGCAGTCTTCTCTTTGAAGTTGCCATCACACTATTTTTGTGGGCTTCTACTTATGGCAGGCTTCCATGGTCTAGGGATGAAGAATCATAGAAGGCAGAGCCACTTGTCTATAACAAAGTGTTGCTACACAGGCAGGGGGTAGAAGCAAGATATCAGCTGAACAGTAGGACTTTCATTTCAAGATCTATTTCTTGAAATGCAGAATACCAGCTTTCTCTTTTTTTGCTGCATGCTGCTAAAGTGGAGACTAAATCATTGCAAGGTATGGAGTTTATTAATAAAGAACATGAGAGAGGTGAGTAAGCAGAAAGAGATTACAGAACAGAGCTGATAGTAGTTAGGACCAAGTATTAAAAGCATCCCCTTTGCACAACTGAATTCAGTGTGGAACATTTGGAAACAATAGAAGCTAATAATAATAATAATAAACTGGCCTGGCCTTCTCCAAGTGAAGGAAATGCAAAGCTATGTAAATACTTTCAAAGCTATATAAATACTTGGAAATGATGAGAGCAGAAATCAGGGCAACAGGCTCATGATGAAGCTGACAGGAAGAATCTCCAGCTGGAATAGTGCAAATTGCAAAGAGCAATATTAGTAGCACTGACTGGGCATCCAAAGACTGATCTATGTTGATTCAAATACTGAATACCCTGATTTGAGTTTCTACCTTTGTTCCTCAGAGATGTCAAAACTTACTGAATCAATGTTGATTTTTTTTCTTTTCCCTACCCTGCAGCCACAAGCATAAATTCCACCCACATGAGAAGAATGTATGTTTACAATTATACTTCTTGAACTTGGTAACATTAGTCCTATGTTTTCTTACTTAAAATAGTATTTGAGTAACCCAGACTCTGATCACTATCAATACCGAATGTCCATGTTAACCTAGGCAGTCCTAACTTTATTCCCTCTCAGCAGAGCTACTTTTCTGCTGATGAATTAAATAGCAAAATGTTGTTTCAGGTTGTGTTTTAAGGTTGTGCCCTAGGGAGAAATTCTAGAATCGGCTTAGTCAACAGAACTGCATTTCCTAGCCTACATTTTGATTGAATGTGTTCTGTCCACAGAGTGCTTTGTAGCAAAGACAGTGGGTGATATATAAAAACTAAATAGATAGAACAATATTGGGGCACTTAGGGTGGGAAACAGAGGAAACAGGACCATTTATAGATGTTGCCATCAGGCTGTTTGAAGGGAACCTTAAACAGAATGTGGTGTCAATAAGCCCAGATTCAATAATTCATTGTATTAATGCTAGAAAAAAAATCAACCACTTGGGGAGATATGATTTTTAAATATTTATTTGATCATCAGGTTTTGTACCCAAAGTACCTACATTCATTAATTTCCTTTCTCCACATCAGTTTTCATCTCATTTTAGTATTCTACATTAATAATATGAAGTACACATTACTTTCAACAAAGTTAAATAGCCAGCATCCCCCCACCCCCACCACTGCCCCGGCAAACACTGATAATCTCTAAAAAGACCAGGAAAAGAACTATCCTGTTGATACCAGTTAGCCCAGACTTATTGGGAAAAATTACTATTGTTTTAAGTCACTAAGTTTTAAGTGTGATTTTTATGTTGCAACATATATCTAAAAACAACATCAGTTCAGTTCAATCGCTCAGTCCTGTCTGACTCTTTGCGACCCCATGAATCACAGCACGCCAGGCCTCCCTGTCCATCACCAACCCACAGAGTTTACTCAAACTTATGTTCATCAAGTCGGTGATGCCATCCAGCCATCTCATCCTCTGTCATCCCCTTCTCCTCCTGCCCCCAATCCCTCCCAGCATCAGGGTCTTTTCCAATGAGTCAAGTCTTCGCATGAGGTGGCCAAAGTACTGAAGTTTCAGCTTCAGCATCAGTCCTTCCAATGAACACCCAGGACTGATCTCCTTTAGGATGGACTGGTTGGATCTCCTTGCAGTCCAAAGGACTCTCAAGAGTCTTCTCCAATACTACAGTTCAAAAGCACCAATTCTTTTGCACTCAGCTTTCCTCACAGTCTGACTCTCACAACCATACATGACCACTGGAAAAACCATAGCCTTGACCAGACAACATAGAAGAAAATAAAAATGTTGAAATTTGTTCAGATTTTTTAATTTTTTCAAGTTGATAAAGTATGACCTCCCAAATTTATATTACAGCTCATTCTGCCATGAATTACTAAAGGACAAAAATCACAAACACACATACACTCATTCTCTCTCTCTCATACACACACTATAATATAAAACAGAACTAAGTCACACATTAAAAGAATAATAAATACTACAAATAAGTATGATGCTAGGAATAGGATGGAAATCTGAGTAATAAGGTATTCTCACCTACAAACAAAAGGGGAATAAACTGAAACGATCATTGGGAAGGCAACATACCAATATCAAAATTTAACATACATAACATGCATATGCTTTTTTACCAACTAATTCCATTATTAGGTACTTATCTGATGGGAAGATTGAAATGAAAATATAGCCCCAATACATACAAGATAGATGATTGATTATGGCACTGTGTGTAAGAGTTAAAAACTGAAAAATAAAATCTATCCATCTAAAATAAGAAAATGATTTATTTTTGAAATCCTTATTAGGCAGAAGTTTACAGTGAATTAAAAAGTACTTAATCGCTGTAAGATGGATTAATTGAGGGAAAAATGTGTTATAAAATGATATCGAATGAAGTGAGCTGTTGCTACTCTCTGTATAAAAGGTGCATATGCCTTTTCTTGAACTTACATACAAAATTTTAAGACGGATACACAAGAAAACACTAAAGTCATTACAGTAATTAATTTGGTTAGTGGGATAGGGAAAGAGAAGAGAGAAGAGAGAAGTTTACTATTTATATTAAACATATCTATTTGTCTTGGTTATATGCATGAATTAGGTAGACAGACAGAGAGACTTTTCATGTTTTTGCATTGATCTTGGCACTTTTTGATGCATTTACTTCTTTTTCCCAAGTACTCCTGTCACCATTTTTGTTAGGTAAACAAAGGTTTTTCAAAGTATCCCTCTTTTGATAAAATTTAACAAATTTTATTAAATTTCTTAACTAAAAGAGATAATACAAATGTATACTTTTGGAACAATTATTTCACTTATAGAAATACAGTTTAAGGCAATATTTTGTAAACTATAATTTTATTAATTAATGGGTGGGGAAATCAATTTATCAGGTAGAAATCAACATTTTACATAGAATAGACTTATAATAGAATCAAACAGGAAAATGCAAAGTTCACAAGATGTAGAAATCACAAGATGAGAACTGTGTTGGGAAAGTTTTGATGTATGTATACGTGCACATGTCTGCACATGTGTGAATTGTGATGAATACTGACACTGTAAGGTTTTACCTATGAATAATGAACCGTTGGTCAGCCCCGAGCACGCCGCTGCTTCGCCATGGACTGGTTCCTGGCTGAGTAGACGGTTCTCTCCTGAGCCCTGTTAGCTTTGTGTATTTCAATGCTATGTTACTTGGTGCTAAGTGAGAATCTAAAACTTTAACGAGGAAAAGCTTGATGACTTAAGAAATCATAATTTTTGGAGACCTTTACAAAGTTGAAACCACAAAGAAACCCGATTAACTATGTTTCAAATGGAAACAAGCCCCTTTGAGAAGTAGACTGCATGGTTTCAATTAGTTGCAGCATAAAATAGGAAGAGAGGAAAAGAAGGTAGCCTTTATATAGGTACGTAAGAAGGAAACAACTGAAATTTAATAAACCAATTATGATTCAGTGTGAACTAGTGCAACAGTTTAGAATACTTGGGCACCTCAGATACAAGGGGAATTTTCATCCACTCTCCAGTCTTTTTCACGGACCTCCAAGAAATCTTCTCCCCAAATTAGGGGCAAAGTAGAAGATCTGTGAATTCCACTGGGTGGTGTGGACATCAAAGGTTGGCATAGGTTTGAGGTTTGAGTAGCAGCATCTGGAGGCACCTTTCATGCTTCAGGACAGGCACAGAATCTGCTATCTTCTTGGAACCTTCTCTTGCATATGATAAGTCTGCTGTGAGGGAATGAGTAGAAGACCTCCTATTTGCCAAGACTTGCTGTGGCATTTGGCAAGATGTATTACCCCTGGGTTAGGCCTATACTAACAGGCAAAAGCCATCTGCCAGGAGGAGAGAGGGGGGATACCTACACATGCTGCAGAGCCTGCACTATTACAAGCAGAATTCATTGCAATGGGGAAAGAGAGAAGGGTTCAGGAAACATCTGAAAGGAGAGAGAATTGCTGTTTACCTCTAGGAGAGGAGCGGAATACTGAAAAAGTCTCAACACTACACTTTACTTGAAAATGCTATAATAATATTTAAAAGACGCTTGTAAATTTGAGATCTATATTGTGTAAGTATAGAAGTTTCTTAAGAGTTACCATACGATCCAGCAATCCCACTCCTGGGAATCTATCTGGAAAAGAGGAAACCTAATTCGAAAAGATATGTGCACCCCAATGTTCATAGCAGCAAGATTTAGAATAGCCAAGACCTGGAAACAACCTGTGTCCATCAACAGATGAATGGATGAACAAGATGTACTATTCTAAAAACAGAATATTACTCACCCATAAAATGAATGAAATAATGCCATTTGCAGCAATATGGATGGACCCAGAGACTATCATACCAAGTGAAGTCAGACAGAGAAAGACAAATCATATGATATCCCCTATACGTGGAACCTAAACAAAAATGATACAAATGAGCTTATTTACAAAACAGAAATAGACCCAGATATCAAACAAACTTATGGTTCCAAAGGGGAAAGGTGGAGACGGGATAAATTAGGAGGTTGGGATTAACATATAAATACGACAAGGACATAGTGTATAGCACAGGAAACTATATTCAATGGCTTGTAATAACCTATGAGGGAAAAGAATTGAAAAAGTATATATACAAGTAAAACTGAATCACTGTGCTGCATACCTAAAAAGTTGTAAGTCAACTATACATCACTTTCAAAAGAAATCATCTGTTTCGGATGTATGGCAAAAGCCATCACAATACTGTAAAGCAATCGTGCTAAGTCGCTTCAGTTTCGTCTGACCCTTTGCGACGCCATGGACTATAGCCCACCAGGCTCCTCTGTCCATGGGATTCTCCAGGAAAGAATACTGGAGTGGGTTGCCATCCCTCCTCCAGGGGGTCTTCCTGGCCCAGAGATTGAACCAGGTGTCCTGCATTGCAGCTCTTTCTACTGAGCTACCAGGGCAGCCCAGAGACCCGCTGGCCTAGGTCCATTAGACAGGGTTTCATCATAAGTTGGGCTTCCCCGGTGGCACTAGTGGTAAAGAACCTGCCTGGCAATGCAGGAGACATAAGAGATGTGGGTTCAATCCGAGGATCAGGAAGATCCTCTGGAGGAGGGCATGGCTGCCCACTCCAGTATTCTTGCCTGGAGAATCCCATGGAGAGAGGAGCCTGGCGGGCTACAGTCCATAGGGTTGCAAAGAGTCTGACATGACTGAAGCAACTTAGCATCATGCATGCAATCACAAGCTAATACAGAAGATAAAATTGAATCACAAAAATGGTCAATTTTTAGAGAGGCAGGAAAGAAAAAAAAAAGGAACACAGGGTAAAGAGACACTAAATAACAAGATATAAAATTTAATCATCTAAGCACCCTAAATAAAAGTTAAGAACTGTATTCCCATTTAATCTCAAAGTTGGCATTTTGGGTATCTCACATGTCAGTGAATGTGTGGTGATACCTGACACTCAATCCCTGAACTTCTTGTTTTCCCCCGCCTTATAGGTCCCCACCCTACAGTAACCCTCATGCTTTTAAGTAGACCACTTAACTTTTCACCAAAAATTTATGCCTTAATACTATCCATCAAAAAAAGTAATTTTTGTTCATTTAATTATTTCTTCCAGACTCACTTCTTAAGATGAATTTTGACATTACATCATCTGCTTATCCTATAGGATCCGTATGGAGCTTAATGATGAGAGGGACTTTACTATGCTTTGTTCAATGCCCATGTTCAAGTAGTTACAACAGGGCCTGGGACAGTGCCTGGAACCTAGAAGTTAAAGAAAAATACTTGTTGAATGAATGAATAATTGAAATTATGCAGCAAGAAGTATTTAATTTCCTCTTGAATGTTATCTGCCACTTCCTTATAAAGAAAAGAACTCACCTCTCATTTTATGGTTTTTGTTATAATTTTTGTCCCCATTACAGATAAGATGAGGATTAATTTATTGATGCAGGAGACTCAGGAGACACAGGTGCGACCCCTGGAAAGATCTGGAAGAAGGCATAGCAACCCACTCCAGTATTCTTGCTTGGAGCATCCCCACAGACAGAGGAGCCCGGCAGGCTACAGTCCATAAGGTCGCACAGAGTCAGACACAACTGAAGCGATTAGCAAAGCATATAGTTTTGAGTAGAAGTTATTACCCAAAACATAGTTATCATTGCCAAGAAAGAATGTACTTTTTAAACAACTC
The DNA here is from genome assembly GCF_019320065.1 of Cervus canadensis. NCBI lineage: Eukaryota > Metazoa > Chordata > Mammalia > Artiodactyla > Cervidae > Cervus > Cervus canadensis. Next base: position 45,051,787 of record NC_057412.1, read on the forward strand.
AGATGACAATATTCCAGCCCTCTAAGAAACTAAAACATATTTATGGGATGTAAAAAACTAAATATATCTAGAGAATAGCTACAATTTATCAGTCAGTAGAGAACAATCTACTATAAAAATGAAAGACGTGATATGAGTGGCATAGGGAGTGAATCCAGAGAGAATTCCTAGAAAGTTATTTTTGAATAAAATGTTGAATAAGGTGTTGGAACATGGATTATCAGCTCAGAATACAGAGGGCATTCTCTAAAAACTAAAAAGCTGACACTAAGCATAAGGAAATTTAAGCAAATTTCAGTGCAGTGGAGCAACATATTATGGATGAAAAACAAAAGAGAAAAACAAGAGAAATGACTAGTTCAATGCTAAGGTGAGAATATGAGGGAGTCTGCCAATAAATTTAAAAACATGAAATAAGAATTTAGAATTGAATTTGCAACATTTCCTAAATTGTAAATGTTATTATGAGTCTTCATAAATATATAGGGTTGGGTCATAGTAAGTCAATACATTCATACATTCTCCTACTCCAAACAAATAACAATGACGATTAAACATAAAAAGTGAAATTCTAAAAGAAAAATACAACTTGAAACCACTGTAATGATCTCTGTAAACAAGAATTGTAACAAAATTATGCATTACTGAGTTGAAGTGAACCACGCATAGCCATGCTAGGCTCCAGTTCAGAAAAAGGCTGTAGCAGATGGGAATTCAGCTCCTGCAAGGTCACAGGGGCTAAAGTCATGCATACAGGACAGGAAATCAGATGTCAGGGTTTAACAGCTGAGGCTTTGAAGCTAATATGCTTGAATTCAATCCCTAGCTCCACCACCTACTAACGAGTTATGACCCTAGGTAAAATGGGGGCGTTAATAACTATCTTACAGATAGCATGGGAATGAATCAAGCTGACATGTGTAGGGCAGTCAGAATACCCAGAAATCCACGTGCTAGAATGCAGCCCTCCTAATTCCAGCATTGGTCCACTCCCTTCACATCAGGTTTGTTCTTTCTGCTGGATCATTCCTAACAGCACACAAACATGTTGAGCTCACTATTTCCAGCAAGTGGCTCTCCCATTTCTTGCTCCCATTTGCAGCAATACTCTGAAGGTGTTACCATATTAAGGTCTTTGCTTCATCTCCTATTATTATCTTTAAGCCCACTTTGAGAACTTTTTCACCTCCATCACCCCAATGAAACTGCATGTTAGGGCCACTAATGACTTCCTCACACTTACATCCCCTAAAGTCAATTTTCACTCCCAATCTTATCTGACCATTCTGCAGCATCTCATACGGCTGATGTCTCCTAATCTTTGATGATTCCCCCCACTTGCCTCTTTTCTTTTTCACTTTTTGCTTTATGGGTTACTCCTTTCCTTTCTTCTGTTTAGGTTCTCCCTTGCCTCCCAGATTACTTAATGTTGTAGTAATGATGCAGGGCTCACTTCTGGGTTGTCTTCTCTTCTCTATCATGCTCACTTCTTTGGTAATCTCATCTGGTCTGGGGCTTTAAATACCATGGGTATGCTGAAAACTTCTTAATGATATATTTTATTCAGATATCCCATTCCCAATTCTAATTCCTCAATCCATTTGCCTACTAATGATCTCCACTTTAAAATCTGAAACACTCTAAACTCAGAAGATCAAAAATTGCACTCATAATCTCCCAGCTCCGTGCCAGAGACTACTCTATTTCAGCCTTTACCATTACAACTGATGTTTCCAACTTTTAAGTTATTCAAGCCAAAAAAATTAAAGAGTGGGGGCGGTGAGAACGGGGAGAGAAAGAAAGAGAGAGGGAAAAAATCTGTGACATAGCACATAAAATCCACCAGCAACTGTTTTTAGCTATTCCTTCAAAACACATCTGAAATCTGACTACTTCCAACCATATTCATTGCTCCCAACCTAGTATGAATCACTTTGTTGGGCAACTCTAAAGCTTTCTAAGGACTCCTGTCTTCACATATTTATTATCTATACTCAACACAGCAGCAAGAGTGATTCTTTTAGTTCTTATGAGTGAGTGAGTGAGTGAAAGTCACTCAGTCATGTCTGAGGTTTTGCGATCCCATGGACTATGGCCCACCAGGCTCCTCTGTCCATGAGATTTCCCAGGCAAGAATACTGGAGTGGGTAGCCTTGCCCTTCTCCAGGGGATCTTCCCAACCCAGGGATGAAACCCAGGTCTCCCTCATTACAGGCAAATTCTTTACCGTCTGAGCCACCAGGGAAGACCTCAGTGCTTACGGGTATGGCAAATCATCTACTTTCTCACCACACTTTTCTCCAATAGCTTTCCATCTCATTTAGAGCAAAGTTAAGTTCTTGCAATGGCTTACAGTGCCCTCATAATCTACCCCACTTATTACCTTTCTGGAAATCCTACTACATTCCTCCTACCAGCCAAATAGGCCATCTTACTAATCCTCATGTGTTCTAGACACACTCCTGCCTATGAGTGGTTCCTTGAATACATTTCTCCTGACTCTTCACTGCACTACCTACCCCATCTGCTTCAAGTATTTGCTCAAATCTCAAATTCTTAATAAGGTATAACTTACCACTTTATTCAATAGTCACTTGTAGCGCAATTCCAGATGTTCAAGCTGGTTTTAGAAAAGGCAGAGGAACCAGAGATCAAATTGCCAACATCTGCTGGATCATCAAAAAAGCAAGAGAGTTCCTGAAAAAAACATCTATTTCTGCCTTATTGACTATGCCACAGTCTTTGACTGTGTGGATCACAATAAACTGTGGACAATTCTGAAAGAGATGGGAATACCAGACCTGACCTGCCTCTTGAGAAACCTATATGCAGGTCAGGAAGCAACAGTTAGAACTGGACATGGAACAACAGACTGGTTCCAAATAGGAAAAGGAGTATGTCAAGGCTGTATATTGTCACCCTGCTTGTTTAACTTATATGCAGAGTACATCATGAGAAACACTGGGCTGGAAGAAGCACAAGCTGGAATCAAGATTGCTGGGAGAAATATTAATAACCTCAGATATGCAGATGACACTACCCTTATGGCGGAAAGTGAAGAAGAACTAAAGAGCCTCTTGATGACAGTGAAAGAGGAGAGTGAAAAAGTTGGCTTAAAGCTCAACATTCAGAAAACTAAGATCATGGCATCCAGTCCCATCACTTCATGGCAAATCAATGGGGAAACAGTGTCAGACTTTATTTTGGGGGGCTCCAAAATCACTGCAGATGGTGATTGCAGCCATGAAATTAAAAGAGACGCTTACTCCTTGGAAGGAAAGTTATGACCAACCTAGACAGCAGATTAAAAAGCAGAGACATTACTTTGCCAACAAAGGTCCATCTAGTCAAGGTTATGGTTTTTCCAGTGGTCATGTATGGATGTAAGAGTTGGAGTATAAAGAAATCTGAGTGCTGGAGAATTGATGCTTTTGAACTGTGGTGTTGGAGAAGACTCTTGAGAGTCCCTTGGACTGCAAGGAGATCCAACCAGTCCATCCTAAAGGAGATCAGTCCTGGGTGTTCATTGGGAGGACTAATGCTGAAGCTGAAACTCCAATACTTTGGCCACCTGATGTGAAGAGTTGACTCATTAGAAAAGACCTTGATGCTGGGAGGGATTGGGGGCAGGAGGAGAAGGGGATGACAGAGGATGAGATGGCTGGATGGCATCACTGACTCGATGGACATGAGTTTGAGTAAACTCCAGGAGTTGGTGATGGACAGGGATGCCTGGCATCCTGCGATTCATGGGGTCGCAAAGAGTCAGACACGACTGAGCGACTGAACTGAACTGAACTGTAGTGCAGTTAAAACTGTGTAATATATTATATATCCCCATACTCCTGTCACATAGAAATTCATCATAAATTGAGCAGAAAATGAGCCACTGAATATTTATGAGGGCACTAGTAAAATTAGAATTATAAATTAGAAAAACAAACTGTTTAGTACATAAGGTACATTAAAGCAGGGGGTGATGAGACATGAGTGAACTAGGTGAGAAATCCTTAGAAAGGCATAGTAAAATATTGGATTAGTGTGGAGATGGTGCAGTAACTGTAAGAGCAGAAATGCAATACATACTGTTGAAGGAGATTTGGCAATTGATTGGATGCTTTCAAAATACAGATACAAAATTTTGGATAAATATGGAAAGGAAGAGTGATTAGCTGTCAGTTAATCTTGACATCCAATAATCAGTTCTAACTAATTAGTGTGAGTTAGTTTCTAGTATGAGTTTACTAGAAATGTATGCATTTGTATATGGTATTATTTTGTCAGTGTTCCACAATATTGACTACTTGAACTTCTCAAAATTATGGTAGTCTTCCTAGCTTCTCTTTCTTAGTCTCCTTTGCTAGATTTTCTTTCCCAGGTGACCCAAAAATTAGTGTACCTTAGATTCATTCTCTAGACATTCTTATCACTCTATACATTTTCCTTGGGCTAATTTAATAAGCTAATAACCTATAAATCTGTATCTGAAACTCATTTCCCTCTACTCTATTCCAGAGCTATACGTACAAACTCTATTATTTCCATGCTGCTGCTAAGTCATTTCAGTCATGTCCAACTCTGCGACCGCATAGATGGCAGCCCATCAGGCTACCCCGTCCCTGGGGTTCTCCAGGCAAGAACACTGAAGTGGGTTGCCATTTCCTTCTCCAGATGCATAACTAAAAGCCCCTTCAAACACATGAGCAGAAGTAAACTTCTTATCCTCTCAAAAATAATTTTTTTAAAAATCCTGTAATGACGAGCTCTGATCCCAAGTAATTGTTTCCCACATTAGTAGTTAACACCACTATCTGCCAAGTTATGCAAACAATAAATCTAGGAGTCCTCACAGAATCTCCCTTTTCCCACATTTGCCATCTAATGAATCACCAAGTCCTTTCAATTCAACCTGCCAATTATTTCTCAAAATATTCCACTTCTCTCCTTTCCCATTCCTTTGTATTAGTCTGAGTCACCATCATTTCTCCTAATGAGTTCAATTCTCTTACTCCTTTTAATAGTCTTTTTTCATTGCATCCAGAAAGATATTGTGAAATATAAATTCAATTTTGTCACTCACATTTTAAAAATCTTCCAGTGTTTTCCTATGAATAAATACCATAAAGACCAAAACCATCCTATCCTCATACACATGATTCTGCATGTGTAGATCTTGAGTTTCTCCTTTCTGTCTCTCTCTAGATATGTTATATATAAGTGAAGTTGCTCAGTCGTGTCCAACTCTTTGCGACCCCATGGACTGTCGCCCACCAGACTCCTCGGTCCATGGGATTTTCCAGGCAAGAATACTGGAGTGGGCCTCCATTTCCTTCTCCAGGGGATCTTCCTGACCCGATCGAGCCCCGGTCTCCTGCATTGCAGACAGACGTTTTACCGACTGAGCCACACGGGAAGCCCTATGTTTTACATATATATATATTATTAAAATGCAATATATACATTATATTTATAATTATATTTCAGTTTCTTGAAATTACTCCACTCCCCACTCCTCTCATCTTAATGTTTACTCTGTTTTACAAACACTCTACATTTCTGCCACAGGAACCATAAATGAACTCTCATACTAGGTTCACACTATTGTTTTAAGGTTCTATTTTATTCTTTACTTCAACTTTTTAAACATGTTACATTTCCAATTTCTAGGTCAGTGTTTGTCCTTTCCATTAAACTGTAAGATCAATCACCATTTGTTCACCATTATATCCTGAAGGCTCAACCCAATGCTTGGAGAATAGTAGACTCAATATTATTACTTACTTAATAACTTACTGACTAGCTAATTAATTAATACTGCATTTGGTTTTTAAACATGCATTTAATTTAGATACATTTCTATACGTCTGCTAATGCTAATGAAGAACAAAAATATTGTTTAACATTATTTTTGATTTTATGTTTGTTTTCATATAGTTTGATTAACTGATTAAGAGAAATAAGCTATGAAATCTTGTAATCAAGAAGTTCCCTGTTGTTTAAGCATGTTCACGGCATAGAAAGAGCACCCTACTTCATTATTTCTTAAGACCATCATAAAGCAGTATTTGTACCATTTTGAATCAAGGAAAACTGAGTTACAAAGAGGTTGCTTAACCAACAAGATCTCTAGATTAGACACTGGCAGATAGTAGGCTGTGAGTCAGGATGAATACATACGTACAAAAGGGTTCCAATAATACATATCAAAACATAGCAGCCTTGAGGATCACTAAACAGGAAGGCTGAGAAGAACAATTTTCAAGGACCGTTAATAATCCTACCATATACTTGTGCCATTTAGAGAATTAGAGCTGTTCAGTGATTTACCCACCCACCACTAATCTTTCACTTCCATTGCTATTTACTCTGATGTGGAATATTAATTAAATAAGTTCTATACAGATACAGTCTCTTGAAGTGCTAAAGCAAACACTTGAAGGAGTCTCACTGAAACTGATGTTAATATCAGGTTCATCTACAAAATCCCCAGAGTACCTGAAGAATACATACTTTTAGTTTTGAAAAACACTAGGTTCTGACATTTCAATTTATTCAAGTATTTTGCTTCATTTCCATATTCTGTTTTATGTGTTGCTTTTTCATTTTTTAAATGGGAATGGGTTGAAATTAGTAGCTTGGTTGCATGAACTTAATAATTACAAAAATCTCATAGGGTTATTGAGCACACTCCATTTTAAGAGATACTTTTGAGTAAGAAAAGCTGACTGAAATAGTGTTTTATGTATGAACGCACCTTCAGTGGAAAAAGAGTTCCCCGAACCTTGAGCCGATTGTAATGGAGTTTTATATTTTTCCGTAACCATAGCCTAGATGTTTTTTTTTTTTTTATTATTATTATTTTTTAGCCTAGATGTTTTGACTTTCAGTTCTCTTTCAGTGTTCAATCACAGAGGTCACATCACACTTTAGGAAGTCCATTCTTGTACAAAGTTCTCCACTCCACTTCTGAGAAACTTAAAATCTTTGAGACTAACAAAGCATGTACATATGCTCTTCAAATCCCTCCTGCTCATCACTTTCATTTTGCACCACAGATGCTCCCCAAACCTGCTACTAGCAAGTAGCTTCCTAAATAAAGCTCCTGTCCCTCACACAATGCAAGCGTTGTTAACGAGTTGCTTTTTTCATTTCTCAAATCATGCCCTGGATTAAGGCATAATATTTTTAAAACATTTTCACTAAAGGGATAAGAAAAGTGAGGAGACAATAGCCAGTGTCCCAGCCTAGCTCTTGGCAAACTGACAGGGGGAAAGTCAACTCAGACTCCACCAAAATTTAGTCTCAGGACAACTCTGTTTCCATTCCAGAACAAAAAGAAATTCTGCTCCCATCCAGGACTTCCAACATTTCTTACCCCAGAATTTTATCCTTCTCACGAGAGGGAGATTTATTATTATTATTATTATTATTATTATTGTTTTATAGGGAAATTTCCATTTCCACCTACAAAATAGGATCTGGGAATCAAGATAATCATATGTATCTGGCTTTTAAAATATTACATAGCATTGCATGTAGGATTTTAATAATGTACCACAAGTTGGGCTGTGACAGTCTCCATCCAGCTAATAGCCTTTGTTGTATGGAGTGAAGACACTATCAGATTTACACATCTTTCCTGGAGTGATCTGTTCTTCTAATAAATGCAAGTAAATGTTCAGATGTAAAAGAACACTATCTCCTAAGGACAAATAATAGTTTCCAGTCATGGGGTAGCATATATCCAGATTCAAAGGAAAAAAAAAAAATTGATTTCTCTATCTCAGCAGGGAAACAGTTTTGCATAAGATAAACCTAACTTCTGTCATTAAACAGAACACATTTCGTTGGAAGCAGCTGCATTTTGATTACTTCTCTTTTTCAAGGTTACCCTCTAAGGAGAGGGTAGCTATTTGCTTTATATATGCATGAGTAAAAGAGCAAACCAGAATAGCAAGTTCTCTAGTCAATGTAAAGAAATACAAAGTCCAGTTTCTGCCCCAATCACTGGAACTTCCAGCAAACCCAAAAGTGGCAGTCTGAAACTTTCAACATTTTAAAATTAAATCTTCATTATTCAATAACACACACACACACACACACACACACACACACACACACACACATTCCCAAAAACCTAATAGTCAGTGACTCTATTTGCTTTTCCCCTGAGGAAAGCTGACATACTGTGTATTTCCTCGAACTTCTACTACATCTCTTCCTGGCCACTGCTAATTAACCTCTCTCCTTTTAAATCTTGTAAATCATTAAGCAATTAATCATTCACTTCCTTGGAAAATCATCTCTATTGTTTCCCAGTACTGCTTTTAATTACACGTTACAGTCAACCCCCCATCTCAATTGTATACTTGCAGGGTACAATTGTGGAATGGGGACAGATTTGTGTCTTTCAAACCACCTTGAAATGTTTCTCTGCACTAAACTGATAACCAATAAATACATGTTGATTCTAGTCTATGAATACATTCAGAATAATACAGCCTCTACTGTCTTTTATTAACCCTATTGTATCCTCTATAAGTTATCATCATTTTAGTATCACTGAGTATTAAATATGCTATCTCAGTTAAACCTGTTACCCATCTCCTAAGTTGTAAATGACCCCAAGTTTTAATAGGTCACTCTTTTCTTATTGTCTCTGTGAATTATCCAACAATTTATCTAAAATTTCAGCTGAGAAAAGCCTATGTAACTTTATCTCTGTCTTCAATTCCTCCTGTATTTCCCTTAGCTTAGGACTCACCTGGAATACTCTAAGGATTGCTAGTAATTCCTCATACCTCCAGTCAATTAACATGACTGTTAATCATTTCTACTAATGCGATCAAAAACCCGCTAAACATGAAATTGATTTTGTTCTCCTTTGACTTAAAACATTCCAATGTTTTCCTATTAGAACCTTAGTTTGGCATCAAAGCTCTTCACGATCTGGTCCCATTCCTCATCCTCAGTCTTATATTATATCTACCAAACTATACTATACACTCTGCATCCCACCACACTGAAATTCCCACTTCCTCTGGAATAAAGCATTTATTTTGTACATGTATATGTTTTGGCATAAATAAAAGCATGTCAGCATTTTATCCCTGCAGAATCTTATTAGTCCTTCAAGACATAAGTTAAAAATTACCTTCACTGTAAATTCATTCATGACTCTTCCAAGGAGAATTATTAATATCATCTAAAATTGCATCCCCATAAGACTTTATTCATGTCACTAATTAGTACTCATGATATTTATTTGCTTATATGTTTTTTCTCTTTGTTCTTTATTGAAAATGAGTACATATTTATACCACACAATCTTAGTTCCATTTCTAGAAATTTATTGGCCTTACTGCAAGAAAAAATTATAGAAGTCCAAGTTATAAAGATACAAGTTGAAATGTCAATTCTGTGGCTGGATTCAAATTTAAGATCCAACATTGACTGGCTGTAGAAAATATTTAACCTCCCTGTAAATGAAATTATAAGCTCTACAATGTAGAGCTTATAACACTTACTAATTGCTATAATAGATAGTACAATAATTATCAAAATGATTTTACCTGTATATTGTACACTCCCTTTAAATAAAAATTTTTATTATATCACATTAGAAAACAGTTTAGGAAATGATTCTTTAAACATTTCCATAATTTTATTATGTGATTTAGCTTTTAGCCACTGAATCTGCACCCAATAACAGGTCAAGAAAAAACAGATATAAAATTACCTCTTCTGCTTAGATGTAAAACAGTGCAGAGAATGTTGCTTCCACCTCCACAATGAATAAAAGCTGAAAAGACACAAAATCACAATTTCTTGAATCACAATTGGAGAGCAAAAGGCATAAGGGACTGTCAACCAGGTAAATTTCAAAGAGAAACGAGCTTCTCCAATGAGAAATACGGTACAAAAATGTCATATCTGTATAGAGCACAGAATAAAGAGACACCTACCCACCATTTAAGCAGATACGAAAGAACAGCCAAAATTTAATTTAACTACCATAGTCCTAGTCTAGACAAGTTTATCAGTTTGAAATAGCTGAATCCTGGACAAAAAGGAAGTCTCCACTCATCTGCCAAACTTCCTCATGGGTCTCCACCAATTGAGATGAGAAAGATTCGGGGCAGAATATGAGCTGAGAATGAATAATGCAGGTGTGTTTGTTAATTGCTGTCATATCCAACTCTTTGAGACCCCCATAGGCTGTAGCCTACCAGTCTCTGTCCATGGGGTTCCTCCACGCAAGAATATTGGGATAGATTGCCATGCCCTTCTCCAAAGGATTTTCCCAACCCAGTGATCGAACCCTGGTCTCCTGTGACTTCTGCATTGCAGGTAGAGTCTTTACTGTTGAGTCACTTAATAAAACAAAGCTATTCAGTGTCATTATTCCAATTTATCATTGTACTCAAAATCATACCAATACAACTATACAAGAAAAGGAAATGAATGGTAAAGAGATTAAAAGGAAAAAATAAACTTTTTATGTAAAGAAACATGTTTTCTGCATAGAACATTCCAAAGTCTCCAGAGGGGGAAAAAAGCTATTAGAATCAATAAGTAAAATCAATTGTATCTTCAAGCTATAAATGAAAAACTGCAATTAAAATAATTATTACCTTCTGAAATAATACTAAATATATAAAATTCTTAGAAATAAATTTATCAAATTATTTGAATTATCTATATGCTGAAAAACACTGATGAGATAAATCAGTGAACCAAAATAAACGAAGAGATATACCACATACACGGATATGAAAAGTCAATATTGTTAATAGGACTTTTGTCTCCAAGCCAGAATACTGGAGTGGGTAGCTGTTCCCTGCTCCAGGGGATCTTCCCAACCCAGGGATCGAAGGCAGGTCTCCCACATTGCAGGCAGATTCTTTAACAGTTGAGCCACCACGGAGGCCCCTAATAGATGTAAAGAGTGAATGTAATATCATCAGAAATTTCAGAAGTCTGTTTTGTTTGTGTTCTATTTTATTTTTTTAATAAACAATAAGAATCTAAAAATTATATAGAAAAATAAATGACAACATGGAAAAACACTTTGGAAAACTTAGAACAAACCTGAAGGATTCACATCTCCTAATTTAAAGCATACTATAGAGCTAAAATAATAAGTGTAGTATTAACAAATCATTAGATATAAAAGTCAGTTAAACAGAACAAAATCCAGAAATAGAAGCACATGTGAGAAAAAAATGATCTCCAACAAAGATAATTCAACAGAGAAGTTAGTAATTTCAACAATAATCCATGAAATACTGAACATTCATATGCTAAATAAACTAACTTTTACTATCTTGTAAAATATACAAATTTATGTCCTTCTTGGAAATACACTTATTGAAGCACAACATCCCTAATGTCTTAACTCATTTCCACATCAATTCTAAAGATTAAAATCCATAGTCTCATCTAAATCAGACATGGATAAGAAGAGGACAGTTGATCCTGAGGCAAAATTGTACTCAAGCTATAGACGTGTAAAACCAGACAAGCTATGTGCTTCCAAAATACAGTGGTTGGACAGGCATAAGATGGACATTTAAAGTCCAAATGAAAGAAATCAGAAGGAGAAGGAATGGTGTTTTCCAAAAAAGGTAAACCTAGCAAGTCAAATTCCATCAGCTCTTAAGGCCTGAGAATAATCCTTTTTGGTTTGATGTTCTGCCCTGCAGGACAGAGTAATAACAGTGTTCCTCCAATAACTCCTTTGGTTCACTAAAGCATCTCCACTCCAAGGGATCTCTGTGCTAAACCCACCCATGTAGACCTCTGCGACAGCTTCCCAGTCAGCTGAAACCTTGTTTCCCACACCAGTGGAGAGAGTGGCAGTCCTAATGATCTATGAATCAACTTTGGGGTCAGTACTCTCTTTTCTTGAAGGATAAAGTGTACTTGCAGCTAAACGCACCCATTGACCTGTCCTGAAGAATCCAAAAGTCTGACAGCTGACAGATTTCCTTAATTTTATTTCCTTTTATCTATCCCCTTTACTTCAAATTGACCTTGTCTCTGCTAGTATAATCCTATTCCCCTCCATGGCCTTGGTTAAGGTGTCTGACCAAATCCACGAATCACACTCACAATTTCCTAATCAATGACTGTCCAGTCACACGGTTAGTCTTCCCTTCAGAACATGCTATCTCATTTTTTGCAATGTGGATAGGCTGAGACTATCCGAGTTTTTCAAGTTCTGGTTTCTTGTTTTAACAATTCTTTCAAGTTACTTCTCTCTTCTCACACTTTACAAAAGAGTTAAGGAGAAGCAAAGCCACTCCTTCAACACAGTGCTTAGAAATCTGTTTCTAAATATTCAGTTTCACTGTACGTAATTTCTAACTTCCAACAAACACTGGAACGCAATTCAGCCACGCTCCTTGTCACTATAACAAAGAATACCTTTCCTCCAATTCTCGAATATGTTTCTAATTTTTCTCTGAGGCTTCACCAAAATAGGCTTTAGTATTTCTACCCATATTGCTACAAAATTCCATTGCTGATGATATAGGAATAATAAAAGTTCAAGGTTTTCTCCATAGATCATTTTTCCTTTTTAAGCTCTCACCAGAATCACCTTTAACATCCATATTTCTACTACCATTTTCTTCAGGGCAACCTTGGCTATTTCTACCATGCACCTCCAACTTCTCCCATCTCTACCCATCATCCAGTTCCAAAGAAACTTCCATATTTTTAGATATGTGTTAAAGTAACACTCTTTCAGAAACATTTTTCACAATCACCAATGTCTGGAAAATATCCACATGTTCTTCAACTAGTGGATGAAAGCAAAAAAAAAAAAAAAAAAATGTATCCAAGGATGGAATCAATATGCTAGAGCAGCAAGATTCTAAGCTTACTACTCCCATGGACAAATCTAAAGCACAACTACAAAAAAGACCCAACAATTAGCAAAGCAGAACTTCTGCAATTAAAAATGTAAAGAAGAAAGACACTGAAACAGGTAGAAGGGATAGAGATGCAATCTATTCAGGACCCACCACAGTGACTTACAGGCAGGGCATGGTCTTTCCTAAGGAGGTCTTTCCTAAGGAGTGAGGGTTCTCAGTCACGCATCCGGCACTCTAGCCCTGGGTAATAGCACCAGGAAAAGTCGTGCCCATACCATCTGGTTTTGAAAGCCAGCAGGGCTTTTATCTGGGAGAGCTGGAGGGTGGAAGGAAACCAAGACTCCACACTTACAGGGCTGATGTGCAAGAATACTGGCCCCAGCACCAGCACAGAGACAGCAGCTTCAAAAGCCCCTGGTCGTCCAGTCATACTGCCAAGGCCGCCGCAGCTGTAGTTCAGGTCAGTAGAGGGTACCACATAGTTGCAATCTCTTTGAGATGAAGTCAAAAAATATGTTGCTTTCTAGGAATATTCCTTCACAGAGCCCTGGATTGCATTGTAGGAAGTCTGACTACCTTGAAACCACCATTGTGGACAAACATAGAGGGAAATATACTTCAGAAATTATAACTAAAAAGAGAGGGAAGGCGGCTTGCTCAACCCTACTCAACCTCATCCCAGAGGTTGTAGATCAGAGATTATCTGTCCTACTGTACACTGAACAAATTGAAGATTTATGAGAAAAAGGAATGATTGTAGTTTAAGTCACTAAGTGTTGGCATGATTTTCATGCAATAATAGATAAATGAAAGAGAAAATATTGAAATAAAACAATCATCATTAATTGTGTCTAAGCAATCAGGGTAAATGTTAAACAAATGTTAATAACTCATGCAAATAAAATTATAGAGAACATAATTATTAAGAAAATAAGTTCTTCCATTTGGGGGAATTTCCCTTCCCTTTCTTTTTCTAAAACTCCTTGAAACATGTTCATAAGAGTCACAAGATTGAAATAAAACAACCTGTTGCTTAAACTTCACATTAATGTAATCAAACTTTCTTACACTCAAAGGGGGATCAACCAATAGTTTAGATATGGTATTCCTGAAATCTAAGAAATACGTTATGAATCAGATTCACAACACAAACATTGTTAAACATCACCCCAAATCCAGCTTTGAAATCTATGAAATACAGTTAAGCATTTGTATGATAAATCATAGGATAATCTATAAATTGCCTAGATATTTGTTATCACAGCATTTTGCTCAACAAAGTTAAAGCCATTTCTTTGCTAGACCCAGATGTAAAGATTTAGTTATGAAAACATGATTGTCACTGGCTAATTTTTTTAAAAATAGTTTTTAAGGAAAACATAAATACCTCTTAGAAAGGGTCTGTATATCTCCAGTTTTACCTTTTTTTTTTTTTTTAACATGTTAAATGTACAGAATTAATTCTATCTGCCAGATAATAGGAACTTGTCTGGGTGAAAAATAGTAAAATGCACAGGAGAACAGTCAAAATTTGAGGGACAGTCAAAGCCAGCTCTGAAATTTCTGATGAAAGAGACCCAACTGAATCACTGTTGACACTGCTAGGCTTAACTATTGGGAACACAAAAGAGTGTAAACATATATACCAAATGACATCCCATAGTAGAATGCCAAGTCAAGACAACCCCAGGTAGAACGTTAATGAATCAGATATTAATGTATTGAAAGTAAAATCTTGACAATTAGAAAATGGCTTTAGCTCAAATAAAGACTGATTCCTCCTTCACCTTTTAAAAAACCACATTCTTCTCTAATTTTGTCACCCATTTTCCCACCATCTTTCCCCTTTAACCATCATTGTGTGTTAGAATTCACTATTTCTCAAATTTCTACATCTTCTGATAGCATAACAACTTTCAGAGTGAGCTAGAAGAGAGATGCACAACAAATTTACTGCACTGACATTTACTGGCCTGCTGTTAATTGGCTGTCCCCTGAAGAAGATAAGTTAGTAAAGAATCTGCCTGCAATACAGGAGACCCCGGTTCAATTCCTGGGTCAGGAAGATCTGCGGGAGAAGGGATAGGCTACCCACGCCAGTATTCTTGGACTTTACTTGTGGCTCAGCTGGTAAAGAATCCGCCTGCAATGCAGGAGACCTGGGTTCAATCCTTGGGTTGAGAAGACCCCCTGGAGAAGGGAAAGGCTACTGGAGTGATCCAGTATTCTGGCCTGGAGAATTCCGTGAACTGTATGGCCCATGGGGTTGCAAAGAGTTGGACATGACTGAGTGACTTTCACTTTCACGAAGAAGACAAGAGTCTAAATCAAAATGTTTTATATATGTATACATATATATATATATATATATATATATACATATATATGGAAAAACCACTCAGGAAAAACCTGAAAGAAACTTCAGGCCAACCCAATAATCAGAGTCGTGGTAAAAGCAACAGAAGGCTGTACAAGGCACAGATGCAGTATCAATGTGTAACTAAGTCTTCCAGGCACAGCAGGCTTGCTGAACACATCAGATGGACATTTATTGGACATTCATGAGTTTGCCAAGAGGACAAGTGGTGAGCAGTTTGGCCCAAGAAGAGGAGAATAGTAGATGTGAAGACAGGAGGCTAAAAACTGTGTGATACTTGGTATTTGATACATCATCCATAAGTATGATTAGGGCAGTAGCAGGAGGTAAGAAAGAAAGCACATCAAAAAGGGCCTTATATTTATACCAAAGCTAGAGGGAAGGAGTGACGTTCTTTAACTTGAAGAGAAACATGATCAAATAAACATTATTTAAAGATCACATAAGTGAAGGATCTACAATGGAAGAAGCTACAATGGAAGAAATTTTAAAACAAATTTAGGTCACACTGTGTCTCATCATAAGATGAAAAAAGCCATAAAAGTGGCGAAGGCATAGAGGGGTTAGTTTTGAGAATATTTATCAAGATTCCAATTTAATAACTTACTAATAACTAATTAGATATAGACACTGAGCTTGGAATAACTCCTAGGTTTAACCTAAGGTAGTAAAATAACTAGTGAATCATCATCCAATACAGGTATATATAGAAGGAAACCATTTGGGGGCGAAGATGAGTTGAAGTCAGAAATTCGGAGGTTAAAGTGACCATAAAAAATACGTCTAGAAATGAAAATAGGAGTGAGTAGTTTGGATTTCCTCTAGCATTTGGAACTCCTACCTAATCAATGACATTTGCAGGTTGCATTGTCTATTAAGGCATATTTTGTATGAGTAGCTGTGTTAAGAGCACAGACTCCAACGTCGAACTACCAGAATTTCTATACTTGCTCTGCTACTTGGGGCAGCATGAATTCCAGCAATTGCTCAAACTTTCTATGCCTCAGTTTATTAATCTGTAGAATGGAGGTAACAACGATTGTGTTTACATCGGGAAATTATGAGAATTCAATGAGTTATATTAGCACTGCATTAAAAGCAGGGCCTGGCACATAGAGAGGACAGAGGGCTTGCTAAATAAATTAAGCCAAGCGAGAGGCTTCTTTGGTGGCTCAGTGGTAAAGAGTCTGCCTGCCAATGCAAGAAACACAGGTTCTATCTCTGGGTTGGGAAGATCCCCTGGAGAAGGAAATGGCAACCCACTCCAATTTCTTGCCTGGGAAATCCCATGGACAGAGAAGCCTGGTGAGCTACAGTCTATGGACTTGCAAAAGTCAGACATGACTTGGCAACTAAACAGCAACAAGGAAGCCAAGAGAAACCATTTGTTTCAATATGATATGATTTTGACCTGGTATAGAGACATGCCATGACTACATTTTATCTTGGTTGCACACCATAATGGCAGAAAGGGTTTTGTTTTTGAAAACATTTCCTTAAAAGTTGATAAAGAATTATATGCTTCTAAAGAAATAAGGTACAGGGCTTAACCTTTATTAATTTGTTTTTCTATTGATTGCAGTGTGGTTTACAGGAGACACAAATCTTGTTAAGGCTGTTCTGATTTGAAATTCAGCATTTAAATAGCTTACTACTTTTCACAGGAAGTCATAAAATCTGAAAAATAACTTTTTCATAATTTAAACTTGTTTTAATTTAACATTGGGGCATAGGAGAGGAATACTCTTGTTTTAGGTCAATAATATGCTGATGGGAAAAATATAATTTTTAATTCAGTGGCAATGTAACAGGGTTTTTTCTAGAAAAAAAAAAATGAATGTTTCACAGGCTTACTCTATTGTATAGCCCAAGAATGGTTCATGAACTTTCTTTTCTGTCAAGATGCCTTTTCATCATTTTATTAAAGTTCAATGATTCCTTTCAGAATCCCTCTGAACTCACACCCTGTTCACCCTTGTCACCTCATTAACTAACTTCTGCTCCTTGCCTACTAGTCTGTGGTTTTTGCATTTCTGTAGCCTGGTGCCTTCCGGAGTTAAACATCTTACTCCCCTGGAGATGCTACATAAAGTTGGAAAATTATGAAAAAACAATTTACTTTTGGAACAATCTCATTATAAATATTGCAATTATAAAGATGACTCTGAACATATGGCAAAATTCCAAAATTGGAACTGATTTCATCTGAATTAATGGCACTTTGGGGGAAAAGAATCATGGAATTGGTTAACTTTTCATCTTAATTCATTTCTAGAATGAGCTTAGCTAGCTGTGTTTAGTTTAGAGGAATCATTCTCTTGGTACCTGAGGTAAGAAGAAGCAGAGATCAGCAAATGAGTGGTAATGAGTCTTTTGGATACAGTCTCAACTGTTTAGTAGTTTCTCCTTAACATAAACTCCTTTTCTTAAATAACTTCATGTTTTCTTATGGAATAAGTAATCTGGCACCATACTCTTGACTAATTCTCAATACAATATAAAACCATAGATATAATGAACAAAATGTCTGTTCTAAAATCTTCCTATTTTAAAGCAATACGGCAATGACATCCTTGCCAGATATTGGCTACACAGAAAGTCCCAACGGTAAAGCATACACAGGGTGATTAAAAACCTCCACTCTCATATCATAAATTTAAAATAGAATTGTTACTTATATTAAGAAAGAAATTTTTTTCCATTATAAAAATTTAGTGGATACTTGGAGAATAATTTTCTTGGCCCAGGTCTCTGCTAAAAAGCTATCCAGAGGAGCATGAAATCATGTCATCTTTTTATAATTTCCCCGTAGCAAGCAGAAGCATTCAAAATCATTTCATTTGTTCAGACGGTGAGGACTCTCTGAAGGGACCTAGACCTTTACTGCAATCACCAGCACCTGCAGAATTTATTCTGGGGCTCAGCACACACCTGTGAGCCTTCATCCATCCACATAAGAAAAACTGCTTAAAACCCGGGCAGAGGGATCATCACCCTCATCATGGAATTTGCTGTCCTATTTCCACTGCACACATGGGTGAGCGATCCGCCCACGCGTTCAGGCCCTGATCTTCTCATCCCAACACATTCTCACCTTTTGCTTCATAACTGCTTAAGTCCCGATCTCCGTCCTTAACACTTGCAGCTTCTGCTCTCCCACCTGCCTTAGACCGCCTGTCAGGGACCTCAGCCTTCCCACATAACATCATGGATTCTATCCCCAGATGTTCAGTTTGAAAATTTAGCAAGTACATTTTTTTTTTTTTTGATTATTTGCTTCTGGAAACATGCTTGATTATAGTAATTTACGAAGTTCTTTTATATACACTGTTAAATTTTAAAATCATAACCATTAAGTGAGATAAAGTGTCGACCTTGTGTTACAGCCCCTGCATTTATCTTTCTCTTCTGGGTTTCCAGGGATGACTCCGTTCAGGGTCTTCACTTACAGACCCAGACAGAGTTTAGTTCCTGAGCCAATGAACAGTGGTTCGAAATAAAACTCTAGCAATGCTGTTTGCGCGCAGTAATTATTCAGTCTTCAAAACAACTCCATGGGCTAGAATATATTATTCTCTTCATTTTATAGACAAGGATATTGAGGCACAGATGAGCTTAATCAAATAGTTAGGAAGCTGAGACTGTCACTGGAAGCAATGTCACTAAGAATGGTAACAATGGTAGTTAGCGGTACAGTGACAGATTTTACTTTCTTGGGCTCCAAAATCACTGCGGATGGTGACTGCCATGAAATTAAAAGACACTTGCTCCTTGGAAGAAAAGCTGTGGCAAACCTAGACAGCATACTAAAAAGCAGAGACATTACTTTGCCAACAAAGGTCCATCTAGTCAAAGCCATGGTTTTTCCAGTAGTCATGTATGGTCCAACATAAAGAAAGCTGAGCACCAAAGCATTGATACTTTTGAACTGTGGTGTTGAGAAGACTCTTAAGTGTCCCTTGGACTGTAAAGAGATCAAACCAGTCAGCCCTAAAGGAAATCAGTCCTGAATATTCATTAGAAGGACCAATGAATATGAAGCTGAAACTCCAATACTTTGGCCACTTGATGTGAAGAGTCGACTCATTTGAAAAGACCCTGATGCTGGAAAAGATTGAAGGAAGGAGGAGGAGGGGATGACAGAGGATGAGACGGTTGGATGGCATCAATGACTCAATGGACATGAGTTTGAGTAAACTCCAGGAGATGTTGAAGGACAGGGAAGCCTTAAGTGCTGCAGTCCATGGGATCACAAAGAGTCAGACACAACTTGGCGACTGATAAACAACAGGAAACTCTAAGCTAGATTTTAACCCTCAAATTGTTTTGCTTCTAGAATCCATGCTCTTAACCAAGAGTCATTAAATTTTGCATGAGCATGGACTTTGGATACCGCAGCTTGAATCGCTGGTTTCCTTTGCAGGGGAGGTTACTATCACCAGTCTATTTCAGCACCACCCTATGCCCCAGTCCCAGCTTTAGAATCTCCCTCCTTTAGTAGACTATCTCCAAATGCAATTATAATAATACCTTCCATATCATATGGCTTCTGCATAGAGACTTTGCCATTCCTCTCATCCAGTGGTGGGTCTGACTTTTTCTCCCCTTGAATGGGGGCTAGCCAGTGATTTGCTCTGTCTATAAACCATGGTGGGAGGGACACAGCCAGATTTCCAACATTATCTTTCAGGAGTTCTGTGCTATCTGTTCTCACATTCTTAAAACCCTCCCTGTTGGAACAGTGCCTGAGATCAGGAGGCAGTGAGAAAGCCCAAGATAGCTCCATGGGATGGCCCAGTTGAGGAAAACTGAGTCACCCTCTCTGGCAGCCCACGGAGTCCTGCTCCTAGACAATTCCAGACCTAGAGGCAACACGAATCATCTAGGTTAGATCAGCAGTAAGCTCACTCAGCCAACCCACAAAATCATGAAAAATAAACTGTCTTGCTGTAGGACAATATGTTGGGGTGATTTGTAATGCAGAAATAAATAACCAAAACATATTCCCAGTCCTGGGTAGCTGGATTCCAGCATATCTGAGACTTCAGTTGCCTTGAAATAGCACAGATGTGAATTTTAGAAAAGATGAAACTGAAGCTCAGAGAGATTTAGTAAACTGTTCTAGGTTATATTTTCCAGATAACAAAGCCTAGACTTCAACCTTACTTAGCCTTCTAAATTTTAAGTGCCCTAGATTCTCAAACCTACTCACTCCGCCATAACAATGTATCATCCCTACCACTCCAACCCTAAAAACACAGGAAGCCACATCCTATTACCATAAATGACCTCCAACTCGCTTATGTTCAGGCCTTTGAATTTTACCCAAAATGTTTCCCAGACACAGCTCCTCCTGGAAAACCCAGTGAGACAGCTGACACCACTAATCTTATAATTCTTCTCTAAGAGCTAAAGTGAATGCTTTCTCATGAAAAATGGGTAAACGCTTCTCTCATGGACAACCACTGGCAAAGCAAGGGATTTTTACAAAATTGTTCACTTTTACTTTCTCCTAAGTCCTCAATTATTCAAAATAACAAGTGAACTAATTTAGCACCAATTTCTAAAACAGTAAGACTTACTAATGGGTTATTATTGCCTTTGTAAAAATTCTATTTTACCACTTGTTCACAAATATCCCATGACTGATTCATGTCAATGTATGACAAAAACCATCACAATATTGTAAAGTAATTATACTCCAATTAAAATAAATTAATTAATTAAAAAAATAAAAATACCCTCTCAAAAAATCAGAGTCCTTTAAATGTCTTTGAGAGGCTACAGGAAAATAAAAGTTTAGGATTTTGCATATAATTTTAAGTCAACTTGAGATGGATTTTGTGTTCTGGCCATGTAAGCGTTGTTGCTTCAGAACAGTTAAAAATCTCATTTTAAATGGGTACTAATTAATTAAAAATCATTAGATAAATAACACTAGTGAAACTAGAAGAATATGTAACTACACAAATCAGAAAGGAATAATTAAAATTTATTGAGTGCTTTTGGTGAGAGATTGGATTCTGTGCTATAAGATTACATTCTAAAATGCTTTGATTTTCTAAGAAAACAATATGGAAGAAAGTAACATTAGATTTTCCTCATTGTTTTTCTAAATTAACTTTTTTCATTGTTTAACAACTAAAAACTTTATTATAAGTGACAGCACTCACTTGTCCTATATATTCTTTTCTATATGATTTTTTGTAAATAAGATTCATTAACATAAAGCTAAATGTAATATAGGTTTTCTAATTCTGTAACAGGTTTCATATTTTTTAAATAATAAGAAATAGTGTAGGCCAGGTAATAACATTTTTGATTGAGAAAATGTTGGAATCATGAATATATCATTCCTTCCTCACATTCCAACAAAAACAAATTTAGGAAAAATAGATGTATCCTATACTCCTAAGGCTTAAGTAAGATTAAAATTATTCTTCTGTCCAGAGATATACTCTTGGAAGCAACATTATAAAGGAAGCATGCAGAATTCTCTGCTATAAAGAAATGCCATATGTGTTTTTTCTCTATTTGAATAATAATATATTGTCATGCTTCCTTCTTCTTTATTGACTTATAATAGAAAAGTCATCCCAGAAAATGACTTTAAGTGTTATTAGAAATTTTTTAAATTGCATGCTTAAATACAATCATAGTGATGGAGTTGTCATAAATGATTCATACATTTTAAGCCATGTAAATTAAAGCTAATGCAGATAAAAATGCACATTCCATACAGACTTCTCTGATGTAACTGTGAATAAATGTCTTTATCTATTTGTAACTCAGTTCTCAAACTTAAGTTTTCTTCTCCAAGGTACTTGCTTATAAAGTGCTATACACTTATGCATAGTTGATGAGTACATATATCAATGTATCAATCATGCATACATCAATGATTCCTCTACAGATGAAAATGAAAGTAACAGGTGCTCTCCATGTATACAGGCTAATAATAAAATTGCAACTGTAAAAGGGCTGTGTACAACTGTAGAGAGTTCTGGGAATACTTTAATTATTTAATTCACTTAGGCCACCATAATAGCAGCATCAGTCAGACATTCTTCTAGCATCTATTAGTAATTTAAATGCAAAGACAGCTGTTGGTCTGTTCTCTGCATCTCATCACCTTATTTGATGAAGTGCCACAGTTAAAAGTAGAGTCTAATTTTAACAAGCCAGGAAACAGATGATTTTTCTTTCTGTATCTTCAACTTTTCAGGACTACTTTGCCCTCCAACCCTTCACATTCTGATACTATTCCATGTCCTGTTCCTACAAGACTGAATGTCTAATTGGCTTTGCACTGTGGGATTAACAGATACAGCCTAAGATTTTCTAAGATGATTTACAATTTAATAGCTGCACTTTTGAAAATTAAAAACTTTTCACACTGAAGGAGTGAATCTGTATCTCTGAAAGGACCAACTTTTGGGACTTACATCATTAGCACAATGATTTCTATTTGCAATTTCATCACCTCCTAGAACAAAGATCAGATCCTGTTCTGCTTTCTCTTGATGTCAGCTCTGATGAGGCTTCTGTTAATGCCTCTTCCTGCTGATGATATATCTCATACAAGAAGCATTTCTCCTTTTTATTATGAAGAGGAGAAGCAATGAAAAATTTGAACAAGCTTGCACATAAGTTTTAAAAATAAATATGGATAAATTATACAAACACGCTAAGTAATGAAAAGCTGGGTGACTCTGTCAAAGTTCTATGACCCTGCAAAAGTATGCATTTAACTGAAGTTTCTTTCCATCAGAATGGCATTTCTTACCTGCCACATGTCAATTACTTTCCTATTAAATGAAACCTGTGTGGGCAGAAGGCAAAATGTGATGACACTGGGTGAAAGTTAATGATTCAGGAGTCAAAGAAGGCTTAGCTTCAAAAAGGTCTTTGAGGTTCACATCAGATCACATGCGATATGAACAAGAGCAGATGGCATGTCAGCCTCAGACAGGACATCAGCACTCGGGGATTAGCGTGGCAACTCGGTAAGTGTTCATTAATGGGGATTAAAAACTTTCAGGTCGGCAGATACTTTCCCTTCTCCAACACTTTAAATGTCATACAACTTCATCCTGGCTAAACATAACAGATGATGTTTCCATTCTCCCTGGATTTTGCCTTGCAATATCATTGCAAGAAATGTGGAAACAATCAAGACATCCTACCTTTCAACATTAGCTTGATCTAGAGTCGGGAGGAATATAAAAATGACTTGGAGCCAAAATGTTCATAAAGAGAAATTTGACAGCCCTCTTTGGGGTTACCCTTTGGAAGTTACTCTTCACATAAACTCTCCTTGCATCTCAGTCAGGAACATAAACCCTGGAATGTGTGCTTAGGAATGAGAAGGAACCTATGTGGGTCAAATGAAAACCAGACAAATAACAAAATGAAAACCAGGCTATGAGGTTAAGTGACAGAGCAACTCTGCCTTTCTATTCTCTTCTCGTTTTACTTTCAAGGTCTCCTTGAAATTATCAGTGCATCTGCTGCTGCCAGAAATTTGTTGTGTGATAAGAAAAGGTAGAAGTAGCCAAGGAGGAGGAAATATCTGGAATAAATGCTGGACAATCAAATGCAAAGGTTTGGAATCAGCTAGAAACTAGACATTCATATCACCTTTCAAACTGTTTTGCAAACTAGACCTAAAACTTAATGTGAGAGGAGGAAAAGGAACGGAAGCAATCAATAAATAAAGATAAATAGAATAATTAACTAGAAAGGGGAAAACAAAACAGGGATCAATGTGGCAACCGGAAGGTCATAATGAAAAGCCCACCTAGCTCTGTTACTTTTCAAAACCTGAGCTGCTATTCTAGTCCACCGCCCAAGCATAAAATCACTAGTGATGTGAGCAGCAGAGGCACATTAGATGAAGTCACTTAAAAGAAAGAACTTCACAGCATTGAGGGTCTCTCAGAATACGAAGGCATTCAAAAGGAAAGTTATTGCTGTGATTTTCTTTAAAATAAAACTTGGCATCATTATCTGATGTTCTCATTAACTTCTAGGTTGTGCTCAGCATTTTTGTGGCAAAGAAAAAAAAAGACCCATGTTCAGGAAAAAGGGTTGCTTTTCAATAATGTGTGCCTGTGTGTGCACGCTCAGTCATGTCTGACTCTTTGACACCCCATGGACTATAGCCCACCAGGCTCATCTGTCCATGGGATTTCCCAGGCAAGAATACTGGAATGGGTTGCCATTTCCTCCTTCAGGTGATCTACCTGACTCAGGAATCGAACTCATTTCTCTTGCTCTGGCAGGCAGATTCTTCACCACTGAGCTAATAATGGGAGCTCAATATTTAAAGGACAATCCCACCACTGTTTTGTGAATAGAAGACTAAATATAAGGTTTAATGCACTCTTTTTAAATGGCATTCAGAGGTTTCAACGTTGACCTTCAGACAGTGAAGGAATCTCCTGAAATAGAATGCTGAATGCATATGTAACTTTTGGAGAGAAAGAGGGTCCACTGCTTTACACTGATGAGCCTATTTGCAGGGAAGGAATAGAGACTCAGATGTAGAGAATGGACTCATGGACACAGTTGGGAAGGAGAGGGTGGGACAAGCTGAGAAAGTAGGGTTGGCGTCTACACACGACCATGTGTAAAACAGATAGCTGGCGGGAAGTTCCTATAAAACACAGGGAGCCCAGCCAGGTTTTCTGTGATGGTCAAGAGGAGACGGATGCAGGGATGGGAGGGAGGTGAGATGTGTATAATTACGGATGATTTGCATTGTTGTATGGCAGAAACCAATACAACATTGTAAAGCAATTTTCTATTAAAAATAAATTTTAAAAAAAGAATTCAAAGGGACCTATGTTCCCAAGAAATTTAAAAGTTACTAAACCAGAAAATCTATGAAGTTCTCTAATTGTATGGTTCTGAATTTTAACTTTTTCTATATCAAGATAAAATTAGTTGATGTTTTCTGCAAGGTATGATTGGAAATTTGAATAATACCAAAATGAATGTTATATTTTTTAATATAATAATATGATGGGCATTTGGCTTTCTAAACATTATCTCTTTTAATACACCAAACAGGTTTATAAAGTAGGTATTTTTATTGTTACTTACAATAGGAAATGGGAACTCAGGAAAGATAGATAATTTGCCAAAGATCAAACAACAGGGAAAAATAATTTGTCATAAAACCTATGTACATCTGACTCCAAAGCTGGTGCTTTTATGACTATACAACATTTCATAAAGACATGATCATGTAGCCTCTGCCAAGAAACAAACAAAAAGAAGAATTTTCCTTGAAGGTCCAGAGCCATATGTGGGACACAGAATAACAAATGGGAAAAAACTCATTTTGGCTGCCAGTGTTTTAATTCATGTGTTCAATTCAGTTCAGTCGCTCAGTCATGTCTGACTCTCTGCCACCCCATGGACTGCAGCATTCCAGGCTTCCCTGTCCGTCATCAACTCCTGGAGCTTACTCAAACTCATGACCATTAGTCAGTGATGCCATCCAACCATCTCATCCTCTGCCGTCCCCTTCTCCTCCCACCTTCAATCTTTCTCAGAATCAGGGTCTTTTCCAATGAGTCGGTTCTTTGCATCAGGTGGCCAAAGTACTGGAGTTTCAGCTTCAGCATTATTCCTTCCAATGAATATTCAGGACTGATTTCCCTTAGGATAGACTGGTTGGATCTCCTTGCAGTCCAAGGGACTCTCAAGAGTCTTCTCCAACACCACAGTTCAAAAGCATCAACTCTTCGGTGCTCAGCTTTCTTTATAGTCCAACTCTCACATCCATACATGACTACTGGAAAAACCATAGCTTTGACTAGATGGATCTTTGTTGGTAAAAAGTCTCTCCTTTTTAATATGCTGTCTAGATTGTCATAGCTTTTCTTCCAAGGAGCAAGCATCTTTTAATTTCATGGCTGCAGTCACCATCTGAAATGATTTTGGAGTCCAAAAATATAAAAGTCTCTCACTGTTTCCATTGTTTCTCCATCTATTTGCCATGAAGTGATGGGACCGGATGCCATGATCTTAGTTTTCTGAATGTTGTACTTGGACTAAAATAAGTATCAAGTGGTGAAAGAAAGAAAGAAGAAAATAGAACACTATACATGGATTTGGCATATGGGTCAATAGCCACAGTCAATCCAAGAGCCTCGGGTGCCTGGGGAACCAGCTCACGGGTAACATCAGTAGCACATTCTCCAACCCTCCCAGGACCCCATCTTTCTTCTATGGTACAATGAAGGTACATATTTCTTCTACCCTAGGGATAGCTGTACTACTGACGTTTGGAGGATTGCAGAGTCAAAGGGGGTAACCTTTGTAGGGCCAGTTTCACAGTGTGAGACCTGAGACCATGCTCAGAAGGGCCCTGTGATTGTTTCAATGCGCTATTGTGCCATCTTGAAATTTTTAATAATTTTTGGAAAATGAATTCTACATATTCACTTTACAATGTACAATGAAAATTATGTAGCCAATCTTGGGTCTCAGTTTGAAGTTTATATATTGCCTATTTTTTGTTTTATTTGCACTGAACTGCTAAGTTTTATCCACATTAATTGTTCCAGCTTAGGGATAGGGGTAAGGGTAAAGAGTAAGAAGTGAGACCCTTAGCTGCCCGTACAGTACCACTTAGCATCAAGTCATCCATACTGCATACTGCATCCCCTTTCATCCTTTTAATCCAATCTCACCTTTAATGCTAAAGGTGAGAAAATGCCTTAATCTTCAACAGACTGATACTCCCATTTTTATGGGAAACTGATTCAATTCAGTGAGTTTCATTCAAGCCATGAAAAAAAGATTCAACTAAGCCATTTCCCTGCTGGTCCTTGAGACTGCCTGTCACACATAGAAACACAATCTGATGAGAGAGGCTTCATGCTTGATAAGTTATCTTCTGCAGGTGGCCGAGGGCTACTAGTTGGTATCTGAACATACCGGAGCTGCTTAATACACCTACTTGTGTTTCACAGTCCCTGAAGTGCTGAAATAAAACACCATATGCCCAATTAAACAGCTATTTCCTGGATATTTTTAATTCCAGGAATTAACATTTAATATTAATTTTAATACCTTTAATTTTGTACAGAGAGCAGAAACTTTATTCTAATTCAGTTTTTCTTAATACAAGAACCACTTCAGTAAAACGAAGTCTACATCTTCTTACCAACACCACCTCAATAGTCATGGACCATTTATTCTCACAACCATTGTAATTTAAACTATAGATGAAAATCTATCCCATGTTCTCTGGAAAATATACATTAAGGAAATCTATTTTTATTTGTATTTTTATGCTTGCCACTTGACAATATTAAGTATCTAAGAGAAATTCACAGAACTCTCAGAGAACCCTGAGTGAAACATCTTTCATATATGATATCTGGATGGAAAGAATACATTCTGAAGTACCTTGTAAGCTGTGGAGAGTAATATAACATTGATTACTATTTTAAGAGTGATTATATTTAGTTCTTTTCCCAGAAAAATGCACTTGTAAGAAATGTCAATGAGACATTGAGCAGTTTATTTAAAGTCATGTAATTGTTTTTTATGTTGGAACATAAGCTCTAAATTGAACCAAAAAAGACAGGATATTTGAGAGTTGTGGTAAGGTCTCCTTGTGATGAAGATTCTGTCGCACAGGTTGTGTAAAATATTTAAAACATTATCACAAAGAACATAGCTTCTGTGGCTCAGGAGTCCAGGTATGACTTACCTGGGTCTTCAACACAGATTTTCACAAGGCTGCAGTGTGGTGAGATTGGGCTGCCTTCTCATCTGAAGGCTCAATCAGGAAAAGATATGTTTCCAAACTTATTCGGTTTCCCCTTGCTTGCCTTTATCTATGTACAAGCACTGAATCTATTAGTGTCTACTAGGAGAAGGTAATATATTAAGGAATAAGTTGAATTAGTTTAAGCTTTTCAATACTTAGGCAAGTGAAAGTCCAGGAGTAGTGGGTGGTATACGGATGAAACAAAGTTTATGGTTAGTTTGATGGACTATCAGACTCGTTTACTAAGGGGAATGTACCCAAGGGAAGTGTTTAAGAGGGTACCAGAGTATAAACAGAAGGGCAAAATGCCCCTGAATGCTGGAGAGAGACATATAGATATATTATCAAGGTGTGTGTTAAGGGGGCGAGGCAGGAGCAGAAAGGGAAAGTACTTTGTCATTATTCCCTCTTCATAGTCCCTCATCCCCCTACCCCCAGCAAGAGTCAGTCCAGGCTGAGATCGTAACGTAAACTCATCATAAGGAATCTGTGTGACACCTGTCAAGACAGGCAAGATGTACTTGCCGGTTGCTCCGAGTTGAGTCTAGGAGGTGGGGCAAGGTCAAAAGATCAGTCACTACCTTAGAAAAACCTTTCTTTAGTAGTCATACCAGTAGAACACAATAATGGCTCATGTATAAGTATTACATATAAGGACCAAGACCTTTGTGTCTATAATCTCTTTTAATCCTCAGAGACCTCTGTGGATATTACCATGTGGCAGACACCCCCAAAGGTGACCCCCCCAGGGAGTCATGCTTTTGTATAATCACCCCTCTCCCTCTAAGTAGAGCTGGAGTCGCTGGCTTGCATCTCACAATAAAATGCAGTAAAAATGATGGAAGTCATGCTTGATTAGGTCATGTTAGACGTCACTCCGGTGATTATGTTATATGAGATTCTGCATCAGTAGATGCAGATCTAGAGTATCTAGAGTATCTCCTTGCTTGTTTGATAAAGTAAACAGCCATGTTGAAGCGGTCCTTATAGTAAGAACTCACGGTGGGATCTGGGACTTCCCAGGTGCTGCTATTGGTAAAGAGTCTGTCTGCAATGCAGGAGACACAGCTTCAATCCCTGGGTCGGGAATTTCCCCTGGAGGACGGCACTGCAATCCACTCCAGTATTCTTGTCCGGAGAACCCCATGGACAGAGGAGCCTGGTGGGTTATAGTACACAGGGCTGCAAAGAGTCAGACACGACTGAGGCGAGAGCACAGCCATGCCCAGGCAGCCTCTAGGAACTGCTATCATGAAGGATAATCAACAGTGAAGAGCCAACAGAGATGTGTGGTCTTCAATTATACTATCTCAAGGAAACCAATTCTGCTACCAAACCCAGTAAGACTGGAATCGCGTCTATCCCCACTCAGCATCCAGGTGAGAATTCACCCCTGCCGGCAGCTTAACTGCAGACTTGTATGACCCTGAGCAAGGGATCCCTGAGCTAGGTTAGGCCCAGACTCCGGATTTACAGAAACTGTGAAATGATACACTGGTGCTATTCTAAACCACCAAGTTGTAAATTTTTTTAATCCTTTAATAAAAAGATAACAAAGCATTGTATTTTATAATAGGACTTAGATATCAGGTGGGTTAAGTAGCCTCATCCACCTGGAAACAGGGGTCACACCTACATCTGTCCAGTAGCCAAGTCTGTGCTTCTGCAGTTCTTATCAACACAAACATCGGGCAGTAAACACTCACTCTTCTCCCTGAAACTCCAGTCTCTAAGTTTCTTACATTTATCTTGCTTTTTCTTCAGCTTCTCAAATTTCAGTCGTCCTTCACAAGACCTCACCCTCCACCTCTACACTCCATAACTGTCTGCTGAGCCCAGGCCCAGAATTAAGCTTTGGGGGATGTTGATTTGGTTAAAATCTGAAACTATTCCAGATTTTTTTAATGGCTTATCCTTTGTCCTTAGAACAATCATAGAATATAAATTGGAAAGGTTGTTAACTCAATTTGTGTTCTAAGATACAAAGTTTACAATAATCCTTATAAAGTTTTTTTCCTAGAAAGGAGGAATTTTCAGAACTAGAGTTCCTTTCAAGTTTTGGACAGAATTAATATTTTTTAGAGTTATATTTTTGCAGTTTTAAGGAAGGAACTAAATATTTTTTAATTGTTTGTTCTAAATCATAGTTGATTATCAATATTATACTCATTTCAGGTACCCAGCAAAGCGATTCAGTTATACATATATATGCATGTATTCTTCAAATTTTTTTCTCCCTTTAGGTTGTTGTATAATATTGAGCAAGGTTTCCTATGCTCTGCAGATCCTTGTTGATTATCCATTCAAATATATCAGTGTGTACACGTCAGCCTCAAACTCCCTAACTATCCCTCCCCCCAGGCCTTCCTTTCTGATAACCACAAGTTCAAGGAACTGAATAATTGACCAAAATATATTGTATATCATTAGTGGCTTAATGTTGGGGTCTCCTCATAATGCATATGTTGAAGCCCTGACATCCAGTGTAGCTGTATTTGCTTCTACGGAAATAATCAAGGTCACATGAGATCATGACTAGGGCCCTGATGGTAGGATTAGTGTTCATATAAGAAACGACAGGGATCTCACTCACTCACTCTGTGTGTGTGCACCAAGGAAAGGCCATGTGAAGACATAATGAGAAGGTGGCTGTCTGCAGGCCAGAAAGAGTCCTCACAAGAAACCGACCCCTACTGCCATCTTGCTCTTGGACTTCTGAGTCTCTAGAATCATGAGAAAATAAATTTACGTGTTTAAGCCACTCAGTATGTGGTATTTTGTAATGAACCTGAGGAGACTAATATACACCTTTCATGAAAAAAAAAAAAAAAAAAC
The DNA here is from genome assembly GCF_019320065.1 of Cervus canadensis. Classification (NCBI taxonomy): domain Eukaryota; kingdom Metazoa; phylum Chordata; class Mammalia; order Artiodactyla; family Cervidae; genus Cervus; species Cervus canadensis. The sequence continues at coordinate 45,082,673 of NC_057412.1, forward strand.
ACTTCAGAATTAGAGTACAAGAAATTATTTCTGCTTCAACATTAAGGCAGATATAGTCAAATCTTATCACAAACTAACTGAAAATCTTCTGTAAAAAAAAAAAGTTCCCAGAGTACCACCCCATTTATATTCTGATTTCATAAATCTTGGGAGGAATTCAGTTATCTATATGTTTAGTAGTATGAAGACCAAAGTGCACTAAGTGATTCATTGCTGAGATGCTTGAACCGTACATTGAGAGGTATTACTCTAAGTATTCTGAGAACACTGAGGATATCTAAGTATGTATCTCTTGTGGACTGTGATAATGAAATAGGGAAAGACTTCATGTGTTTTCACATTCAAATGCACACTTAATTATTTTTCAAGATGAAAGAAGATATTTATTTAGAGCTAATAACTTTCTGAATGTATGCATACCTAGGCATCCATGTTCAAATTTAATAACTGAAATTCTTTCTCTTACAATAAAACAACAAAAATGTAATTCACATTAATTTTTTTCTATTCTAGTTGCATATTTGTTTTACCCCCACAGAAAATACACAAGGGAATATTCTTTTTCGTGATTATTTTACAAAGTTAATATACACTTAGCATTACAGAAAAGAATCCCAGACCTAGGAAACTGAATAAGAAACAGATGTTTGGAAATTAGTGAGATCTAAAATGCAGCCTACCTTCATTGCTATTATAAAGAGACCCACATCAGGACCCCTGTTGTGGCTATATGCTCTTAACAGAAGTTTCATTTGGATTTTTTTCCAGTAATAAAACCCAAGTCAGGAAGTTTTCAAGCTGCTGATACTCCTACAAAGACTATGGATTCTTTTAGGCGAGTGTTATTTTGAAAATACCTGTTCCATTCAAAAGATTGCTGCAGGGCACCAAAGCAATAGAAATTTTTTAAGCCCTGCTGTCCCTATCACACCCCTTCTGGTGCCCAGCAGGATATTCCATGAGCAAATATATGAGCTACTAGCTAAAGAAGTGTTCCTTTTAAAACCTTATTATTTACTAAATCTGGGGTGTGTCTCAGAACATTACCTACCCATGTCCTTCAAATCTTCAGCCTGTAGATTCTTAGCTGAGAGGACAACTTTTGAGTATATTAAGACCTACTTTACTAAAACTCCACTGAGTTGATCCTTCTAAAAAAGTGAGATCTAAAATGCAGACAAAATAAAGCCAAAAGACAAAATCAAGCCAAAATAAAGACATCCTTCTTATGCACTGATATCCAACTGGGTTTAAGAACCATACTATTTTGGTGTCCTGGTTTTCTGAAAGAAAATTACTAGTTTAAGGCAATCAATGGGCTTCCCACGTGGTGCTAGTGGTAAAGAACCCATCTGCCAATGCAGGAGAACTAAGAGACACAGGTTCCACCCCGGGGTTAGGAAGACCCCTTGGAGGAAGGCATGGCAACTCACTCCAGCATTTTTGCCTGGAAAATCCCATAGACAGAGGAGCCTGGTGGGCTGCAGTCCACAGGGTCACAAAGAGTCAGACACAACTGAAGCGACTTAGCAAGCCCACACAAAAGGCAATTAATGATATAGTCAGAAGCCCAAGCAAAGTGAAGGAATACAGCAGGCAGACATAACAAACCTTAAAGACTTAATTTTCCCCACCTCCAGAAAGAATTTTAAGTTTTTGAAAATAGTTTTAGAAAATGCAGACCCAGGCAAAATAAACTTGAAGATTAAAACAATTAACATTCTTTTACTATTTTGTGTTTTTTTTAAACAATGTCAAGAACTAGTTTTTTTCCTTTACTTTTTGTTTTCTCTCTTTTACCTGTGATCCGTACTCTTCTTAGATTGCAGGGTTTTGTGATTTAAATGTAGTCCTAAATTTCTTTTTCTTTTCTTTTTTAAATAAGTTTGAACTCCACTTTATCCCTCTGGTCAAATCTCCTATACACAACCACCCCTGCATGTTTTACTACTGCTTTACTATATTACATCACTACTCCAATGACAATTTCGTTGATCACTTAACAAAAGCCACCTGGTCGGTCACCTTCTGTAAAAATAATCTCCTCCCAAATTTGTGAGATGATTATTTAAACGTAATTTTTATTAACTTACTTGTGAATTTAAGATATTTCTCCCCACAATAAGAATAACTACAAAGCAAGCAAACTGGATCCAAACTGTAAGAAAGTGACAAAGATAGTCTCTCTATAGTCCATAATGCTGTGGTTAATGCTTCTAAACAGAGATGTATTGTCTCTCTGGAGCTATAGCGCCACATCATTTTTCTCAAAAACTTACTTGATGAAACAATATTTTCACAATATGATAACAGCTATTAAGGAAATACAGACATTTGAGAAATACTGTTGCAGTTAAAATTTATCAGATGTATATAGTCTAAAATTTATCTTGGAATAGGTAAGTCATACAGAAATATGTAGTGCTTCAAAATTATGTGTTATGCCTATACAAGGACTACGCTAACATTCTGTTCCTTTGCATATTTTTAGCATATGTGCTAACTGAGCAAGCACAACTGATTTACTTTCTGTAAGGCATTGCAGATCATTGAACACACTAATATAGTTTGTAATTTCCAATGGGAGGAAGGGAATGCAGCCAAATATATTTGACCAAAAATTCCATCCCCCATTCCCTCATTCATTGCCCTTACTGGCTTCCCCTAGAAATCTTCCTTTGAAAAATATTATGTTGCACACAGCTGAGAAAATCCACTCTAGACAGGACCTTCACAATATGATATGTCAAAGAAAACACCAAAGCACAAGCCAGTATGGTGGAACTTTGGAGTCAAATAGAATTGGTTTATAATTCATTTGTCAATTATGTAACTTGCTGAATTACTTGAGGATGCTTTTCGAATCTCTCAGAAGTATGCATTCTGCACCTTTGAAATGGAAGAGAAAATGCTATGCATCTTGTTGACAAAATTTTCACAAGTCCTTGTACATAATCATGCCATTCATAAAGCACCTACTAAATGCTATAGTCAGCTTAGAGCATATTAGTAAAGATAACAGTAAGTCAGAAAATTAGACTACACATTACTGGCTGTGAAATCTTGCTGGATTTAAGCAAATGCTCACTTTTTTATAGAAAACTTGTGATCATTTTTAAACAAGTGTTTTTTTTCCTGAGTTTTAAGGTCTTTTAAAACAGAGGTCATGTTCATCTTTCCTTGTACCTGAAAAATAGTAGCTAGTCAATTCTGATAAAATTCACTGAAAAATATTATGTCACAATGTCTGGCCAATCCTTTTGAACTATTCATGTCTAATAAAACAAATTTTCATCTGTTATTAAATTATGAATAATATGTTAGAATATTTTATTAATTTACATATATAATAACAATTTAAAATCTAATTTTTATGAAGTTCAATAACTATTGAATGCAATTCATCAGTTCCTTTACAGACTGATATGTAAATATCTGTCTCTATAGAGTGTGATTATAAAATGGAAGCAGATTCTATCAAAAGCAAGTTTCTGTGATTGAGAAGCACATACAACTTTTTAAACAACTGTATTCACTGCCTTGAGTTTAAGATAGATGGCTTTTTAATGTGATCATTTGGTAGAAATTCAGACTTATAAAGAAAGTAGGGAAACCCACTAGACCATTCAGGTATAACCTAAATCAAATCCTTTATGATTATACAGTGGATGTGACAAATAGATTCAAGGGATTAGATCTGATAGACAGAGTGCCTGAAGAACTAAAAATGGAGGTTCATGACATTGTACAGGAGGCAGTGATCAAGACCATCCCCAAGAAAAAGAAATGCACAAAGGGCAAAATGATTGTCTGAGGAGGCCTTACAAATAACTGAGAAAAGAAGAAAAGCTAAAGCAAAGGAGAAAAGGAAAGATATACCCATTTGAATGCAGAGTTCCAAAGAATAGCAAGGAGAGATAAGAAAGCCTTCCTCAGTGATCAGTGCAAAGAAATAGAGGAAAACAACAGAATGGGAAAGACTACAGATCTCTTCAAAATAATCAGGGATACCAAGGGAATATTTCATGCACAGATGGGCACAATAAAGGACAGAAATGGTATGAACCTAACAGAAGCAGAAGGTATTAAGAAGAGGTGGCAAGAATACACAGAAGAACTATACAAAGGAGATCTTCATGACCCAGATAACCAAGAAGGTGTGATCACCCATCTAGAGCCAGACATCCTGGAATGCAAAGTCAAGTGGACCTTAGGAAGCATCACTACGAACAAAGCTAGTGGAGGTGATGGAATTCCACTTGAGCTATTTCAAATCCTAAAAGATGATGCTGTGAAAATACCGCACTCAGTATGCCAGTAAATTTGGAAAACTCAGCAGTGGTCACAGGACTGGAAAAGGTCCATTTTCATTCCAATCCTAAAGAAAGGCAATGCCAAAGAATGTTCAAATTACCACACAATTGCATTCATCTCACACACTATCAAAGTAATGCTCAAAATTCTTCAAGTGAGGCTTCAACATATGTGAACCAAGAACTTCCAGATGTCCAAGCTGGATTTACAAAAGGCAGAGGAACCAGAGGTCAAATTACCAACATCCGTTGGATCATCAAGAAAGCAAGAAAGTTCCAGAAAAACACCTACTTCTGCTTCATTGACTATGCCAAAGCCTTTGACTATGTGGATCACAACAAACGGTGGAAAATCTTCAAGAGATGGGAATACCAGACCACCTGACCTGCCTCCTGAGAAATCTGTATGCAGGTCAAGAAGCAGCAATTAGAACTGGACATAGAACAACAGACTGGCTCCAAATCAGGAAAGGAGTACGTCAAGACTATATATTGTCACCCTGCTTATTTAACTTATATGCAGAGTACATCATGCTAAATGCTGGGCTGGAGGAAGCACAAGCTGGAATCAAGATTGTCAGGAGAAATATCAATAACCTCCGATATGCAGATTACACCACCTCTATGACAGAAAGCAAAGGAGAATTAAAGAACCTTTTTACAAAAGTGAAAGAGGAGAGTGAAAAAGTTGGCTTAAAACTCAACATTGAGAAAATGAAGATATGGCATCTGGTCCCATCACTTCATGGCAAATGAATGGGGAAACAGTGGAAACAGTGACAGGCTTTATTTTCTTGGGCTCCAAAATCACTGCAGATGGTGACTGCAGCCATGAAACTAAAAGATGCTTGTTCCTTGGAAGAAAAGCTATGACCAACCTAGATAGCATATTAAAAAGCAAAGACATTACTTTGCCAACAAAATTCCATCTAGTCAAAGCTATGGCTTTTCCAGTAATCATGTATGGATGTGAGAGTTGGACTATAAAGAAAGCTGAATGCTGAAGAATTGATAGTTTTGAACTGAGGTGTTAGAGAAGACTCCTGAGAGTCCCTTGGACTGCAAGGAGATCCAACCAGTCCATCCTAAAGGAAATCAGTCCTGAATATTCATGGAAGGCCCAATGCTGAAGCTGAAACTCCAATAGTTTGGCCATCTAATGCAAGAAAAGTGACTCATTTGAAAAGACCCTGATGCTGGGAAAGATTGAAGGTGGGAGAAGGGGACGACAGAGGAGGAGATGTTTGGATGGCATCACCTACTCAACCAAAATGGGTTTGAGCAAGCTCCGGGAGTTTGTGAAGGACAGGGAAGCCTGGAGTGCTGCAGTCCATGGGGTCGCAGAGTCAGACATGACTAAGCAACTGAACTGAACTAAACAACATTAATTTCAAAAAGGTTCAGCCATCAAATTTTCAGAAATGAACTGCCACAAATGACCACTAACTATATGTCTCTAAAAGTGTCATCACTAAACACCAAAAAGCATGGTTTTCACATGATCACTGATACTTGTGTATTCAGTGTCTACAAACCATACCTAGGTTAACTATTGACAGGAGGGTAACACGATGCTCAGTAAGACAGTGAAAAATAGAGCTTAAGCACTTATAGAGGGAAATTTGAATACTACAGTCTAATCCTTCAACTTTGAGTTCTAGGCATTCTCAGAGACTTCAGGTTAAGGTTCAAAGATTTCAGCACACTGGGCCCTAAGATTCTCAGGAGATAACCTGAGTCCCATACACAGAGACAGATCCAGCAACAGAACATGTGACTTGGGCGGTCATTCAGGGATCTTACATTTGGTTCAATAGTCTGCTCTTACTGTCTTGAAACTCATAATTTTAACTTCAGACTTGTGTTGTAGGTCAAACCCAATGGGACAACAGAGCACACACATGGGGAGAGGAGATGTGCTAAGTGCAGACACAAGCCAAGGTCAGAAAGCCTGGGGGCAGCATGCCCACCCAGCAGGTGACCGGGCCACATGGTGCTGGAGTCTGGGCCGGTTGGTGGCACCACAGGGCCCCCAGGAAGCAGCCGGGGCCGGGTGCTGGGTGCAGGGTGGTGGCAGTAAGAGCAGCGATGGTAGCCGAAGCCGCCCACCAGCCGCGGTGCTGGGAGCCAGCCCGTCCGCGCGCTCGCTGCCGGAGCCTGTCCCCGCCGCCTCCGCACGGATCACCGAGTGACTCTGCAGTCAGCTCCCGGTACAAGAGCCCCAGGGCTCCTGCGGTAAGCTCTGTCACTAAATTATAACAAATCACAAGTGCACACACGAACACTGCATTACGTATCGGCAAACTCCTAGAATTCTTCAAAGGATTTAAACTCAGGTTTTGAATACTGCTGCAATGTTGCAAAGCATATATCCATAGACGTAGAAATTGATTTTGAAATTGTCACATTTGATGAAAAAGAACCCTATTTTAATGTGAAGCTTCAAATGAACCTATCATTTACATAGAAGATAATTTTAAATTAGTTTTTCTTATAATTGAAGACACCGTGAGGGCAAGCATAAACATTTTGAATTATAAACAAAGCATGAAGTTGTTTGTTTTTCTGTGTAACTTCCAAAAGCTTTTGTTTTCCTGTACAACTTCCACAAGTTACAGGAAATGTTAAAGATATGTTAAAAAGACATTGTACAAGTTACAATTAAAGTTAAAATTAGACTCACATGAAACTGATTCTTATGAAAAGTTTAAATATTTTTAGGAACATTATTTTTCAGGAACCATCAGCGCTCAAGTGTTTATTTTAAAATAATTATTGGAAAGTTACTCCTTCTCTAGTAACAACTGAATCAGCAAAAATATGCTTCTCAAAAATAAAAATTATCAAAAAATATTTAATAATTATTTACAATTGATATTACTTTCATTTATATAGATTAAAAATAAAGTTGCTAAAAGTACAAATTGATGACCTAATGAAGTTTGTAAGAGCAAGTCAGAAATATCAAAATATAACATTAGTAAAATACTATCAATATATATATAATCCCATGTAAAAAAGTATCATTATATATATATATATATCATAATCATAAGCTGTGAGACTAAATTTATTTTTTCTGTAATTTTTGTTTGTTATTACTCATGTATCTCTACTATACCTGCTACATTTTATAAGCAACACAATTTTTTTTAAACAAAAAAGCTTGGACTTCCCCGGTTGTCCAGTGGTTGGGAATCCACCTGCTAATGTGGCCGGCAAGAGTTCGGTCCCTCATCTGGGCAGATCCCACCTGCGGCACAGTAATTATGCACATGCGCCCCGATTGCTAACGCCGGCACGGCCTAGAGTTGGTGCTCCGCAACAAAAGAGCCCACTGCAGTGAGAAGCCTGTGTGCCACAAGGAACAGTCGTCCTGCTCACCACGACTAGAGAAAGCCCGCTCATAGGAACAAATATCCAGGGCAACCAAAAATAAACAAACGCATAAAACAAGAAGGATTTATATTTTAGTATCTTGCTGAATTTTTTCTTTCCCGCATTTTAAATAAAGGGCTCTGAATTTCATTTTTACTGAGGCCCACAAATTGTGTATACAGATATCTTAATTCATGTCCACCTATCCCACTCCAGTACTCTTGCCTGGAAATCCCATGGACGGAGGAGCCTGGTGGGCTGCAGTCCATGGAGTCCCGAAGAGTCAGACACGACTGAGCGACGTCACTTTCACTTTTCACTTTCATGCATTGGAGAAGGAAACGGCAACCCACTCCAGTGTTCTTGCCTGGAGAATCCCAGGAATGGTGGAGCCTGGTGGGCTGCCGTCTATGGGATCACACAGAGTCGGACACGACTGAAGTGACTTAGCAACAGCAGGGCTCTTGCTATCTGACTTATTTCACTAACTTCTAAATTCTCGTCATTCATCAAAGAACAATTTTTGCACTTTATTTATTCATTTCTAATTTATTTGTTTTTAATTGAAGGATAATTGCTTTATCGTATTGTGTTGGTTTCTACCAAACATCAACATGAATCAGCCATAGATTTACCTGTGTCTGCTCCCACTATCACTCTTCAAAAATTTTGGAGTTTTTAACCTGGCATGGTTACCCTAAGATAAAATAATGATAGATATTATAAACTAACTTCAAGCAAGGCACCTGATATTTTCAAATTTTGAATTTATTCACCTGTATATTTGGTTGGTGAGTTATAGATTGTAACCTCTAGTGTTTCACCAAAAATAGATACTATAAATAGTAAAAATACATTCTATATCTTTTTAAATACCCTTGGTATGTTTCTTTGCAATTTGTTATGCAAATCAGTATATCTAAATCTCTATGGAGTCCTGTAGAAATTTTATTTAACCCAAGATTGCACAAATATCTGTCTATGGGCCCTTTATCATATAACACTGGCTACTCTCTATGGGCTAGTGTTTCCTGGACATTTTCTGAGAAACAGGTATAAACACAAGGCTTTCTTCAGGATTAAATTTAGCTTTGTTTTTTTTAAGTCATGCTAAATGCTTCTGGATGAATCCCAAGCTGGAATCAAGATTGCTGGGAGAAATATCAACAATCTCAGATATGTATATGATACCACCCTAATGGTGAAAGCGAAGAGGAACTAAAGAGGAACTGCCACCTCCTCTTGATGAAGGAGGAGAGTGAAAAGGCTGGCTTAAATTTCAATATTCAAAAAACTAAGATCATGGCATATGGTCCCATCACTTCATGGCAAATAGATGGGAGAACAATGGAAACAGTGACAGACTTTATTTTCTTGGACTCCACAATCACTGTGGATGGTGACTGCAGCTGTGAAATCATAAGATACTTGATCCTTGCAAGAAAAGCTATGACAAATCTACACAGCATATTAAAAAGCAGAGACATCACTTTTCTGACAAAGACCTGTATAGTCAAAACTATGTTGTTGTTTTTTCCCTACATGTAGTCATGTAGGGACGTGAGAGTTGGACCATAAATAAGGCTGAGTGCTGAAGAGTTGATGCTTTCTGGACCTGAGTTTGAGCAAACTCCCGGAAACAGTGAAGGACAGGGAAGCTTGTGTGCTGCAGTCCATGGGGTGTGCTGCAGTCCATGGGGTGTGCTGCAGTCCGTGGGGTCTCAAAGAGTCGGACACAACAGCGATGGAAGAACAACAAAAAAGGTCAAACGCTTCAGGGTGTAGGCTAATTTTCATGCTCCTCATTTAGGATGGGTATTTGTTTTTGCTAGTCTCTAATAAACCAAACTTAAAAGACATTTACGCATATGTGGATTTCCAACCATTAAACTAAACCAAAAATATGTTTGTTTTTCCTGGCCACACTTCAAGTTTCAGGGAAGAAACACAGAGAGAAAATCTTACCAGTCACTCAGTTATTTTTCTTTACAAGATACATGCTAAAATTATAACCTTTTAATGAAAGGTTGAAAGTGAGTTTTAATCACCCAGTTGTGTTCAACTCTTTGGAACCCTGTGGGATTCTCCAGGAAAGAATACTGGAGTGGGTTACCATTCCCTTCTCAGGGGATCTTCCCAAATCAGGTACTGAACCCAGGTCTCCCCCATTGAAGGCAGATTCTTTAATGTCTGAGCTACCAGGGAAGCTCAACCAAAGGTTAGGATATAGAAACTGTTCATCTGCTATAAATAATATGATCACACAAATATGTATTATAAGAATAACTGTATCTTCTTAAACATTTATAAAAATTTAGAGAGATTATAAAATTTTAAACATATAATCAATGAGTCATATTTACTGCTCTCTCTGATTATGCACAGGGTTATTTTTTCAGCAATAGCTTTTCTGAAATAATCCGTCCTCTGGTATCAATGTGGAAAAGGTAGGGTTAATAGAGCTTATGAGGGATAACTGGGAAGTCATGTCTTAGCTTGGCTAGATTAGTTTGCTGCCAAGTTATGTGGGGGAAATTATTTTAAAATTTTATATATATATATAATATGAAGCTTAAAACAGCTCTTATCTCTTAAAATTACTTTGAAAATTAAGTTGAAACATAAAAACAGAAATGAGATTAAAAGAAGAGAGGCAGAAGGAAATTGAGATAAAAGAAGGAATAGATTAAAAACCTAATGTAGTATAAAAACCTAGCAGATAAACATCTTTTAATTATGTTCAAAGAGATAAAAGAGAATACAATATCCACGAAATATACATGGAATGCTATGCTTTTAAAATATAGTAAGTGTATATATTTTATTCTTTTATTATATATATATATATACACACACACACACACAATACATACATGTACAATGAAAGAATAAAATAACTTTTTTAAGAATTTAAATTATAAAAGCAGAAATAAAAAGAAAATGAATAAGACTTATAAGATAAACCTGACAACACCACTGAAAAAGTAAAGAAGAAAAAGAAAAGAGAATGGAAAAGATAATTAAAATCAAGAACAATCTGGGAGTTTCAATAGGCAAATAGTTTGATTTTCAGGTAAGAGGATAATGGAGGAAAGAAGTACAGCAAGACATAAATCAAGAAAATTCCCCAAAATTTTCAAAAAGGAAATAATCTTTTAGATTTAAAATATCCGTTAAAATAATAAATTTTAAAAGACTTACACCAAGTCACATTGACATACTGCTTCAGAAATGGTGGTTGAGTGAGGAAATTAAAACTTTAAAATCTAAAAGCATATAATCTATATGTGGAACAATTGCAGCAATATAGCCCGAGGGAAGGAAAAAAGCATTTTTGCATATTCGTTTCCAAAAAATGTACCTCCACTGCCTGCAGCTACTAGATTCACCCATCTGGAGGTCATAAGGTGCTTCAGGGAACAAAGAAGTGGGGAAAAAAAAAAAACTGATTAAAAGTTACCTTGTAAACAGAGGACCTAAAGAAGGAATGGAATAGAAGTCCCCAGGTGGTAGCAAAATGCAGTTTTTGGAAAACATCTGTGCATCTGTCTTAACAGAACAGACAGTCCAGATGAAAGTAAGCAGACAGATGTCTTCAGGAAGAATGTCTTGAACAGAAAATATATGGAACTGATAGAATCCTCGTGATATTGGACTATGAAGTTATGTTCAGGTTTTGGGGAGGATTTGAAATAAATTAGTAATAAGCAAAAAAGAATAATAAGAAATGATGAAAAAAAGAGAGGATTACTATCCCCATAAAAATATATGCACAAAACAGTAATGTAATTATTTAACATTCTAGGGATAAAAAAGGAACAATAATTTTATAGTAAGAAATGTAAACTCTGAATGTTAATTTAACAAAAATTGTGATATGTTTTGGGAGTATGGGGTCAAGGGACAGAAGGAAGTGGTCAAAAGAGAGATACAAGGAAAGTAAAATATCAGTGTCAATTTAAAGTCAAAAGTTAATACCAAAGTTTAAAAAGCAAAATACAAACACACACATACCCACACACACACATATATATATGTGTGTGTGTGTGTGCTTCCTTGGTGGTTCAGATGCTAAAGAATCTGCCTGCAATTTAGGAGACCTGGGTTTGATCCCTGGGTTGGAAATATATATATATATATATCAGAACAAAAATTACATATAATGGAACCCCCTGAAAAGTAGAATTTGAGGGTAGGGATATGGTAAAGGAGTCCTATTTTTCTTTGTAGGACAAGTAGTACTATCTTACAATGTTTAAACTGTGGATATAAACTATCTGGATAAAATTAAATCTGAAAAATAAAAATTAAAAAAATTCTGAAAAATAAAAAGCAATGTGATGCAAACTATTTAGCAGAGCTGTGTCCAAAAGTTACTTTTGTGCTTTGGATTTCTTTTAATCTATCTTGAACATCTCTCTGTAAGAAAAATTTAAACTTAGGGGATTTTTTCCATGCAACCCACATTTATGGAACCTATTCTTTTTAATCTATCATTGTTTGGAAAGCACATTTTATATACTACAGTGTCAATAAAATAAATATTGCAATATCATCTCTTTTACTTTATCTATATAAATGCTTTCAAATTCTTCATGTATACTAATTACCAGCAGATCTTGTTAAAATGCAGAATCTGATTCTGGAAACTTGAGGTGGCGACTAAGATCCTTTATCATAAACAAATGCTCAGATGATATTGATTTTGATGTTCCCTGGACTATACCTAAACTACCAATACAGCTCCATAACATGTTTCCTCTTCAGACTGAAAATAAAAGTTGAATATATTTATTCCATTTCAAAAGGACTTAATAATCAAATAAAATTTGGAAATTTTAGGTTATATATTAACTTCATGATTCACCAGGATTTTCAAAGATGCTAATGTAGATTCAATTCAGTACAGTTCAGTCACTCAGTCACTCAGCCTGACTCTTTGTGACCCCATGGACAGCAGCACGCCAGGCCTTCCTGTCCATTACCAACTGCTGGAGTTTACTAAAACTCATGTCCATTGAGTTAGTGATGCCATCCAACCATCTCATTCTCTGTCATTCCCTGCTCCTCTGCCCTTCAGTCTTTCTCAGCATCAGGGTCTTTTCCAATGAGTCAGTTCTTTGCATCAAGTGACCAAGGTATTAGAGTTTCAGCTTCAGCATCAGTCCTTCCAATGAATATTCAGGACTGATTCTTTTAGGATGGACTCTTTGAACCTCTTTGCTGTCCAATGAACTCTCAAGAGTCTTCTCCAACACCACAGTTCAAAAGCATCAATTCTTTGGCACTCAGCTTCTTTATATTCCAACTCTCACATCCATACAGGACTACTGGAAAAAACACAGCGTTGACTAGATGGACCTTTGTTGGCAAAGTAATGTTTCTGCTTTTTAATATATTGCCTAGGTTAGTCACAGCTTTTCTTCCAATGAGCAAGCATCTTTTAATTTCATGACTTCAGTCACCAACACAGTGATTTTGGCATCCAAAAAAATAAAGCCTCTCACTGTTTCCATTGTTTCTCCATCTATTTGCTACAATGTGATGGGACTGGATGCCATGATCTTAGTTTTCTCAATGTTGAGTTTTAAGCCAGTCTTTTCACTCTCCTCTTTCACTTTCATCAAGAGGCTCTTTAGTTCTTCCTCACTTTCTGCCATAAGGGTGGTGTCATCTGCATATCTGAGGTTATTGATATTTCTCCCACAGTCTTGATTCCAGTTTGTGCTTCATCCAGTCCGGCATTTCTCATTATGTACTCTGTATATTAGTTAAATAAGCAGAATGACAATATATAACCTTGACGTACTCTTCCTGGTTTGGAACCAGTCTGTTGTTCCACGTCTAGTTCTAACTGTTGCTTCTTCAACTGCATACAGATTTCTCCAGAAGCAGGTAAGGTGGTCTGGTATTTCCATCTTTTGAAGAATTTTCCACAGTTTGCTGTGATCCACGAATCAAAGGCTTTGGCATAGTCAATAAAGCAGAAGTAGGTGTTTTTCTGGTACTCGCTTGCTTTTTCAATAATTCAATCGATGTTGGCAATTTGATTTCTGGTTCTTCTGCTTTTTCTAAATCCACCTTGAGCATCTGGAAGTTCACAATTCACGTGCTGTTGAAGCCTGGCTTGGAGAACTTTGAGCATTACTTTGCTAGCGTGTGAGATGAGTGCAATTGTGCGATAGTTTGAGCATTCTTTGGCATTGCCTTTCTTTGGCTTTGGAATGAAAACTGCCCTTTTCCAGTCCTGTGGCCACTGCTGAGCTTTCCAAATTTGCTGGCATATTGAGTGCAGCACCTTCACAACATCATCTTTTAGGATTTGAAATAGCTCAGCTGGAATTCCATCATCTCCACAAGCTTTGTTCACAGTGATGCTTCCTGAAGCCCACTTGACTTCACATTCCAGGATGCCTGGCTCTAGGTGAGTCATCACACCATCGTGATTATCTGGGTGAAGATCTTCTTTGTACAGTTCTTCTGTGTATTCTTGCCACCTCTTCTTAGTATCTTCTGCTTCTGTTAGGTCCATACCATTTCTGTCCTTTATTGTGCCCATCTTTGCATGAAATATTCCCTTGGTATCTCAAATTTTCTTGAAGAGATCTCTAGTCTTTCCCATTCTATTGTTTTCCTCTATCTCTTTGCACTGATGGCTGAGAAAGGCTTTCTTATCTCTCCTTGCTATTCTTTGGAACGCACATTCAGATGGATATATCTTTCCTTTTCTCCATTGCCTTTGGCTTTTCTTCTTTTCACAGCTATTTGTTAGGCCTCTTCAGACAGCCATTTTGCCTTTTTGCATTGCTTTTGCTTGGGATGGTTTTGATCTCTGCCTCCTGTACAATGTCACAAACCTCCGTCCATAGTTCTTCAGGGTCTGTCTACCACATATAATCCCTTGAATCTATTTCTCATTTCCACTCTATTGTAAGGGATTTGATTTAGGTCATACCTGAATGGTCTAGTAACCACTTTCTTTGATTTAAGTCTGAATTTGGCAATGAGGAGTTCATGATCTGAGCCACAGTCAGCTCCCAGTCTTGTTTTTGTTGACTGTATAGCGCTTCTCCGTCTTTGGCTGCAAAGAATATAATCAATCTGATTTCGGTATTGACCATCTGGTGATGTCCATGTGTAGAGTCTTTTCTTGAATTGTTGGAAGAGGGTGTTTGCTATGACCAGTGCGTTCTCTTGGCAAAGCTCTATTAGCCTTTGCCCTGCTTCATTCTGTACTCCAAGGCCAAATTTGCCTGTTACTCCAGGTATTTTTTTACTTCCTATAATGTAGATTCCTATAATGTAGATTATGGGATTCCAAGGTAGGAATGGAGGGAGACTTTTTCCATGTGTTCTTGGCCACTGTTAAAGAAAAAATTATTGATGACACAAAGAACATTAAGGCAGACTTTTTTCAGGAGTGTTAGTTTAGCCATATTTTACAGCTGGGGAGAGAGAGTGAGCTCAGCTCCAAATATAATAATAAAAATGGATTTATATAGCCTGAAGCAGGGTAAGGGGTTAGTGGATAGAAAACTTACTAAGAGGTAGGGTAATATTTTTGCTAAACAACTTAATAGGATTCTTGCTGACTCAGGTCAGGGCAATTAAACACCAAGCAGGGAGTATTTTCTCTAAACTAGCTCATCAGGATTCTCCAAAAAATTGGAAAAAGTGGGCCAGGAACAGAGCCCAAGGTCGGGGCCTAGTCAGAAAGAGGACCCTGAGGAAAATGAGGAGAATTCGGTTAAGCAAGGAGTCTTTGTCACAACATAATCCTTTTTTTGTTTGTTTGGTTTTTGACTGCACACTGCAATTTGCAGGATCTTAGTTCCCCAACTGGGCATTGAACCTGGGCCCTCAGCAGTGAAAGCCCGGAGCGCTAACCACTGGACAACCTTCCCATAACCCATATTTTTTTTAAAAAAGAAATGATGTATTAATATTATTTTTTGATATTATACTCCCAAGAAACTTAAACAGTTAAATATCTTTGTACTTTATTTGGCTTGAAGAATACACAGAAGAAAAATTAAAACTTTTAGAAAAAACATCTTAGGTAAAGAAATAAAAGCATAAAATTAACTCTTTCTAGAATTTACAGCTTCTATTAACAAATTTAATTGAATGCATTCTACTTTTCAGGTGAATTATATTTAAATGTTACACAAAAGAAAGTAAACCAGTCAGTCAGTATCAAGAATATAAAATTGTTTTGGAAAAACCTTGGAACCTTGGCAGGCCATAATTGTCAGTTTCAGCTTTCACTATAGAGGGACATACCAAAAGGATTTCCTCCCTTCGGCAAGCTCTGCCTTTCAGGAAACTATTGTCTCAGGTGGCCTGTGGCTGCTGCTGCTTTTTAAATTTCCTTACAAGCTGTCTGACCCTAAATTGAGCCACTGGTTCCTGAACATACTTATACATCTGAATCACTTGGAGGAGATTTAATAAAGTATAAATTGCTGGGCTCCAATTTACTTCAGCATCACTAGCTACTACTTATATTTTCAGCATGCACGCTGGATAACACTGAGGTGGCCAGCCTGGGAGTTCTCCTTGGGCCAGCATTTGATTAGCAGTAATTAAACTTGCTGACTATCTAGGGGTATGGGGTCACAGTGCCTGAAACTTGCTCTGAAATGGTTTAAAAGTGTGTGTGTGTGGAGACTGTCTGAGAGAGACCCAGAGCCCTAGACAAAAAGATTTAACAATTGGTGAGTCTACGTCTGGGAGAAAGATATATACACTTTCCATGCAACTATTTTTGAAGTTTTAAAATCTTCTAAAATGGAACATTGAGAAACATTCACAACGGTCCCTCCACCATCACCAGCATCACCAGCCGCCCCTGCAGCTCACGATTCCCTTTTCCCTACTCTATTTTTCCTTCCACAACCTTTATTATCTTCAAATAAACTATTTGACTAAGTAATCTACTTATTTATGATTTTTTTTTTTTTTTGCCTGCTGTATTACTCCACTAAGAAATAGATTCTGTGAAAGCAAAGATTTTCTTCTGTTTTCTGCTACTTTCCAAAAGCCTGCCACAGAGCAGCACTGAGCACAGATTTTCTCACCTCCGAAATATATGACTACAAAGATATAATACGGGTGTCTGCCTTTACCTTTAAGATGTTTATATATTGTCACAATTCCTTTACAAGCTACTCAATATTTTTTATCAATTTTAGGTTGACTCAGTTTTATATGCTTAACCTCATGATAAGCAAAACTATACAGGAAATTTTAGTCTAACTATATTTCTAGTAAATATTAAAATAGTAACTATTAGAATAATCTCTAAAATTACCTCACAGTTTACCAGTGGTACTGAAAATGCAGAGCTTTGTGAAAGCACCGAACACAGTGACTGGTTCATGATAAAATCTCAATAAACATTTAAATCTACTTGAAATCCTTTTTAATAAATTGCTTTTCATTACAAATAAATAAATAATATATCAGGACAATCACCAGGAAAACTAAAAACTTTCAAAACTCAATGTGAAAAGTGGAACAAAGAAAACTTGCTCAAGAAGAGAGAAAAAATGAGAAATAATGAAAGTGTAAAATAGAAAATCATTAAAATACCACAAGCATAAAAACAAATATATTCCTAGCAACAAAAATATGAGTCAAAAAGATTTTATATTTTAAAAACTCTCATTAAAGTGCTTTTTTTTTTGCTTCTTGCTTAAAAAATCACCAGTGTACTGTTTACAGGGGGGAAACACGACAGACAATGGTTTAAATTAAAGAGGCAGTACAAAAGAGTTGAAGATCAATGCCGCTCAAAAGAAACTGAGTGCAACACAGCTGATATCAGACGAAGTGGAGTTGAGACAGAAAACCTTAAATAGGATAGGAGGTCAAGCAAAATTAAAGATAAAATCGTTCATGGTCCAATCTTCATCAAACAATATAGCTTTGCAATAATACATGCAGGTCTGGTAAAACAAGTTAAAAACTGACACAAAACATGCGATTTTAGTGCACATTTCTGAAAATGCAGAGTTCCGTGAAAAAAAAAAAAATGGCGTGAAAATAACAAATACTATACAAAATTTGGGGAACACAATTAAATATACTCATACACATATAACTTTTACAGTTCTATGAAAGAGCCAAAATCTCAATAAATTCCACATAGCAGAAAATAATTATGCCACATTTTTAACACAGTTCAATAGCATTAGAATTCTGTTTACCAGTAACATTTAGACAAAAAATCAACTTTCTAATCAGAAATTTGTTAACACTTCTAGTAACTCTAGAGGAAAACAAGTTATTAAAATGGAAATGACAAATCATATATAGATGAAGATTAATGAGTTTTATATAAAAATCTTACAGGATATATACAAAGAACTATGTTCAATAATTATTGAAGTTATATATAAACGATACACACATCCATATACTAAGAGGGGGCAGTTTGAATGTAAACAATGCTTTTAAAACTCAATTTAGAAAGAAAAAGATTTTTTTTACATATATTTTTGCATCCTTGGCTATTCTGAAAGGTTGAGCCATAGGTATCTTCTCCAAACCTCCTTCTAACCCATCTTTCAGTACTGCTCCTTTCAAATTCCAAGCTTTCTAGAAGAACATTATCCAAAACTCATAAATAAGGTAGCTCCTGTGCCCTGGGAGAGTGATCACTGAGAGGCTATCAATAATGATTGCAGCTTTTAATAACTAAATCCACAAGGTGAATAAGCCAGCTCTTTCCCCCAGCCACACTAGTATGTGCTCAGTTAACTTACTAGGAAAGTAGCCCTGAGGCAGGAAAGAAGCCTGTGGAAAAACTTAAGACCGAGAATCTCCCTCCATAAAGATGACCTGGCTGCCACCACTACAGAGAATCAGATAGTTCAGCATTAGCAGCCAACCTCACTGGGGAGAAAACTTATTTTCAGACTTTACACAGACAACAGAAAGTTTCAGTACCAATTATCAGGCTTCAGGGAGAAGAAAGAGTTGATCACACAGGGTGGCCTATTGAACACCTTGAATTTAGGAGAAAGAACAAAATTAACTCAATATTCTGAAATGTCATAGCCAAAGAGGATTTATTCCAAGAGTTCAAGAGTGTTTTATTATTGATTTATTAACAATGCATTATACACATAGGTCAAAGGATCTAAATACTTCATTTTCCCAGTATACACCCCAAACTTATCGAAGAAATTCATCAGACATTTCCATTAAATTTACATTGTAAGAGGTAAAAATGTAAAATAAAACATAATTATTCAAAATTTGTTAAGATTTAAAAAACGAGACAAGAGTCCATGATATTGCCACTCTTACCTAAAATATTTCGGTAAATGCTAGCTGATATAATTAAAAACAGCAAAATAAAATAAGATGAGTAAATACTACGTGGGTTATTTAAACATAAAAAGAAAATATACATGTAAAACACAGGAAAATTAACTGAAAAAATTGAAAGAATTAGATTAATGTAGAAGCAAGGAAAAAATTAACACATAAAAATGTCACAGATGAACATACAAATTCAAAGAAGTGAAGAATAATATTCAAGTTATAAGAATAAATATTTCTAAAATGGTATTGATGTGTTTGACATGTGCAAAGACATAACAAGGGAATCCTTCCTAAACATATATAAACACATAAGCCTATAGACTCCTGGACAGGAATCAAAGGAGGAGCTTTAGTATAAGGTCCAAGAATGAGAACTTCAGTGAAAAGATGAATAAGGGTGATGGAATACAATACACACTGAATGTGCTTTTTTAAATTATGGAAATGTTATTACTAACAGGAAGAAAACAGGGAAGAAAAGTGAAAAATAGGCTAAGCTTGCTGATTTCCTGCTAAGTCATAACTGAGAATCTGAGGGAAATTTCTGAAGTTGATAAACTGGCAAGAGTTTAAAAGGAATCACTTTGTACCAGAACTGTTTCTGAATTCACCATAAAATGCACCTTCCAGATCCATAAACGAGATCTGAAAACATTCCTGATATTGATCGTTCTGGATACTACAGTTGTCAACGTGAGT
Organism: Cervus canadensis; assembly: GCF_019320065.1. NCBI lineage: Eukaryota > Metazoa > Chordata > Mammalia > Artiodactyla > Cervidae > Cervus > Cervus canadensis. The sequence goes on from NC_057412.1 coordinate 45,102,397, forward strand.
CACAGACTTACCGCTGTTGCTGGTAACACTGGGGAGAAAACTTATTTTCAGACTTTACACAGACAACAGAAAGTTCATTATGGATGCAGTTCTAATAATTATAACCAAACTCTCAGTCATAAGGTTTCGTTATTACTATCATTACTTTCCAGTTCCTCTTAGCTGAGAATTAGTGAAATCACCCACTAGAAGGTTTGGAGAACTCTCCACATCTAAGCCAGCCTGACTTAGTCATTTGTGATCTGCTGTTTCCCCTGGAAATGCCTCGCGTAATTCTTCCTGGAGTGGCTTAAAGCTTGTATCAAAACTCTCATTACCAGTCACAGAAAGTTCTTGATTTTTGTTCTTGTCAGCAGCATAAATGCCATCAGTGATCTTGAGCATGATCTCTCTGTGGGCACAGACTGGCTCCATCCTTGCAGTCAAGTACATGCTATTTCCTGGCCCCTACCTCTTTTTAAAGACCTGTTCTCATCAGGGCGGAGAGATGAGAAGGGTGTGTGTGTCTAAACTTATCACTTTTTTGTTGGGAAGAATAACAAGCAATCCCACTGGGCAGGAACACAGTAATTGGGAGTTATAGTGATCAACATTTATCCCTCTTCTTAACCTACCCTGCACTGTAAATGATTAAAAACTTGCTTTTTAACTAGTTTATATCTACTTCTGTGTGAGTTTGAGGATAATTGGTGACATTCACCTAGTTTTATATAATTTTAATATAGATAGGTAACATTAATTCCTTGAGGGAAAAAATGTGTTCTCTTTATTTCTTCCTATTAAAGCATCACAAACCATGCATTGCTTTAAAAGAAAGAACCATATATCAGTTGAAAAAAGGAAATTAATTCACACCATCAGAGACATTATTAAATCAGTGATTTTCAAATTTTAAAGTGCATAAGAATCACCTAGAGATCTTGTTAAAATTCAAATTTTAATTCAGTGTGTGTCTGGAGTGGGGTCTAAGATTCTGCATTTCTAACAATTTCCCCAGTGATGCTAATGCTTTCTATCTTTGGCCCATATTTTGATTTATAAGGATTAAGTAGACTTTCAAAACCTCTGTGCATTATTACTAATTGTGACTAGAGAATTATGCATGTGTATACATGCATACACTCATACATACAAATGTTAAAAAAGACATTTTGAAAATGAGGCTTCCTATTAATATAAAAAGAAACATTGTTTTTCTTATGGACTACCTTTTTCTGATACCTAAAAAAAGAGCATTTCCTTTCATTTAGGAAAGGAAAAATATCTTCATAAAACATCATCAAATTGGAAGTTGACTATTTTCTCATAATCCCTTACAGACTTTCTCAGGTTTTATGGCAATGTCTGAAAAATCAGAACAGTCTGCTACAGTAGATATCATGAGGTAATGTCCACTTTTAAGTGAAAACAATCGCAAGAAGGGTATGCACATGGTACCAGTCACAGGAATATATGCAGGCCTCAATAATCAAAAAAGATTGGTATACATTAAGAAACCTGCGAGAATTTATTTGTCCAGGTAAATGATATGCTTCAGTGATCACATGTTAACTTAATAAAAATACTTTTAACTAGTTCTAAGATATTTGTATCTTTTTTATACAGCAGATATAAAATTACCATCATAACTATATTTTTTAAACAAATGTTAAAAGGATTTAACATTTATGAGTTCTTTCGTAAATCTTCATTGTGGTGGAGAAGTTACTTTAGACTATATCATTAGAAAAGACCCTGATGCCTGGAAAGATTGAAGGCAGGAGAAGAAGGGGATGACAGAGGATGAGATGGCTGGATGGCATCACCGAATCAGTGGACATGAGTTTGAGTAAACTCCGAGAGTTGGTGATGGACAGGGAGGCCTGGCTTGCTGCAGCCCATGGGGTCGCAGAGAGTTGGACATGGCTGAGTGACTGAACTGAACTGAATATAATGATGATGTTACCATTTGTTGAATACCTACTAAGTACTATACACTGTGCAAAGCATTTATTTACTGAAGTATAGTTAACTTGTAATGTTGCATGAGTTTCTGGAATACACAAAGTGATTCAGTTATACATATTTTGTTCCTGTGGTTTTTTTTTAAATTCAGCTGTGGGTTGTGCTCAGTCAATTATGTGTCTTTATTTCTAGCTATTCAGGTGAAAACAGGAACCCTTTGTATAAGTGCATGGAAGACATTTGTTGGTTAAGATAAAACCTGTAAGGGAGGACTATTATGTGTTAGTTGCTCTGTCGTGTCCAGCTCTTTGCCACCCCATGGACTGTAGCCCACAAGGCTCCTCTATCCATGGGGTTCTCCAGGCAAGAATACTGGAGTGGGTTGCCATTTCCTTCAACAGATACCTGGTCTCCTGCACTGCAGGCAGATTCTTTACTCTCTGAGCCATCAGGGAAGACTTACGTGTATATATATACACATGTATGTATATATACATACATATACACACACACATATATCTATATATTCATTTTTCTTTTTCATATTCCTATTATAGTTTAATACAAGATACTGAATATAGTTCCCTATGATATATTGTAGCACTTTGTTGTTAATCTATTTTATATATAATAATTTGTATTTGCGAATCCCAAACTCCTAATTTGTACTTTCTCCTATCCTCTTTTTTCTTTGGTAACCATAAATTTGTTTTCTATGTCTGTGAGTCTACTTCTGCTTTGTAAATAAGTTCATTTGTATCACAGTTTAGATTCCACACACAAGTGATATCATATGCTATTTGTCTTTTTCTCTCTGACTTACTTCAATTAGTATGGTCATCTCTAGGTACCATATTGTTGGAATTAGTATTACTTCATTCTTTTTATGACTAAGTAATTTTCTATTGATATCTATATCATATCTTCTTTATCCATTCATCTATCAGTGGACATTTAGACTGCTTCCATATATTGGCTATTGTAAATAGTGCTTGCATAAACATTGGGGGGCATATATCTTTTTGAATTATAATTTTCCCAGATGTACGCCCAGGAATGGGGTTTCAGGATTATATGATCTCTATTTTTAGTTTTTTTTAGAATCTCAATATTGTTCTCCATAGTGAATGTATCAATTTACCTTCTCATCAATACAGTAGGCGGGTTCCCTTTTCTCCATATTCTCTCCAGCATTATTTATAGACTGTTTGATAATGACCATTTTGACCAGTGTTAGGTGATATCTCATTGTAGTTTGGGTTTGCATTTCTCTAAGTAATGTTGAGCCTCTTTTCATGTGCTTATTGGCCATCTGTATATCCTCTTTGGAGAAATGTCTCTTTGGGACTTATGCCCATTTTTTGATTAGCTTTTTTTTTTTTTTTGCTTTTTAGTATTGTGAGCAGTTTGTGCATTTTGGAAGTTAACTCCATGTTGGTCTCATTGCTTGCAAACATTTTCTCCTAGTCTGTTAGTTGTCTTTTCATTTCATTTTGCTTATGGTTTCCTTTGCTGTGCAAAAGCTTAGGAGCATGATTAGATCCCATTTGTTTATTTTTGCTTTTATTTAAGAAAACATCAGTATGATTTATATCAAAGAATGTTTTGCTTATGTTTTCTTCTAGGAGTTTTATGGTCTTATATTTAAGTCTTTAAGCCATTTTGAGCTTATTTTTATGTATGTTATGAGAAGTGCTCTAACTTCACTGATTGACATGCAGCTGGGCTGCTTTCACAACACCACTTGTTGAAAGGCTACCTTTTCTTCACTGTACATCCTGTCTCCTCCTTGGGAGACTAATCATAAGCATATGGGTTTGTTTCTGGTATCTCTATTCTGTTCTGTTGATTCATGTGTCTGTTTCTGTGCCAACACCATGCTGTTTTGATTACTGAAGCTTTGCAGTATTTTCTGAAATCTGGGAGGGCTATGTCACTAGTATGCAAAGCACTTTAAATGAATTATTTAATACTTGAAATCTCTCTTTGAAGTAGTGTTATTAGTAGTAGTTCTACCTTACAGATGAGAATACTGAGTCTCACAGAAATTATATGTTTTCCAAGGTTATACAGCTAGTAAATTGTGGAGCTGGAATTTCTAAATTAGGTCAGTATGATTCTAAATGATGAGCTCTTTAAACATGGATATAAACATGGATAACTTCCAGTTATCCTATATCAGTGTTTCTCAAAGACTGTTCCCCAGATCAAAAATATCCACATTATCTAGGAAACCGTTAAAATGTAAACTCTTTAGCCTGCCTCTGACTTACAGGAATAGAGACCCTAGGAACTGTCTTCAATAATCTATGTTTTAACATCTTCCAGGTTAATTTTGATGCATATTATAAAATGTGAAGCAGTAGTATTAAAAGGATTTTGCACACTATTTCACTAGAGGGCAGTGGGAGAGAGGGAGCTTCCTCATGCTACCAAATAATTTTCCTACAATTCAAATTACTGCTGACACTATTTACCTGGAGGTAGCATCACACTCCACAGACGAAGGACTCAATCCCATTAAGATTGTCCCCTCTCCTTCACATGCCACTCACAAGTCGAGGTTGTTAACTGTGCTTCCGACTGGCTAGTTATAAATCTGAAGTTCCCAAGACCCCCTTCTTGGCTTTAATTAGTTTGCTGAACTAGTTCACATAACTCAGGAAAGCCATTTAGTAACCAGATTACTAATTTATTACAAAGGATATTAAAGGCTATGAATCAGCAGAGGAAGATATATAGAGAGCAGGAATGAGGAAAGAATGTGGGGATTCCACACTCTCTAGAAGTCACTCTCCCCCAATCTCCATGTGTCCACCTACTTGGAAGCTCTCCAAACTCCACCTTTTTGGGGTTTTGTGGAGGCTCCATTATACAGGCATGGCTGAATAAGTCATTGGCCGTTTGGTACTGAATTCAATCTGTAGCTTCTTTCCCCTTTGTTGGGAGGTGGGGGTAGGTGGGGGTGATGCAAGATCCAACCCTCCAATCACAGGTTCTCATTATAAAATGCTGGTTCCCCTGATAACTAATCTCACCCCTTTCAAATTTTTTTTTAGGTGAATATTTCAGAAGTCGCTTCATTAACATAACAAAAGACACATTTTGTTGCTCTCATCACAGGAAATCCCAAGGGTTTTAGGAGCTTTATGCCAGAAACTGGAATGAAAACCAAATATATATTTATTATAAATCATAATGTAATAGTATACATTAACATTAAGACCAAATGTTAGCAATTTGATTTTCCTTAAATTAGGCATGATTAGAGATATATGTCTGGACAAAAAGAAAAATGCCTAAATGGAATGATATGAAAGATTCTGGGAAGGTGTGCCTACCCAAAGAATTACTTATGGTTCAAGGTTAACCTTCTTTTAAAAAGAACAAATTATTTCATACAATTAAAACTAAGGCACAAATTTAACATTCTTACACTGCCTAGAACACACATTCCATGCTGCTACTTACAATTGAATTTTTTTTTTTTTGTATTTTTGTTTGCTTCTTAGTTTTTAAGAATCAAGTCTCCTAAAGCCTTGTTTAGTTGATACAATTATTGTAATATTAGCTGTCAATGAAAGTGTGCCTTCTGTCAAGAACCATGATGAGTTCAAGAATTTACCCTAGTTTTAGCCTAACAAGTCAGTCTGCAACTCTGTGAGAGGAATCACAAGACAAAAGACTTTACTACTCACAGCAATAACAAGAGCCAGAAAATTAGCTTTTTCTATGCAGGTTCCTCAAGCTCCAGCTCCCACAGAGTGATGCAGACAACCAGGTGATATAATACCTGCACACACAGTGAATTGCATTACCTAAGAGGAACAGTGAGCCTAGAGGAAACGTGAACCTTTTCTAATGGGCAGTAAACATGCTTGCTCTTCACTCCAGAAGGAGCCACTATTTCCACCTTTCAAAGGTAAGCAAACCTGCTTTTTTTTTTTCTTTCTGCTCTAGAGGGAGATACTTCTCTACCGCCCAAAATTATTTGTTATACAAGCATCCTTGAAAAGAGAGCCTGGATAAAAGGCTTTCAGTCCTCTACTTGCAAGACATGCAGAAACACAAGAGACCCATAGAGAACTGTCTCCAGACACCTTCATTTCATGAATGTTTGGCAGGAGTCACCCTCTCCATTAAAATGCCAACTGCACAACTAATAGTTGTGCTAATAGCTGCACAAAACTAAAACATTAGATTTGTTTGTAATATAATTGCTTATTAAATTTTTAGAAGATGACATATGCTATGTATTTTAAAGTCTTTTGTAACTTAAGTGAAAACATATCTTGATTAGAAAATTGTCTAGACCCTAGGTAGTTAAGTTCTGCTTTGTATAATTTAAGGATATATGTGTTATTTAATATTAACTTACAGATTAAGATTTTTTTAATCCACCACTAAATTTTCAGAATTCAACTCTTCTCACACTGTGATGTTGCTTAGCAACAAGGCCGAGCAACACACTGCTTTTAGAGAGGAGCCAAAGTATCAAATTGGAGTGTCCTAATAAGAGGCGTTTAGAAAAATAGCAATTATTTACAGTGTGAAGTATTAATGTCTGATACAATTAAGACTAACACTTATTTCCCACTTTGGAATCAATTCTCTGACTTAAGTGCTCACACTTCTGTCTGAATCAGGAAAAGGGTAAAAGCTGGCTTCGGAAGCAGACTGAGTGAATTAGTATGGCTCCATTTACATTTCTTCCTTAGTAAATAATATTTCTTTAATTAAGGCCTGTACCCTATGAATAACTACATCAGATGTATTTTATATTTTGATATGAGGTGATAATTATTTTTTCTGGTACTTGTTTCCTGTTTTCATTTATTTACTAACAATAAGATTAATTATAAAACCCTATAACTCTTTAAATACCTCTCAGAACAAAGAGCAAATACATCAAACTGGTAGAAGGAAAGGAAGAAAGGAAAGTGGGACAGAAGGAATCAAAAAATAAAGAGAAAATAATTTAAAGAAATTTAAAATATATAACTACTTATTCAATGATTATGATAAACACTGAGAGAAACATATTAGGAGGAAAGAATTTTTTTTTGAGTTAAAAACGTTTGCAATTTTGGCCACACTTTAGTATAGAAATGCTAGTTCAAACAACAAAATTTATCTAATGCACCACAGTGACCACAGTGCTTAAGGCTTACTAACAGAAACTACAAATAACATTGAGGCTTCTTAGCCTTCCTGAGAACAAATTCTTACTGCTGCTGCTGCTGCTAAGTTGCTTCAGTCGTGCCCGACCCTGTGCGACCCCATAGACAGCAGCCCACCAGGCTCCCCCGTCCCTGGGATTCTCCAGGCAAGAACACAGGAGTGGGTTGCCATTTCCTTCTCCAATGCGTGAAAGTGAAAAGTGAAAGTGAAGTCGCTCAGTCATGTCCCACTCTTTGCGTCCCATGAACTGCAGCCTACAAGGCTCCTCCATCCATGGGATTTGCCAGGCAAGAGTACTGGAGTGTGTTGCCATTGCCTTCTCCAAACAAATTCTTATTTTCCTTAATATTATCACTCAGAATTGCATTAACACCAAGCTTTTCTTTCCCTAGGTCCATGTCAAAATTCATCCTTCAGAATTTCCCCTCTGAAAATTCTTCTGCTTTTCTTTATGACTTTGTAATGTTGTCTTTGGTACATGTATCCATGCATGTGTGGGGAGTAAAACATAAATTATTCTATAGCTTCTCAAGTACACAAAATCTATAGAACTGAATTACTATATCAACGTATAAGGACAGAAAGTCTTCTGGTTAGTTCCTTTTGTAAAGTCCAAGAAAAAGAGAGGTGTGTAATCACACACCACATGCAGGAAGTACTCAATATATATACTGCTACTTAATACACTAGCATGATAGCAATTTTAAGTAAAAATCAAGGTAAGGTTGTTGCTCAAGGAATCACATGAAGGAGATTCAACAAGTTAAATAGTAGGAATCTATTTCAATCATTTATTGTGTAATGAACCACCACAGAATGTGCCTTAAAGCAATAACCACTTTATTGGGTTGTAATTCTGTTGGACTAGATGCTCATATGGGCAGTTCTTCTGCTGGTTTATTTTACAGTCACTCGAATGAAGTTATCTGATGGCACAATTGGAGCTGGAAGACATAAGACAGCCTCAATCACATTTCGATGGTTGCTGCCATCTGGCTGACCTTGAATACATGTACTATGATGGCTTTTCTCTAAGGCAATGGCACCCCACTCCAGTACTCTTGCCTGGAAAATCCCATGGATGGAGGAGCCTGGTAGGCTGCAGTCCATGGGGTCGCTAAGAGTCGGACACAACTGAGCGACTTCACTTTCACTTTTCACTTCATGCTTTGGAGAGAGAAATGGCAACCCACTCCAGTGTTCTTGCCTGGAGAATCCCAGGGACTGGGGAGCCTGGTGGGCTGCCATCTATGAGGTCGCACAGAGTCGGACACGACTGAAGTGACTTAGCCACATGGCCTTTCATATTACAGTATGCTAAGTAGAGCATGATGGTGGAAACATTTCAAGGCAAAAACTGCAAGGCCAGTTTGGAACCAGACTCAGACATTGTCCATCACGTTGGCCATATTCAAAGAAAGTCATGGTGAGCCCAGATTCCAGGTGGGCAAAAGGATTCAACTTTCAGTTGGGAAAATGCTTAAGTCACACTGCAAGGGGGCAGGCACAGAAAGGTAAGGATAATTGTTGCAGAAATCATTACAGGTAATCTACCACAGGATTGATTGGAAGTTTATCCTAGTGTTTATAACATGATTAAAAATTAAAAACAGAGTAATCTCACACACATACACAATTCTCTTTCAAATTTAGGGAACTAACAATTAGAGCCCCCATTTCTCTTTTTACTTCATGCTCTAAGAGAAAGCACAGGCCAATATTATCCAGATATTTTGAGCCTATCTTTAACTTCTGACATACATACTTGGTGACATAACCTGATATGCATAGAAAGTGGATATAGACATACATAGGATGATATGCATAGGATGGATCACCAAATATTTTCAAAGACTAAGTTTTGAAGGGACAACCCAGAATTTTGACTAAATACATATAAATGTCCATCTTTGGATTGAGGCAAGCTCCTCTCTGATGTTAAAAGATCTTTAACTTTTTGAAAATCTATGCTGAAGGCTGTTCAATAAATTTGTTTTCACACCATCAACACTAACCTACCCCTAGAGTTCCCTGCCCTCATTTCTGAAAGTGACTCTCTAATTAATGCTTTGATCATAAAATATGCTTATACATGTTTGTGGACTAAAGTCTTGACCGCTGTCCTCTCCTAGTTACACTCAGAGGAACTTAGCTCCATTTACCCAGTCAGCCGGTGAGGGGTAAGCCCACAGAGACACCAGTCAGCTGCTTTCAGTGGGTGCACAGCACCGACTTCTTCATAAAAACAACAGAAATTAGAAACTCAAAAATTCAGTTCCGAAAGCATCCTGTCAAGGCATCTATTACTATGTTTACGTGCCCAGTAGTGTAGTTGTGTCTGACTCTGTGACCCCATGGACTACAGCCGGCCAGGCTTCTCTGCCCATGTGATTTCTGAGACAAGAATACTGGAGTGTGGTGTTGCCATTTCCTCCTCCAGGGGATCTTCCCCACCCAGGCATTGAACCCACGTCTCCTGTGTCTCCTGCATTGGCAGACAGGTTCTTTACCACTGGCCCACCTGGGAAGCCTATACTGTTACTATATTTTTACTAATTTTTTTTGTTTGTGATGACCTCTTAAGAGTCTGGAGTTAAAATACATATTCTTAAGGATGTTCATTCTGGACAATGCTAGAAATAGTTAAAACAGATAATGTAAAACATTTTAGTATGAGAGCTCTTCTTTTATTTCTCTATTATTACAGTAATTTCAAATTGAATGCTGCTTTTTTACTTTCACCATCTGGCCTCTCTTTTTTCCTAAATCCAGGAATAATCATTTTTTTTATAAAATGTCTAATAAAATGAAAATAATCCAAGTTCCAAATTCTGTATTTGTTTCCTAAATATTCCTTCTAGAGATAGGAAACATAGAACTTAGACCTCACTTAGTTTCAGAACATCAGAACAAGATTGACTCTGAAAACCAAATTTCTAGTGATGACCTTAAAAGGAGGCACAGATGAGGCAAATAGGCCTTGACATCTCCACCCAGATATAATAACTCCAGTCAAGTGGTAATATTATTTATTAAATATTATCCTGGACTTCGATGCCATGCAGGACAGAAGAGAAATCAGTCCTTGACCCAGGGTATGTGCTTCATTCATTATGCAAGTGAATCCAGCACAATGATCATTTATGGACAAATTTCTCCCTTATTATATTGTATTGTGATATTTTCCTATGTTCACATCTTTGGTAAAATAGATTATTTCTTTCAGAACTTACAGGTTGAAAATGTAATATGAAGAAACTAAGAGGTTTCTGTTATTAAGAAATTTATAGGAATTTTCCACAAGTAAAGATATTGACTTGGAAAATGAAACCAGACATGGCACATTCACTAATAAAATGAGTCCCTGAAAAGATGGACACAAATTTAAAAGCTTTACTGAAATTCTAGAGTTAATATAAAAGAATAAGAAAATGAGCTGTGGAATTGTCATGGATTCTAAACGGAAGAATTTATTTTGTTCTGTGGAATTCTCCTCCTTTCTCTTTTTGTCAAGACTTCAACCCTATTTCCTTTCGGAACTGAGAGGAAATTACACAGGTTTTCATACTGTGGGTTCTGGAGGTGAGGTGTGGATACCCCTGCTACATCCTCACAGAGGAGATGAAGCCAGCAGAGGCCTTAGAAAACAAGGACCTTTCTAAAGTCCTTTGTGGTAAATGTTCTGATGAAAGAGGAAGAACAGTCATAAGACAGGAAGCCCAAAGAATAGAAAGCAAACTCTTCTGTTCTTTCATGACCTAAAATAATTCACTAAATTAGCCTTAGATATTTTCTAATGCAAAGAAGGAAATATCATCCAAAGGTTGAGGTAGAGGTTGACGTAACAGTCATCTGAAACAGTGTGTGCTACTTGCTAATGTCTCATTATATAGAAAACAGTCTCCTACATTTTGTACATAATTTGATATTGAGCCATGGGAACACAAATATTATATTTTTATGGCAATGTTTAATGATTTCTCCCTTAGACTCTTATGAAGAGTAATCTATATGCTGACATTAATGTTTGTTTTGGATCTATATTACTTGGTAAGGTAAGCAAGGAGAAGACCCATTCAGGCACTAATTAATAAAAAGTGCTGGGCAACAGAAGGGTGACCAGAAAAGACTTTGCTGTTGTTATTCAACTGCTAAGTCATGTCTGACTCTTTGTGACCCCATGGACTGCAGCACACCAGACTTCCCTGTCCTTCACTATCTCCCAGAGTTTGCTCAAACTCATGTCCATTGTGTCAGAAAAGTCTAGAGAGTCCATCAGTTTCTGTATATTTCCCTAACAATGATAAGCCCACTTTCCTTTGCAGTAAAGAAACAAATATGCCAAAATAATCAGCTTCTTGTAATTAGGCTCATTACGGTATTATCTTACTAGGGGCTTACCTGGTAAGTATTGGTGTTACCTAGGGTTTTCCAGGTGGCTCCGTGGTAAAGCATGCATCTGCCAAAGCAGGAGATGCAGGAGATGGGGTTCAGTCCCTGGGCTGGGAAGATCTCCTGGGGAAGGAAATGGCAACACACTGCAGTATTCTTGTCTGGAGAATCTCACGGACAGAGGAACAGTCCATGGGGATGCAAAGAGTCACATACGGCTGAGGGCGGAGCATGGCACAGACAGCACGGTGTAATCTATATGCAATTTACCAAACAGCAGCTACGTGCTATGCTGTGCTTAGCCGTTCAGTCACTTCCGACTCTTTCGAACACCATGGACTGTATACCACCAGGCTCTTCTGTCCATGGGCATTCTCCTGGCAAGGTACTGAAGTCAGTTGCCATCCCCTCCTACAGGTGATCTTCCCAACCCAAGGATCGAACCCAAGTCTCCCACATTGCAGGCAGATTCTTTACAGACTAAATCACCAGGAAAGCTCAGCAGCAGTTATAGCAATAGTTATATTGACGTTATATAATATTTCTGGGGTCTCTTAATCATCAAATTCCTACTGCTCTTTATCTTTGCTTTTCTTTAGTTGGACTATGATATGCCGAGATGTAGTTTTCTGTTTTGTCTTTTTTTCTTTCTTCTTCTTCTTCTTCTTTTTTTTTTTTTTTAAACTATTTCTCTTTCTTAGTGTTCTCTGAGCTTCTTGGATCTGTGGTTTGGTAGCTGATATTTATTTGAGAAAATTCTCACTCATTACAGTTTCTAATATTTCTCCGTTTCCTTTTACTCTTCCATCTCTTTCTGATATTCCCATTGCACATGTATTACACATTTTGAAGTTGTCCCACAGTTCTTGGATATTCTGCTCTATTTTTCTGTCTGTTTTCTGATTACTGTTTAGTTTTGGAGGTTTCAAATGAGATATCATCAAACACAGAGGTTTTTCCCTCAGCTGTGTCTAGCTCACTAATAATAAGCCCATCAAAGGCATTCTTCATTTCTGTTACAGTGTTCTTGATCTCTAACACTCAATTTTGGTTCTTTTTTAGAATTTTCATCTCTCTGCTTCCATTGCCCACCTGTATGCTGTCTACTTCATCTGTTGGCTCCCTTAGCATATTAATTATAATTGTTCTAAGTTGCTGGTCTGATCATTCACATCTGCCATGTAAGTGTCTAGTTCCAACACTTGCTTTGTCTCTTAAAACTGTCTTTTTAGCCTTTTAGTATGTCTTGTAATATTTTCTTTAGAGCTGGGTGTGATGTGCTGGATGAAAGAGACTGAAGTGGTGAGGCGAAGGGGAAGGGAAGCATTCTGTGCCCCTGTGGTTGGGTCTCAGTCCCGCAGTGAGTCTACGCCTCTAGACCCAGACTTTGTAAGTGCTTTTCAGTTTTGTTTTGTTTCATCCTTTCCTCCCCTTGGTGGGACAGGATGACTCAATGGAACTGGAGTTGAGTTTTTTCTTTCCACAGGTCAGTTGGGCCCTGATAAAACCCCAGAAAGTTAGGCTTTGGTTGAATAGTTTCTCCCGAGGGCAGACCTTATTAAGAAGAACAAAATGCTCAGGTATATTCAGAATGATTCCTTCTCCCCTCCCCTTGAAAGAAGCATGAGGAGAGTTATTATATATATTCACTGTGAGGACCTGGGTCCTGATAGCGCTCCTGGAAATAAAAGTCATAAAAACGAGCAGGGTGTGTAGGATTTGACTGGGTCCCCTGAACATTTTTTGGCGGCATGTGGGATGGTTCCCCAACCAGAGATTGAACCTGGGCTTCTGCAATGAAAGCGTGAAAACACCAAATCCTAGCCACCGGGTCACCAGGGAACTACCCTCCTTCCCAACTCTTTAACTCCGAGTTGTCCACGCTGAGCCTCCAGCAATTCACCGATTACAATTCTGGTTTTCCTCCCCCTGTAATTGTTTCCACTGATGCTTCTTCTTGCAGGTTTCTGCTCCAGTAAGTACGGATTTACTCTATTTGCCTGTCAATCTCTCCAGTTTTGAAGGCAGCAGTTTGTCCTGTGACCTCATTTCCCTTACAGATCTAAGAAGAGTTGTTGATTTTCCAGTTTGTTCAGCTTTAACTTGTTAGGACAGAGTGGCAACTTCCAAGTCTCCTACATACCGGACCAGCCTACGACTGTCTACTAAGCAGTTCACACATTTTATCTCACAAAACCCTTACAGCCATCTGTTAAGAAGTATCATTAGCCCCATATCAAAGATGAGGAAGTCAAAGCTTTCAACAGTTGATTATCTTGACCAAGATATCCCAGGCAGTTTCTGACTGAGTTATCATCAAACCCAGGAGTGTCTCATACACAAACTACTACACGATATCTCTGCACTCATCCTCATTTTCTCTTCCACTGTTCTAGCCTGCTTTATCTTATGATTTCTTTCTGGAAGTAGTCCATGTCTCAAACTTTAGAGTCAGAAAAACCTTAATATAATGTAGAATGATAGGTAATTTTGGGACTCATTAAAATTACTTAAGCCTCAATTTTCATATATATAAAATGAGAAAAATAATTATCATGGAGAGGCAATACAAAGGTTAGAGAGAACAATCAGAGACAGAGACAGCAATATATCCATTGAATGGATTCATATATGTAAATGTAATTCTATCTATATTCATATGTGTGTGTGTTAGGCACTTAATACATATATGTTAGCCACTATACCTTAAACAATGCCTGCTTACCCCTTATCCAGACAATTGATTCAAACCAGATCATTCGTCTCTATCCTTCCTGTTCTTCATCAGTTCAAAGTGGTTCTGCCATTACCTACCTCAGTTAAGTCCCTGTCTTACTGGGTTCCAGGGCTTTAGGTGGAAAAGGTATCTTCTAAACTGAGTGCTAACTCAAAGACCATTCTTTTATTTAATAAAAATACAGTTAATTGTCTCTAAAATCAAAAAAAATATTTCACTGCTCAACTGTTACATGCAGAGAATCATATTATTATTAATAACAATATTATGTTTAGGTAACTGCTGCCACTTACTATTGACAAATAGAATGCTCCACATGAACAAATATTATCTTGCTTACTTATCCAGGCTGCTTCTTAACTGATGGAGATTTTATTATATAATAATAATAGATATCATTTTGTTATACAGTAATACATAATCACTTCATGCCTACTAATGCTTGAGTTGTAGTAGAAAATGAAAGATGAGGGAGAGAAAATAGTGAACATTTAATTCTCATTAAAGATCTGAAGTTTTAAGCAAGGGGCTTCCACATTTACCCACTGGTGAATGAAATTCTCCATGTTGTTGTTGTTTAGTCGCTAGGTCCTGTCCAATTCTGTGACCCCGTGAACAACAGCCCGCCAGGCTCCTCTGTCCAGGGGATTTCCCAGGCAAGAATATTGGAGTAGGTTGCCATTTCCTCCTCCAGGGGATCTTCCTGATCCAGGCATTGAATCCAGGTATCCTGCATTAGCAGGTGGATTCTTTACCGTTGAGCCATCAGGAAGCCTGAGATTCTCCATAGGGACCTCCTTTTTTGAAATACCAGATCCCAGCAACATCAGAATAAGCACATGCGGATTTTGGTTCCTGAAAAGGCACCTAATTGTGAAACATGAAATTGTGCTCTGATAACCACACGTGAAAGTTGCTCACAACTGGCCTTCATGGTGGCATCCTCCAATTGGTGCTGACCTTGTTTGTTTTCTTTTTGGCTCACTGATATCTGCAAAAGGGCCTTGGGTTTTATTCTCCTTACCACCCTGGTATAATCACCATCCAGGGATTATACTTCACAAGTCTGAAGGGACGAACTTGATTATGTGTCATCATGATATGTCTCTTGCCCTTCTGGAGACTGCCATTTTCAAAAACTGTTAGCACTGTTATTAAAGGTGTTTGCCAAATCCTAGTCTTTTCCACAAGACTATGATTTTTGGACTTATTCCTAACATGTCTTTGCTAATTCAAACTGAACTGCACTGTTCATAGTTGATTACCAAAAAATAGCCTCTAATTCCCTAAACAGGAAGATCATTAAAGTCACATTTTCGAGTGAAGGGACAGGCCCTAATTTACAGAGAAATAAATTTCCTGAAAGGGAGATACATTAAATAATTAGCTTTTCCTAACCTGTTTGAATTGGTGAATAAGATTAAACAGAGCCATTGATGGGATGAAGGAGCAAAAAGGAAGAGAAAATTATAGAGTATGTCCAAGAAAGATAAAAATGAGGAGCTAAAATTTTGGATCCCTGGATGCAATGGACTGGCAATGTCAAAATAAAGGGAAGCACTAGCACAATATCCACGAGAATAATTCCAAATATTTCAAAATTGTGCCCAAGGCTAATCCTGAAAGACCAGAACATATCTCAGAAAGGTTGTCAACAGCATAGGAGAATTTCTACCTAATGGAAACAAGTAAAAGGGGGTGTACTGAGCTACATCTGAGGTATAGTTCCTCCCTTGGGTGTTTATGAAAATACCAAATCCATGCCAATTTTTTCTAACTTCTTTCTAAAATATGTTTCTACCTCCTGTTTAGGAGTCTTATAGATTTCAATCTTTAATTCATAGTTGTGGTGTCAATGTAATTCAAAGGAGAGGCAGATATCTGATCTATCTTGCTCTTAAGTCAGTACCTTTAGAAAACTAGAAAAAAAATAGAAAAAGTATTAATCTACACCTGAAAGGTAAAGAGATTGAAATAATTAAGTTCAGCTTTTGTAAGTATTGAAGCGTCTGTGGTGGTAGACTGTTGTTTTCAAATCCAAATCCTGGAAAGGTACAGAGGAAGGTATATTTCAAGATCAGAGGACTGTTTGAGGATCCTTTGGCTCCTCTGTGTTTACACTAACCTCAAATTAAATATCAGCACATCCTGTCACATTAATTTAAATCTTCACTCAGTTTACTCTGCTAAAAGAAATAGACAACTTGTTCTCAATGTAAATCGGCAGTGAAGAAAACAGAAAAAAATCATAAACTTACTGATTCCCTAGACTCATTCCCTACTGACTTAGAGACAAACTTCAAATTATAAAAAATTATTTTGGGTATTTTAGAAATCATAATCAGTCTCATATTTGGTAACCTGAAGCAGTTTTAATTTATTAAACCAAACAGCATTGTTGGAAATTACCTGATCCCTAAATTTTAAAGTGTGTTGATTTATTCAAAACTTATCTATTTGTGACTACCATGTACCTGGAAGTCTTAAGTCCTAGGTATATGGCAATAAAGAAGAACATCTACATGCAAGGAAATTTCTAGTGGGGTGAGGCATGTGTGCATGTGTGTGTATAGGAGTTATAGAACATGTATTATAAAAAGGCAAATAGGAAAAACAGTAATTTATGAAAAGTGATGAAAGAATGACTAAATCACCAGTTTCGATTTGACAGACAGGAAACTTGGGTAATATTTAACCCAAAATCTAAATGACAAAAGGAGCCAATTGAGCAAAGATTAAGAAGAACAGGTGGCACATGGACTTTTGAGTGGGAATGAGGAAGGAATAACCAATTTAGTTTATCATAGTGGATGAGACAAAGAGTTGTACAGAGGGCAAATCATATAGGATTTTCGAGACAAGATGAGAAATTTGGATTCATCTTGATTGTGATGGAAGTCATGAAGGGTTTTGAGGGCTAATATAATTCAAATTATCGTTTTAAAACATCCCATTGACCTCTGTGTGAATTGTTAGCTTACATACAATAAACATTTTAGGATAAGGAAAAGCGTACTGTCCCTTCTCCATGGAGATCATTCTCTTTTGTTCATTTTCAAAACGTGAGTGCCAATTTGGGGACAAACACTGTACTCCTTGCTGGAGATGCAAGTGAGCTAACATGGGTCCTCATTCTCACGAATCTGACTGTCTGAGAAGGGACACAGATATGAATTAAATAATCACACTAAGGATATATAAATAGTATCTGTAAAAGTCCTCTAAAGAAAGGAAACGGGTTTATAACAGTACATATCAAAGGATCCAAATCTAAGCGGGAAGTCATGGAAAACTTTCCCGGAGCTGTAATCAAAAGAATGAGTAGGAATAAACTGATTTTTACCTTAAGTACAACAAAAGTTTTAAGCAGGATGACGCGATTCAATGTGAGTTTTAAAGTGATCATTCACTCTAGCTTCAGTTGAAGAATAGATTGAAGAGAGAGCAGGATGAACACAGCAGGACATGTGAAGCAGGATCTCTGAAGAGACAGCCGAAGCTAAGAGCAGAGTGAAGGTAACAATGAAGAGAAAACAGATTTCACAGATACTGAGGTCATAAAGGCAATTGGTCTTCAAGACAGATTCGATATGAGGAGTGAGGGAAACAGAGAGGATTGGCCGGATCTAGTGAATGAATGATGATGCCATTTACCTGAGAAGGAATAGTGAAAGATGACCAGATTTGAAGAAAAAGATCATGAATCTGGTCATGTACATATAAATTGGTGATATCTTCCAACTATCCAAGTGATATGTCAAGTCAATAGTCAGATATACTGATATACCAGAGAAGAGCTCTGGGCTAGAGAAATAAATTTTGGTAACTAGAACTGTGAATGTGTTGAAATTTCCTGGTAAGGGACTATTAAAAAGGCCTGTTTCTGATCTCAAAGAAACTCCAGAGTTTGATGACCCAATAGAAAAAGAACGGCTTGCAAAGAAAATCTGAAAGGCATGGCCAGAGAGGTAACACGAAGAATGTCCAAAAATGATTAAGAACAACTGGGTAGAGCCCAGGAGTTTTCTCTATGTGAATATCTGTTTCTGCTTTATGAACACAGAAGACATGAGATTCCTGAGCTAGAGACAAAGGACTTTTTGACTCACGGCAAAAATAGTAGCATGATGTTCTTGCTGGTCCCCTGTGTGTCCTAAATCCCATGGAGTGATGTGAGGTGCCCAATATGGATACTAGCCCATTTAGGGGGTTGCATTATAGGAAAGAAACACTGAGCAGGAAGATTAACCACTTTTATAGTAAGGTGGAGACAACCATGCTCTTTATCTGGAACAAAATGTCACCTACTCCTCAGGGTTGCTTGCTCAAAACACAACCCCGAGAAATGGCCCAAGTAAGAACCGGACATGAAACAATGGACTGGTTCAAAATTGGGAAAGGAGTGCATCAAGGCTGTATATCGTCACTCTGCTTATTTAACTTATATGCAGAGTACATCGTGCGAAGTGCCTGGCCGGAGGAAGCACAAGCTGGAATCAAGATTGCCGGGAGAAATATCAACAACCTCAGACATGCAGATGATACCACTCTAATGGCAAAAAGCGGAGAGCAACAAAAGAGCCTCCTGATGAGGGTAAAAGAAGAGAATGAAAAAGCTGACTTGACACTCAGCATTCAAAAAACTAAGACCATGGCATCTGGTCCCATCACTTCATGGCAAATAGATGGGGAAAAGTGGAAACAGTGGCAGATTTAATTCACATGGGATCTAAAGTTGCTGCAGACAGTGACTGCAGCCATGAATTTAAAAGACACTTGTTCCTTGGAAGGAAAGATATAATAAACCTAGACACCATATTAAAGAGCAGAGACATTACTTTGCTAACAAAGGTCCCTATAGTTAAAGCTATGGCTTTTCCAGTAGTCATGTATGGGTGTGTGAGGTGGACCATAAAGAAGGCTGAGAAACAAACAATTAATGCTTTCAATTTACGGTGCTGGAAAAGATTCTTGAGAGTCTCTTGGACTGCAAAAAAAATCAAACCACTCAATCCTAAAGGAAATCAACCCTGAATATTCATTGGAAGGACTGATGCTGAAGTTGATGCTCCAATACTTTGGCCACTTGATGCAAAGAGCCGACTCACTGGAAAGGACCCTGACACTGGGAAAGATTGAAGGCAAGGAGAATGGGGTGGCAGAGGATGCCATGGTTAGATAGTATCACCGACTCAATGGACATGAATCTGAGAAAACTCTGGGAGATAGTGCAGGATAGAGGAGCCAGGCATGCTCCAGTCCATGAGCTCACAAAAAGTCAGATACAACTTAGTGACTTTTGAACAACCATGAACAGCACAACAACAAAGAATAGTCAGGAACCTGATTGCTTAGTATAGCCAGGAAGAACACACAGGGATGCCTAGGGCCTGTTGGTGATTGTATCTTTCAACAATGATCCTGAAATGACAAACAAACTCAGGGCAGAGAAAAAACCTCAAAAGGATACAGCAAAACAGAGGTAATCTTCAACCCAATTAGGAGCTATTTCATCACTGAGCATGCGTGCTAAGTCGCTTCAGTAGTGTCCAACTCCTTCTGACCCTATGGACCACAGTCCACCAGGCTTCTCTATCCATGGGATTCTCCAGGCAAGAATACTGGAGTGGGTTGCCATGCCCTCCTCCACGGATCTTCCTGACCCAGGGATTGAACCCACATGTCTTACGTCTCCTGCATTGGCAGGTTAGTTCATTACCACTAGCGCCACATGGGAAGCCTTTTCATCAGGGTGGTATAACGTAAAAACACATTGTGGGGTGAGCGTGGGGTATGAAAACAAAGATCACAAACACAGAATACTTTTTTTAAAGAGGTTCAAATATGAGAAGAGAAAATTTTAAAATGATGCTTTGAAGTGATATATTAAAATGATAGAATTTTTTAATAGGTCAAGTCTTGACCTATTTAAATACTGCTTAATACTGACAGAAATGAACAAATGAAATGTTCTACAAAAAAGGATATAAAATACCATTAAATTTACATTAATCTTCTTTAAGACATTATTATGAGTTTAATTGTGTCCTCCCCCAAAATATATAGAAGTCCTAGCCATCAGGATTTCTGAATGTGACCTTATTCAGACATAAGGCTATTACAGATGATCAAGTTACAATGAGGTTATTAAGGTGGACCTAATTCAATATGAATATATCCTTTTAAAAAGGGGAACTTTAGGCAAAGAGACAAACATGCATAGAGGGAAGCTGGTGTAAACACGTAAGGAAAATGTCATCTTCAAACCAAAGAACCCCTTAGGTTACCAGAAGTTAGGTGACATAGAACAAAATCTCTACACAGCCTTCAGAAGGAACTAACTACACCTTCATCTTGATTTCAAACTTCTAGCCTCCAGAACTGTGAAAGTACATTTCTGTTCATTAAGCCACCTAGCTTTTGGTACTTTGTTACAGCAACCCTAGGAAACTAATACAATCATTTTCAGAAAGACTAATTTCAGATTATAAGAAACAAAAAGCAAAAATTAAAACCTTATGAACATATTTTATTTCACTGCATTTCTGTGGAACAATGGTCACAGCATATGTCTTTTTCAGGAGCGTATCATGTGAAGAGCGCTACTAAAATGTTCATTCTTGGAGAAACCTCACAAAAAGGAAGTAAAGCAAGGGGAAACAGAAATTCTTGTGAAACTGTTCCCTTAGCAAAACGAGAATTCAATGTAAGTTGGCTTATTTAATGGATATTCAATTATCAAACACTTTGCATTTGTTAATATAATTTTTCAAAAGAAAATAGGGAATACAATTTCTTGTAAGTATACGTGAAAAAGAATTGATCATTGAGGAAGTGGCTTTCTGAAATGGACTAAGCCCATCTGTCAGAACAAGAAGCTTAAGCAATGACTTCTCTAGTTAAAAATCAATAAATAAATAAATCATTTAACTGCTCACTATGGTTTTATGTTTCCTCATATGTACACAAAAAATTATATTAAATCACCCCCAAGAATGATTATGGGAATTACTTCAAAAACACATGTTTTTAGGATAAGTGCTTTATCCTGCGTGAATTAAACACATAACTGAAGCTGAAACCATTTCTGATGACCTGGTAACCTTTGGCTCCTACACACAGTTCATTTGTTTTGACACAGATGGCAAACTTAATCTTTATATTTTTTCTTATTTAGTTTTCCTTAGGATGCCTTTCTGGGGTTTGCTCTGGACTCCATCCGGGGCTTTCTTTAATTCTTTTAGGTAGAATGTTCATCCATTCACATGGTTCCAGCTACAGCTGGTTAAAGGAGGCGCATCTGCACCTACGCTGGACAAGGGCTCTAGTGGGCTCACTATGGTTAATCTTCCACAAGTTTAACACAGATGAATTTCTGCAGTCCCTAGCTCTAAGAAGTTTTTTTTTCCTTCCTATTTTATAATTATTATTTATTTGAAAAAGGGAAAATATCTCATACTTTGTCTGGCTAAACAATCTTTGGGACATTTCCATTTAGCTCTCCACATGCCTCCAAATATCACACAAATTTCTCCCTGCAGCATAACTGAAATACAAGTAAATGACTCTGACCACATGATCAGAGAAATACTCCAGTAAAATCAAAGGTAAAGAGAATGTTCCTGGACAGTCCAGAGGAGCACACATCCATCTGGGCAAACAGAGAAGAAAAACTGGCTCAAGTTGTTGAAGTCATTTCAGATTATTGCCAGCTCTTCAGAATGTACACGTCTGTGATGAAAACAAAATCACTCATTGGAAATTTTATAATTAGCTATCTTGTTTCCCTAGTTCTTTAAAAAAAAAAAGAAACATTCCAGGGTGGGCAGGGAAAACCACACCGTCATTGCGCAGGTCAGTGCTTACCAAATCAAAAATGGTTCAATCACCTGAAAAAAAATCTTCATACAAAAAGTAAATAGCAGGCATACCAGCCTAGCCTTCACACACTGGCTGACGTTCGCAGCATAACTTCCAAAGAGCCTCTGGTTATAATAGTGCTGCAAATATGTTGTGGTGGTTTCAAGACAAATAAAACATGAAAAATCCATTTATTTATAAAAATAAACTCATCTTAACTTTTCATTTATACAAGTATGCTTTTGTGCAATGGCTTACTCTTCAAAAAATATAGCTTACATTTAAGAACTCTGCAATATCAAGTTCTAAAATTCCTGAGAGTTAGTTTTATCTTTATAATTACTATCATTAGTATTTTTTTATTATTTAAAAGTTATTTGGTTTATTAGCCACTAGGCATGTAATTGCACACATACACACACTTCAGTATAATTTTAAAGTCCATATTAAATTCTTTTAATTACATGCATTTGGGTATAACTAAAATCCTAGAAATTAACCTAAGTATTTTTCTCCATATAGCAGTAGTTAGGCGTTGGGGGCAGAGAGAGAAGGGAGTGACATACTATGTAAAAATAATTTAAATATTTTGGGATAAACTCATAATTCTGTACCCTAGAGCTCACATTCAATGTTTTTTTTTCTTAAATTTAAGTCTCTGTTTAGTAAATTCAGATAATAAAGTACTATGTCCATTATCATTTTCCAGTAGTTCAGCACATTCTCAAGAGAAAAACATACTATTAAAATTATATATTTGTTACATTTATTAAAGGAAATAGTTACTTATTTTTTAAATGCATGGATTTTATTATTAAATTGTAGTTCTTATACTTGAATATACAGTTTTAAGTATATTGAAAGAATATAATACAGTTCTGTCATAAATATTTTGAAATATAACTGAGGAATATCCCAGGGCTCCTTTAATACAATTATGAGTAACATATCATACTGTTTATTATTTTTTTTTCTGGATTGTAATCTCACATCATTCTTATGCACAACCAGAATGAAAATAAGGAAGGGAGCCATTAAAATCCAATACATACTTTCTTAAGCTTCTCATGTGAAAAGGAATCAGAGAAAACTGCCATCATAGGGCATCATGAAAACATATCCTTTGGAATGATTCAACAATTAGTTGAAAATGTAAAACAATTTAAGAAGATAAAGGAGCTGTGACAGAGTTGAATATCATCCAAGTAACAGGGAAATTGAAACTAAGGAAAAGGAATAAAAACTCTAAGGAGGACATATATAGAAGAAAAACATTGGGTCAATGCATAAACCTTGAGAAACGTCACCCGAGTCAGGCATATATCAAAATATGTATAAAATTGGAGCATTTCAGATGTTTTCAGGGACCAAACTTCCACAAGAAGTCACAGTGTAATGAGTCTAAAAGGAAAATTAAGCAAAATTGTTATTTTTCCATTTTTAAAAAAGTACAGATTTATCATTGATTCTATTTTAGATTTTTATATACCAATGCTAGTTTGAGTTTTTTGGACCATGCCTAGTAACTGTATAAGAACTAAAATTACTAAGATTATAATAGTGCTATTCTAGTATGTCGGAAATGTGGATTTCAGCTCTACAGTTCCCCTTCAATATAATTATGTTCATAGATACCACATACATTCCAGTCACACTGCTATGACTCAAAATACTCTGAAAATATCTCCCAAGCCTATAATATATCATTCTGAATACTGAATAGTGACAGCCTTCCATATGAAGGTATACTTGATTTTGAGACAATTCTATAAACACAGTTTGTAGTTTAAAACTACTATATGCAAAATAACTTTAAAATGTTAATTAATAGCTCTTCATCATTGCTTCTTCATTTCCTTTCTCATCTTTGTCTTTTCCCATTCAAATACCTAACCAGATGTTCTCAGACCTACTAGCATGCTTTTAAAAAATATTTTTGCTTGCAGTACATCTCTGGGGGTGAACTCACACAGTGGTATTTTTCAAAAGTTCCCAGAGATGATTCTTTTGTGCAGCCAATGTCGAGAAAAACTAATTTGGTAATTTTATACTTATTATCAGGCTTCCCTGGTGGCTCAGAAGGTAAAGAATCCACCTGCAGTGTGGGAGACCTGGGTTCGATCCTCGGGTTGGGAAGGTTCCCTGGAGAAGGGAATGGCAACCCACTCCACTATTCTTGCCTGGAGAATCATATGCACAGAGGAACCTGGTGGGCTACAGTCTATGGAGTGGCAAAGAGTCAGACACGACTAAGCAATGAAGCATGCAGACATAATTATTATCTCAAGAAGGTGATAGGGCAGAACTGGAAAAAAAAAAAAAGTCTTGAGTCTCTTTCTATCTATGTGCTTCAGTAGTCTACATCCTTAAGGAAAACTCTGAGGGTTTAGAGAGGCAACTCCTGACTTTGGACCGGGAAAGGATAAGATGAAAAGTTTCCAGGAAGAAAGGGTGAAGACAAAAAAGGACAAGGCAGCTATGTCACAGTCAAAGGGCAATGTAAGGAGTATTGTTCCAGCGTCAGAGGACTGTGTAGTCATTTAGTCAGCCTAGATAAAAGGTCCCAGCTCCACGTAAGCAAGCCCCTTACTCACACCAGAGCTTACATTAGCTGTTTGGTCCAAATCACATCCATTGGCAACTTCCCTTTTGTAGCACCCCACACTTCCAGGATAAAGCCTTTCTACACCTTGAAGGTTTGGGTCTGTCCTTTCTCTTTCAAACTAAACCTGCAGCTTCTATTTGGAAATCCGAGAGAATAAATGTAATAGTCTTTTCCTACAGAATGACCTATGTCATGTATTCAAAAGGAGACAGGAAAAAAAAAAAAAAAAGAAAATTTCAATTTGAAGACATATCAGGCTTTTCTGTTTCTTTTTGTCTTTAAAGTGTATGGCAATGAAATGCTTTGTATTTATCTAGTGCTTATATTACAATGGGCTTCCCTTGTGGCTCAGCTGGTAAAGAATCTGCCTACAATGCAGGAGACCTGGGTTAGGTCCCTGGGTTGGGAAGATCCCCTGTGTTACAATAGGTTATTTTATTTTATAGATGAGAAATATACAGAAAATAATCAGGAATCATCCTTAGTCATAAAATAAAACAGGCCCTGAAGATCCCCTGTATTACAATAGGTTATCTCATTTTATAGATGAGAAATATACAGAAGATAATTAGGAATCATCCTTAGTCACAAAATAAAACAAGCCCTGAACCTATTCTTTAGCCTCTGAAATCTCTCCCATTTGGGAACTGAATTTTATGCCATCTGGCTCGAAAAGCAAAGCTTGCAATGTCAGGCAGTACTTGGAGGAAACAGCTGCATACAGATCACTCTGAAACCCTCATAAAAATATATGGTACTATCATTTTTTTCTTTTAAAAAATGTTTTATGGGATCCCCCATAGTATCTTTCACTAGTCTTGCTGTAAAAATAATGTTTATGGTGATTGAATATACTTTCAGTAAATAGCTTCTGTGGCTATCAAATGACTGTTTTTCTTCTGCATTTAATCACCTAGGAGGAGAAAAAGTGATGGCAAACAGATTTCACTGCCTTAAACAGTATTTGTTAAAGAAAGACTTTTGCCCTGGAGCATCTTACTCAGAAAGTAATTTCCTGGTCACTGCTTTGGAGCCATTGCCTTATTATTTAGGATTTTCTTTCTTCAGCATGAATCAGCTCTTTTTTTTTTTTTTTCTTTGTCTGGCCACTATCCACATAGTCCTAAGATGACATCATAGTCTTTTAACATCACAGTGAGTGAATAACATTCTCAATTTTTCTGAGGCTTACCAAGGCTCAGATATTCCTGTGCTGGTGATGTTGTATCTTATTTTGTACTCTTAAGAGTCCAGTGACCTTTGAGTAAACTGTGGATTCATGTGGATCTATGTGGATGATCCACTTAATTATGCAGCTTTTGAAATAAAATCTGGCCTGAGCAGTCTTAGAAATGTGTCACCCAGAATTAAAATGTGATCTATCTATCTCTAAAATTAATTTATTAATTGAAGTAATACTAAATGTTAAATAAGCAATTTTTTATAGTTTTAATATATGTTTCATGTATATTTCAGATAAATTCTATCTGCTACCCAACTAAAAAGTTAGGTCTTTATTTTTGACTAGTTTCTTTCTCACCAAAAAATACGGGTTCACTTTTGTTCTTTATAAGTTTGTTCAAAATAATAATAAAACCCTACCAACTGCTTCAACTTGAGAACACTTATTCCCTTTAAGAATGCTTGCTGTTGTTTGGTCGCAGTCGTGTCCGACTCTCTGCGACCCCGTGGACGGCAGCACGGCAGGCTTCCTTGCCCACTGTCTCCCTGAGTTTGCTCAAATTCATGTTCCCTGAGTCAGTAATGCCATCTATCCATCTCATCCTCTGCCGCTAATATGTAAGGCAGCACTGGATCCACGGCTATTATGACCCCTGAAGAATGCAAAGATTTTACTCAGCATCTCACTATTTTTGCCATTGCTGCATCATTTTAGTCTGAAGATTTTGCCTTCAGGATAGAGCAAAGAGGTAGTCCTCTGTAGTGGTGACCCCAGCAGCTCTTACCAGGGGTACAGTTTCTGCAAAACAACTGGGCTATACTAAATAGAGTCCCCTGTCAGTTATTCACGGGTGTGGTACATTCGCTCCTCTAATCTCTACCAAGCGAAGAAAGGTGTCAAAGTCATCTCTGCACTGGTATTCAGGGAGCAAGGAAAATCAAGAGTTAGCCACCACTATTTACAATACTGATTGGGTCACAAAGGGATCTGGAAAGCAAGGAGTTAGAATTAACAGGAAAAAGAGTTTAAAATAGACCCATGTTCTTTATATTTTCTGATAAAGATAAAGAAGGTGCTCTAAGAACCGGTCCATTTCCCCCCAAAAAACATAATCTTTAATGACACAAAGGACAGAGTATTTGAGTCTTTATAATTTTCTTTTTTTTTTTAACTTTTATATCATAGCATCTTATGATAAGTGTCCAGCATATATGTACGTGCATATGTGTATGCTTGGGCATATCTAAAATAGATATGCTTGACAGATTATTATACTGATCGACTAATATACCACTAAAAAAATATTTATTAGTCAAGTTACTGACAAATATTTTGATACAAAATAAAACTGAGACTTTAGGAACCTGCTGTGTTTACACAACACAATCAACATTATTTTTTATTTAGTTTCAAAATAATCATTTGTAAGGGCAAAACAATGCCAATTATCAGTCTGTTCCCAAGTCAACGTTTCAGTGTCCAAAGTATACTCTGGTGGAGAGTGAGTATGTTCAGAAGAATGTGTTTTCAAGATGTACTTAAGAATGATGACTGCATTATGGTTTTTTACACTTCAAGATTAAATGATATCTACTAAAAATAGAGGTGTGAATAAAGCTAGCCATTAAAAGAATACACAGCTCATGTTGAAAGCAGCCTGGAATCAATACACTGACACTTAATGTCACCAATACAGATAATGACAGGCATCTTATGAAATAAACAAATGAGTTACATTTTCCATTTCTACCCTAACATCAAACTTCTTATATAAAATTCTATCCTCCAAGTTACCAGATAATAATAAACAACCAGTAAACAATTCATACCAAGATTAATGCTCATAAAACTCAAAGCATGTTTTCTGTATTTACAAAAAGAAAATGTAAGCTACTAAAAGCAAACTCCAATTTTGTAACACTTCTGTATATATTAATAGTCAGTTAAGGACAGTGGACACTCAATAAACTCGGATTTTTCTTTATTATTCTATTTTTGCCATGATGAAAGACAATGGTGTCTCCAAATTATCATCAGCCACTGCTGCCGGAGGGCCCACTGGCTGTGTGTTTGGATGGTGAAGTAAATACAGAATGGAGTTTAATAGATTTCCTACAGGAAACAGCTTAAGTTAAGGATTAGGCACTATATTGTCCTATAGACCATTTTAATTATCTCAGCGATGTTATAAAAAGTTATGTATGTCTGTAAAACTTTCTAACTTTCTGTTGTTACATTTTGTCCTCATAAAGTTTTGTGAGGTAGGCAAGGCAGAAAGTGCTATCCCTAATGCAGAGCTGTGAAGACTGAGGCTTAGAGAGGTCAGATGATCTGCTTCAGATCTCCAGATTCTTCAGTGTTGTAGTCAGCATGTGAATCCAGGCCATAATAATGCAACAGCATCAACTTGTAAAAACATAACAGGATAACAGTTATTATCTCCCCCTGCCCATCATCCCACAACTGTCTGGGATTGCAAATATACATTCTATTAGGGGTAAACTGACCCAGATTTACATGATTTATAATCATGGATAAACAGACTCAGATTTCCTGCCCCAAGAGAATATCTCAATATATAAATAAGAATCTGAGTCAGAAATTTTATCAGGTGCCCTCAGAACACTAATGGCTTAATAAACAGTTGTAATACAAAAGAGTACTCAGGAAACATAAAAAGACAAGAAGAATTATTAAAACAATTTTGCTATGAGCTTTTATGACTTATTCACCCCTCTTCTCAAACTTATATTTCTGTATTCAAAAACCCACTGGACACTTGAACAGCTCACAAACAGAAACTGCTATGCAGAAAAAACTGTCTAGAACATTCAAGCTTCCTCAGCCAAAGGAAAGAGGTTGGGGAGACAGCGTCTTCCTCCTGGCAAAGCTAGAAGTGACCCATTGGCAGTGTTCTCCAAGATATAAAGGAAGAAGTGAAAGTGCTATTTGCTCAGTTCTGTCCAACTCTTTGTGGCCCTATGAACTGCAGCCCGCCAGGCTCCTCTGTCCATGGATTTCTCCAGGCAAGAATACTGGAGTGGGTTGCCATTCCCTTCTCCAGGGGATCTTCGCAACCCAGGGATCAAACCTGGATTTCCCACATTGAAGGCTAATTATTTACCATGAGAGCCACCAGGAAAGCCACAAAAGGAAGAGAAGAGAACAAAGAATATGGCTGTGAGTGCTTTCTGGGGGAGAGAAAATCTCTAAGTATCCTCCAACATTCTCCAGCACTGGCCTCATAATCAAGGCAAGATAGTTACCATTTTATCTGGATCAAATCACCTATCTCTGCCTCCATGCCTTTCTCTCTCACCATTATCATTGATTCCAGTGTCTTCATGGTTAACTTTAGGAATGGAAAATATGCATCAGACATACCACCAATCCATCACCCCACACCCATGGCAAATACAATGGAACTTCGTCCTCTTTCTGCATTCTTACCTGGGCTGATAAAATAGCATTAAGAATGCTGGAAGTTTTCCATCCTTACATATACCACCTTGAGAATAATAGGAAAAATGTGGTCATATTTTCCAACTCTTTTGTTTACCCCTTCCCATAATGGAGGAATAACTCAGTGAGACTGAGGAAAAGGACACTGCTCACGTATGGGCAAGCATATTGATTCTTGCCCTCCCTCCAGAATTCACCTGCCTGTAAAGAGAGAAGACTCCTTTCCTATTCTTCACCTCTGCCCAGTTGAAAGTTAAACACCTCTGCCTACTCATTCTATTTTCTTTTTTAATTAATTAATTTTTTAATTGAAGTATAGCTGATTTACAATGTCGTGTTCATTTCAGATGCACAGAGCAGAGATTCAGTTATACATAAATAAAGATATAGATATACATATATTTTTTTAGATTCTTTTTACTTATAGGTTATTAAAAAATACTGAATATATTTCCCTGTGCTACACAATAGGTCCTTTTTGGTTATCTCTTTTATATACAGTAATGTGTTTATATTATTTCTTTATCCTACCTCAACTGGTTGTGAAGTATCCTGAGGTTTTCAAGCAACTGATTAGCAAAAGATCTGTTCTGTCCACTCATAATCTTCCTTAGCCAAATCTAAAGGCTTAATTTTTAAAAGTCATAAGAAGTTATATTTTGGTCTCAAATAAGAGATATACTCTGCAAACCAAATTTCTGATCAATAAAGGTAATATTTTGATACACTGATTGGTCACCTAATCTTTAACATTGATCTGGGAAGCCATTACCTATTAATTGGAATTCTCACTCAAATTGAAATCTGTTCGTCAATCTTGCTCTGGTTCATAATTTTCCTTTGAAGACTAGCTTATTTTTTATTTTTTTTAAATGAAATGTCCCCCGTTCTGATTACTCTCATTTATTTTAATCTGTCACTACTAAATTCCAGTGTCCTTCACTGGCTTTACCACTGATCTAGTACTTAGCATATCCTACCTCATTATGTGAGCTATATAAGTTATATATTCAAATATATCTTATTCTTTAAATGAATCATAAGCCCACTCAGGGGAAGCCCTGTCTTTCACGCTCTTTAGACACCTCTGGAGTCTAAATTCAATGTTCAATTAATACTCCCTGACATCAATGATGAGATTCTAAGGAAATTACCATGACAGACAATGGTAATAAATGATTTGTATATTAAATTACCCTTGATTCATTTTATGTACATCAGCCTGGACTTCCAACCTTCTGGACAGATTAAGTAAAGCAACATAAGAAACACTTTTTCAGAGAAATCTCCACTGTAAGGATGGTTAGAAGCTGACTCTGTGTAAAATACAAGAGGCAAATATATCTTCTTTAAATATTCAGAGGCCACATGTTGTTTCCTTTGAAATTAATGAATTATAATTTGACTTATTCTGATATCTCAGGAAAATGCTAAGGAATATATTTCCCTGGCTGTATGGAGATTAAAATAGAGAAAATACTGTTAAACATAGTTATGTAGTTTTGAAATCTCTAGGCAATATTTTTCCATATTGGGGGAAATTATGAAGGAATATAAAGTAAAATTTGGTACAAGCTCCATTAAGTATATCTGAATGAACCCTTTTCTCTCAATGACCTTCTCAATTAAAACATCTTTTCAACTCAGATGGTCATTGAACTTGCCAACCCAAATCATCAATTCTCCCATCAATTCATTTAATGTATAATCTTGAGCAAGTCTCTCTATCTCAAGTTATTTCCTGCACTCTAGTTTTAATATGAAAATATTAATGCTTCCCATTTGCTGGCTTTCATGAAAAATGAGATGGAGCTCAGGTAACTCAGAAATACTTTGTGCTCTTCAAAAGAAAGATGTTTAAATAATCACAAACCTTTGCTTTCAACTAAGATTTAGAGAATAATACTACCTACCAATGAGATATTAACATGTGAGCTAATTGATGAATGGATTCAATGTATTTCAGAAATTTTAAAATTAGTAAATATAAGTTTATCATTGTTATAACTTCTTCCCCAGTGGTTATCTTTGTAAGCAGACCTACTGAATTCATTCAGTAGGTTATGAATTGAATTCATTCAAGTTATGAAAGTACCCTTTCATAACTTTTCTGTGGAAGATATTGTTCTGTAGTTCACATTAGAACAGGATAAGAGAAATTTGTGTAATAAAAGCAAAATGGAGTACATTTTTACATGTTGACAGAACATGCTTCTGCATCTAAAATCTAGATAATATTTAACATGCAAAGTTAGCAGTAAACATAGCAAAGATAGTTGTCTACCATGTGTCACCCTTCGTATATTTAACATGCATATTTACCATCCTCCTAGTGACATAAATTCTTCTTGTGCAAACATTCAGTAAATACTACCCAAGGTTAACACTAAAGCTCACAAGCCAGCAGAATAAAATCACAGTATCTTAATCCTAAAATAAGCTAAATTTTAATGTAATATCAAAAGGAAACAATAACAATAACTCTGAAGCACTGTTTAAAAATTTAAAAATCTTTTTCCCAGGCATATAAAACCTAAATGATTGGGGAACATGAGCATATGTATCCACAGAAACATATTAGCTGAATGGAGAAAAATTCTACTCTTTATTTCTCTACTTTAGAGAAGTCAGAGTAGAGAACCAAGAATCAAATCAAGGAGAGATATAATTTTCTCGTTCACTCATTTATGAACTGCTTACATTTAAGACAGTACCATTCACGTTCCTCTGAGATGTTACCTTCTGCCCCTTTGTCTTCTTTTCAGTAGCTTCTATGTTAATCCTTCATCATTAATCTTCCTAACTAATCTTCATCCTTCTGCACACAAAAAAAGGATGCTAATTTCATTCGAAATGTCCATAGTTGAAATGTTTTCAATTTGTCTGTCCCCGGTTCTTCCTCCTTTTCTTCCCCTCTTTCAATGCAAGCATCATTTATAGCTATAATGCATGCCAATGGAGGACCAATTATGTGTCAAGGACTCAAAGAACTTTGCACATACTCACACACTCAAATCACATATGCATATATATATACATACATGTACACATAACCATACGCACACCTTCACAAACGCAACTACATACAGTCCACAATCACATATACATATGCAAGTACTTATACATAAACACATTCTTAATTACACACATCACAATTACACAATCATATAATAACATATTCACACATGTATACAATTTAATCCTCTTAAAAATACTATGAATTGGGGTTCTATTATTATCATCTTCGGGGCTTCCCTGGTAGCTCAGCTGGTAAAGAATCTGCCTGCAATGCAGGAGACCCAGGTTCAATTCCTGGGTTGGGAAGATCCCTTGGAGGAGGGCATGGAACACCCACTCCAGTATTCTCGCCTGGAGAATCCCCATGGACAGAGGAGCCCAACAGGCTACAGTTCATGGCGTCACAGAGTCAGACATGACTGAGTGACCAGCACAGCCCAGCACATCATCATCTTTGCTTCTCAGATGATGATGTGAGATCCAGGGTGCTGTACAATATTGCACCGCTTGTAAGTAAAGCCAGTACTTGAAATGTAGGCAATCTGAGTTCACATTCTTAATCAAAATTCCGTTTGATTTTTTACCAACACAACGCCTGCAGTTTTTAATTCTAATAACTGATTTCCCTGTCAATACTGTGTTTAGTCTATAATTATTCATGTCCTAACCATATTGTTAGCCCCAAATCACGACCTCTCAGATAAATAAAGTGTATCCGTTTTGATATAATTTCTTTTGTAAAACACATTGGTAAATATGTAATAAAATATGTTTAACCATTATTAAAAATTTAGGTGAGTGAATCATCCTCTCTGAGTGCTAAATGTGTATTTGTGCTCAGCCGCTCAGCTGTGTCCCAGCTCTTTGTGACCGCATGGACTGTAACCCTCCAGGCTCCCCCGTCCATGGAATTTTCCAGGCAAGTATACTGGAGTGGGTTGCCGTTTTCTACTCCAGGGGATCTTCCCCACCCAGTAATGGAATGTGTGTCTCTTGTATCGTCTGCATTTGCATGCAGATTCTTTACTGGTGAGCCACCAGGAAAGGCTTGAATGGTAAATATTTTCAAAATAATATTTTACTAAATTTGAAATATTTAAGGATATCTATGTGTACCCATGTACTGCTTCTTCCATAATATTCCAACTTCATTTTCTTTACTCATGCATAATATTCGCCCCCATTTTTTGGTTCTCTCTTTTCTATATTCTTTCCCATTACTTTTATTCTAGCACAGACACACAAGAAACACATAACATTATCTCACCAGGATCATGTTCACCCTGAATCTTTGGACTCTGTCTGAACAGTATTAGAAATGCACTATTAGAAAAACCAACCAAAGTAGTCATTGGAATATGATCCATTTATTACACTAAAGTTGTAATTAGCTAGGTAGATCTAGTAACTTCGGCTTTTTAAAAATTTTTTACAACATTTGAAGATTTTTAAGTGCTTCATCTATTGACACAGGTTTTCTTTTGAACAATATACCCCCCGCCAAATCTAGGAAGATAATACATTTTATCAAGTCATTTAACAACAACAAAAAAAAATACAAAACGTTTTTACAGCATTTACCTATTTAACAGCACAGTAATAATGGCTGTTAAAAAGATTGTGTTTATCAATTAACTTCCTTGTCTAAACTTCATTTATTTATAAATTTATCAATTATTGGAACACTACATAGGCAACGCTTTAAAATTTGTTTTCCAGCAGTAACACTTTAATTATATCAATAAAAAAAGCTCTCTGCCTTTCCATTTGGGAAGGAAAATGTGTATTTCACAAGAGCAAGAAGCTGTCAGATAACCAATTTGTAAACCTAGAGAACTATGAAAAAAAGATAAATTCATGCTCAGTTTACACTATCCCTCAGAAATTTATAATCCTGCAAAAATAGACAATAAGCTCAAGGAATATTATTCAGTTCCCTCTCCAGACCTCCTCCTTGTCAAGCCCCATTTTATAGACCAAGAAATCAATGTGCAGAACATTGTATACCACTTATTCACTTAAAAAAATAGCCCATCTTCCCCAAATGTCCACGGCATTATAGAGTAAATTTCTTTCATGTTTTTTACAAAGGAAATTTTGCCCTAAAATAATTCTCAAGATTTATTTTCTCAGAAAAGTGTCTCTATATACCTATTACAAAAAATACATGCATACATGTATGCATCTAGTTATCTAGATAGATCATCAATATTATACTCAAACTACAAAATCTGTAGAGAAGTCCATATATTCATAGCAACATTAGCAATGACCTCAATACAAACTTTATTTAAATTACTAATTCATGACATTAATTTACCAACCATAAATGCACCTTACCAAGGACACACTACAATTTTGACTGCTGCATTTACTGATATTTTAAACAATAAATGCACAAAACTCTAGGTTTAATGTATTTTTAAATTGTTTTGCAAAAAATAAAGAGAAACAAAAAGTTCAAAAATCTTCATAAACATTTACCTCTTTAGCAAACTGTCTTTCATGTAAAAATGTCAGCTATGGATTGTTTAATGAAAATAAAGATTTTGTTTAGGATCTTCTTGTGTCATGGAAAACATTCAGGTTTCTAAGCTTGATGGAAATTCTGATTTATTCATGTGCAAACGATATTCTCTACCACCTACTCTTTGTTGGTGTTTTGAGTGTTTTCCCCCACATCACTCCACCTGATAACTGGTTGGGAAATATTTTCTTTGCAAGCATCTGTCTAATTTAGGAAGTGTCATTTCCTCTGTAGTTGAGGTCATGAACTTTCACGAAGGAAAAATTACTCTCAGGTCACTTTAGTGAGTCCATAAACGTTAATGCTACTGAGCATCAAAACAGTAGTTAATTCAGTGATATGATAACTAAACCAGTACTTTGATATTGTTTTTAAAATGTAAAATATTGCCTAAAATTTATGCTTATTGCCCAGATCGGTTTAGCAGAGGATAAAAAGGTATACGTTAATTCTTTCCAACACTTAGTTAAAAAATTTAAACATACAATTTTTGCTAATCAAATTGCTATTATTTTAATCGGTTAAAAAGTTGAAATGGCTGTAAAGGAAAGGTAATAGAATAAAACCATCCATCTTCCCATACTGAGGTTTGTACCACCCTATTAGCAGATTTTCTTTGTAATATGAACATAACATAATACACCTTCTAAAGCAGAAAAGACAATGAGAAAGCTAGGAGATTAAGTAAAAGACCAGAAAAACAACAATCTATGCAACTACAGCGAGTTTCCATATAAAAATACCTCATTTAATCATGAATTTCAACTGCCTTCTTCTTTTGAAGAACCTTCTGAAGAGAAAGCCATAAGAAATGGAGAAAATTTTCTAAGTTGAGCTAAGGGAAGTTCAAGAAAATGACAGTGATGAAGCCAGAATAGTTCACAAACCAAGTAATCAAACTCTATATTTTTTAAAAGAGGCACTATTTATCCTCTAGTAATTACTATGACTTTTTTCAATTTAAAGAATCCTTGACATTTAAATCTTACCTCCTGTGTTATCTTAGCGGTAATAATTTCTAAAGTGTTCATTGCACAGAAGTTAATTAAAAATCTAGAAGAAAGTTTCATTATAGCAAAACTTCTAGGTGCTATATTATTCAGGTTACATGAATATATTTCATAGATTGTTGACTTTTCAGCAAGAGGCTCCTACCTCATGTTCATTTCTAAATCCCCTTAACTACTTTTAACCATTCAATTCAATGAAAGACATTCAATTATGGTGGCATTACAGTTGTATGACCCTGAACTAAGCAATGGGATGGCAGAGTAGTGAGTATGTAAAATAAATGTCAAGGGTTTGACATATATTTATGTAACTGGCACTTAGTATGTGCTCAGTAAATTTATTTCTCTTCCTTTCTTTCATAAAATAGATTTGCCCTCTGTTGACAAGGCCTGTCTTTCTTGTCCACTGCTTTATCTCTTCACCTAGCCCGATGCTTGGCCCAAAACAAGAAATGTATAGGCAAACAAATCAATGAAATAAGACAGTCATTTGGATTTAGCTTTAGAAAGTTCCATTATGTAGTCATTTACATGGATCTTCAAAATCATGACAATTATTATTTTGTCACAATAAATTGGTAGTTTGAGTAGAAAAGTATTTTTAACTTATTGCCACAAAATAAGCTGACTGTCTCAGTATTCCCAGAATCAGTTCAGTTCAGTTGCTCAGTATTGTCCGACTCTGCAACCCCATGGACTGCAGCATGTCAGGCCTCCCAGTCCATCACCAACTCCCGGAGTTTACCCAAACTCATGTCCATTGAGTCATTCTTGCCATCCAACCATCTCCCCCTCTGTCGTCCCCTTCTCCTCCCACCTTCAATCTTTCCCAGCATCAAGGCCTTTTCAAATGAGTCAGTTCTTTGCATCAGGTGGCCAAAGTATTGGAGTTTCAACTTCAACATCAGTCCTTCCAGTGAATATTCAGGACTGATTTCCTTTAGGATGGACTGGTTGGATCTCCTTGCAGTCCAAGGGACTCTCAAGAGTCTTCTTCAACACCACAGTTCAAAAACATCAATTCTTCAGCACTCAGCTTTCTTTATAGTCCAATTCTCACATCCATACATGACTACTGGAAAAACCATAGCCTTGACAAGATGACCTTTGTTGACAAAGTAATGTCTCTGCTTTTTTAGTATGCTGTCTAGGTTGGCCATAACTTTCCTTCCAAGGAGCAAGCATCTTTTAATTTCATGGCTGCAGTCACCATCTGCAGTGATTTTGGAGCCCAAAAAATAAAGTCTGTTACTGTTTCCACTGTTTCCCCATCTATTTCCCATGAAGTGATGGGACCAGATGCCATGATCTTAGTTTTCTGAATGTTGAGTTTTAAGACAACTTTTTCACTCTCCTCTTTCACTTTCATCAAAAGGCTCATTATTTCTTCATTTTCTGCCATAGGGTGGTGTCATCTGCATATCTGAGGTTATTGATATTTCTCCCACAATCTTGATTCCAGCTTGTGTTTCATCCAGCCCAGCGTTTCTCATGATGTACTCTGCATATAAGTTAAATAAGCAAGGTGACAATATACAGCCTTGACATACTCCTTTTCCTATTTGGAACCAGTCTGTTTTTCCATGTCCAGTTGTAACTGTTGCTTCCTGACCTGCATACAGGTTTCTCAAGAGGCAGCTCAGGTGAGTTGGAGAATATCTGACAGACTTTTAATAGAGTTAATGAAAGCTTATTACTTGCTAAACTTTACAAAATGCCAAAATGAGCTCAATTTTTAAAATCTATTTCTGTTATTTCATAAGAAATGATTATTTAAAGGACTTATGTATTGACCAACCCAAAATGAATACAGGACCTTCAATGATGAAATAGTACTTTTATGATATTTTGAAGGCCATGATTCACTGTGACTGTCTATAGGGGAACACTGACAAGGTATTTCCAAAACCTGTGATGGGAACCTAAAGTCTACTGCTATAAATTCGAAGGCCTACAGCCATTTGTTCTCAGGCATCTTTAACACCGTTGCACTCACCTAATAATTAACAACAGCAACAACAGAAACACCCTGTCAGTACTATATTTCAATGAGTTTCGGCTGAAAAATGCTCCTTCTAGACACAAGCATCAGTAAATTCTATGCAATGCTTTTGGCTCTAAGCCAAACCAGTGTTATCAAGAAATGGAGATTTAAAAAAAAAAAAAAAGAAATGGAGGTGATGCATACTTTGGGAAAATCCAACTGCCATATCAGAGTGATCCTCTAAAGCTCAGTAGTCATCATGTCATGTGTTGTTTTTCAGTCAACAAATTGCGTCTTGCTCTCTGTGACCCCATGGACTGCAGCACGCCAGGCTCTCCTGTTCTTCACTATCTCCTGTAGTTTGCTCTGATTCATGTCCATTGAGTCAATGACGCCATCCAAATAGCTCATGCTCTGCCACCCCTTGTCCTTCCCCTTCAATATTTCCCAGCATCAGGGTCTTTCCCAAGGACTTGACTCTTCACACCAGGTGGCCAAAGTATTGGAGCGTCAGCATCAGTTCTTCCAATGAATATTCAGGGATGATTTCCTTTAGAATTGACTGGTTTGATCTCCGTACAGTCCAAGAGATTCTTGAGTCTTCCCCAGCACCACGATTTGAAAGCATCAGCCAACTCTCACATGCATACCTGACTACTGGAAAAACCATAGTTTTGACTATAGAAACCTTTGTCAGCTAAGTGATGTCTGTGCATTTTAATATGTTGTCTAGGTTTTGGGGGCTTCCCTGATGGCTTAGACAGTAAAGAATCTGCCTGCAGTGCAAGAGATCCTTGGGTTAGGAAGATCCTCTGGAGAAGTGAATGGCTTCTCACTCCAGCATTCTTGGCTGGAGAATCTCATGGACAGAGGAGCCAGGCAGTCTACAGTCCATGCGGTCACAAAGAGTTGGACATGACTGAGTGACTAACACCTTCACACTTAGGGGCTTCCCTGGTGGTTCAGGCAGCAAAGAATCTGCCTGCAATGCAGGAGACCTGGGTTTGATCCCTGGGTCAAGAAGATCCCCTGGAGAAGGGGATGGTTACCCCTTCCAGTATTCTTGCCTGGAGAGTTCCATGGACAGAGAAGCCTGGCAGGCTGCAGTCCATGGGGTTGCAGAGAGTCAGACATGACTGAGCGACTAACACACACTAGGTTGGTCATAGCTTTTCTTCCAAGGAGCAAGTGTCTTTTAATTTCATGGCTGCAGTCACCATCTGCAGTGATTTTGGAGCCCAAGAAAATAAAGTCTGTCACTGTTTCCATTTTTCCTCCATTTATTTGCCATGAAGTTATGAAAATGTATGCCATGATATTTGTTTTTTGAATGTTGAGTTTTAAGCCAGTTTATTCACACTCCTCTTCACCATCATCAAGAGGCTCTTTACTTCCTCTTCACTTTCTGCCATTAGAGTGGTATCATCTGCATATCTGCTGTAGTTGGTATTTCTCCCAGCAATCCTGATCCCCATTTGTGATTCATCCAGCCCAGCATTTTACATGTCATGTCATATTCTTTTTCAAAAACTTTGGTGAATTCCTTCATCTAATATATAAGGCCAAGCTTATAGTATATTTTAGAATAGAGTTCAGGAGATCAAAGATCTATCAAAGATTACCCAGACATTTTATTTTTCTCATACACTGGAAAGTCTAGATGTAAGTGAAGGAAAGGTAGAATGTCTCCAAAATTACAAACAAATAAAAGGTTACTCCCATTTACTCATGTGAAATGTGGCCACACAATTTTTTTTTTCATTTATTTTTATTAGTTGGAGGCTAATTACTTCACAACATTTCAGTGGGTTTTGTCATACATTGACATGAATCAGCCATGGAGTTACATGTATTCCCCCATCCCGATCCCCCCTCCCACCTCCCTCTCCACCCGATTCCTCTGGGTCTTCCCAGTGCACCAGGCCCGAGCACTTGTCTCATGCATCCCACCTGGGCTGGTGATCTGTTTCACCATAGATAATATACATGCTGTTCTTTCAAAACATCCCACCCTCGCCTTCTCCCACAGAGTCCAAAAGTCTGTTCTGGACATCTGTGTCTCTTTTTCTGTTTTGCATATAGGGTTATCGTTACCATCTTTCTAAATTCCATATATATGTGTTAGTATGCTGTAATGTTCTTTATCTTTCTGGCTTACTTCACTCTGTATAACAGGCTCCAGTTTCATCCATCTCATTAGAACTGATTCAAATGAATTCTTTTTAATGGCTGAGTAATATTCCATGGTGTATATGTACCACAGCTTCCTTATCCATTCGTCTGCTGATGGGCATCTAGGTTGCTTCCATGTCCTGGCTATAATAAACAGTGCTGCGATGAACGTTGGGGTGCACGTGTCTCTTTCAGATCTGGTTTCCTCAGTGTGTATGCCCAGGAGTGGGATTGCTGGGTCATATGGCATAATTGCAAGATAGCTACCGTGCCTTCATCACTGCATCCTTAATCCATGCAGGCAACAGTGGAACGGGGGCTTCCTGTTACCCAGAAGCCTCTCCTAGTTCATTCATTTCCCCACTGTCCAACAATCCCTAGTTCACACATTCTCCTCTACTTAAGCCTCCATATCTCCATAGGACATCTCCACATTCAGCTTATGAGCTTGCTGTATATTTGCCTACAAAACCTGAGACAAGTAATATGAATTTTCCATAAACTTCCATCTCCACATCTTCTCACCTGCCAGCTTTGACTGAATATTTTCCCAAAACTTCCTCTTGTGCATAAGATTTGTCTATTTCATCCACCAGAGAATACTGTTCTCTCTTATTGTTTCTCATCAGCAAATAGACATGTTGTCATTTCTCCACGTTAGTTTTAAGAAAAATCTCAGGTTTGCAGTCCCCTTAACTTTTTGTTGTTAACTTATTTTATATTTGGAGTACATTTGATTAACAAGGTTGTGCTAGTTTCAGGGATACAACAGAGTGATTCAGTTATACACATATGTGTATCTATTCTCTCAAATCCTTTTCCCAGTTATGCCATTACAGAATATTGAGCAGAGTTCCCTGTGTGCTATACAGTGGGTCCTCATTGGTCAAACACACAAGTGTGTACATGTCAATCTCAGACCCCCTACCTACCCCTCCCTCCCACCTTCCTCCCATGGTAATCATAAATTAATTCTCTAAGTCTGTGGTCTGCTTCTGTTTTGTACACAAGTTCATTTGTATCATATTTTTAGAACTACTCCTTTGACGTATATTTTAATAGCAAAGTTCTGTGAAGAAATGACTTGTGTATCACTATTCTTTCCAATACTTCCCTTCCCACTTTCTCTTGCCCTCAATGAAGCCAGATCTTAGCTTCACCACTCCACTCAGCTGTCTCGCCAAGCTCACCGGTGAACTCCACGTCTCTAAATTCGATGGTTGTTTTCTGTTCTCTCCTAGTTTGTACTACACCATGCATTTGAAATAGTTAATCTCTCTTTCCTCTCTGAAACGTCCTTGACATACAGAACACCCTACTCTCCTGGCTGACGTCCTACCTTTCTGGCTGCTTCTGAACCTCCTTTGCTAGTGCTCCACCCAACTCACATTCTTCTCCAGGGAAAGCCCCATGACTCAGCTCTCCCCTTTGTCTCTCTATGTACGGTCAGTCCTTTGACAACCTTTCACAGTATCAATACTTCAACACTGCCTTTATGCTGAAGGGATCCAAATAAATATTTCCCTTAAAGATTTCTCCCCTACCTAAATCCATGACAGCTCTATAAAAGTGTTAATAGATCTCTCAATTATACAAGTCCCAAACTGAATCCTTGACGTCTGCACCTTAAGGAAAAAAAAATAGCAAAAGCAGAAGAGTAACCACAAAACCCTGTTCCCCCCAAATCTTTCCCATCTGGGTTTCTCAATTAACAATCATAACAATCTACCATTAGTTTAGGATAGACGCTCATAATTTTCTCCAACTCCTATGTTATTTTCACACCCACATGCTCTCAGCAAACTATTTATCTTCAAAACACAATGTACACAGACTCTGACCACTTCCTTTCATCTTCCCTACTTCCATCCTGGTCTAAGCCACTAGCATGTCTCACCAATGACTAATAACCTCATAATGTGCCTTTCTTCCATAACCTTGATCCCTTAAAGTCTACCACCAACACAGGAGCCAGAGAGATTCTATTAAAAATCAAATCAGAGATTGACATTTCTCTGCTCAAAATTTTCAATGGTTTCCAATCTCACACAGAGTAAAATGCCCACAGAATTCTTGAGCGTCTGCCCTCTGAGTTCCTCTCTGACTATCTTCCCTACTATTATTGATTTTCCTTGAACATGCTAGGCACATCACAGGCTCGGGGTATCAGTACTTTCTGCTCCTTCTACCTTGAAATCTTTCTTCCCAGAATTCAATGAGGAATTCTTCCTTACCTCTAAATTTTTGTTCCAACAACAGAGCTCTCTATGACCATCCTATTTCAAAAGAAAACTATTTTCTTGCTTGTTTTTTCCCCATGGTATTTGTGTAGCTTACTATGTATTTACTTTTTGAAGGGAGTTGTGTTGAATGGCCTCCCTTTCCCCTACTAGAATTAAGCTCATCCAGATTAGAGACTGACTGTTTTATTTGTGTGGTTTTTTTTTTTTTAATTACTGTATTTCTAGTGCCTAAAGAGTGCCTGGCTTAGAGCAGATACCAATAAATAACTGTCAAAATAAATTAAACACATAAGAAATTGTGTAATCTGATCATTCCCAGAAGCCTTAGGAATGTACATTTTCTTGGGCACATCATTGCTGCGAAAAACTTAGGGTGTCATT
Source organism: Cervus canadensis (assembly GCF_019320065.1). Taxonomy (NCBI): domain Eukaryota; kingdom Metazoa; phylum Chordata; class Mammalia; order Artiodactyla; family Cervidae; genus Cervus; species Cervus canadensis. The sequence goes on from NC_057412.1 coordinate 45,145,096, forward strand.
TGTAAGGAAAACAGGTTGCAATAAATACTATGTATGTAGCCAACAGTCTTTCACACAAAGTCTTCTAAGAAATGACTCAAGCTAATATTCTTAACATCCTCTTCCTCAGCTTACACAACAGGACTATTTAGAGATATCAGGCAACTAGCCCTTCTTTAAGCACAAGTAATTTTTTTATTTTTCTGAACTATTGCTAAAGTTTTCTTCCCTAAAATTCACACTCTCTATCTCTAATTTAGAGAAATCTTTGAACTTGCATGACATTCTCCACTTCTGTTTCTGAAGTACTCATAATCAAATCTGAAGATCCAGCTCAAGTTCACTTATCTTCTTCTGGAAAATCAATGCGTTCCCTCTGGGGCTTTGATGAAATTGCCTTTGGCATGTTTTTGTTACTGTATTCCCGTGCTATATCTGTTATTTCTGACTTCTTAGCTGATAAATTAGTAAGCTCCATAAATACAGGAATTTATCTTATTAATTTCTTAAATTTATTGCACTAAAATTTGCTCTATATGTGCCCTCATTTTTTTCCACAAATAAGTGAATGAATGTGAATTTTGAAACATAATTTTTTAAAAATATTTTACTTAGGAGAATTCTACCTCTAACCCAGAGTTTGCATATAGATTCTTTTCCTCCATGTTCCCCTTCCTCTTTCCCCTTGGTTTTCATTATCACACTCACGTCCATTACTTCACTACTTAAATTTTTAACTCACAGGCAAGAGCTTAAAAAGAAACCAATTCACTAGTCACTAGACTAAGCTAAACTGAACTATGTAGAGCTTTGAAAAGAACTCTGAGTTAATCAGGGATGGAATTCATTGTCCCAAAACCATTCAACACGTGCAGTGCCTGGTACATAGAAATTTCTAGTAAGTATTTGTTGGATGAGTGACACAATGAATGATTAAATGAAATTAATATAAAACAAGAAACACATAGTACATAGGACAATTCATAGAAGTATATAGGAAAGTACATAGGAAAATTCAGGATATGGCTACAGTGGTACTTCAATGGAACAGCCATTGAATGGTTTAGGACAACTGAAGAAGAAAGTTAAAAAGAAATATTGAAGCCAATCTCATAATTTATTTCAAATTTTATTTAATACATAAATGGACTTAAAAGTTTAAATAATAAAATCTTGAAACTACTAGGAAAAATTTGGTGGATTTATATTATTATGATATATTTTACATATCAAATAACTCCAGAAAGAATGAAGAGACACGGAGCCAAAGCAAAAACAACACTCAGTTGTGGATGTGACTGGTGATTGAAGCAAGGTCTGATGCTGTCAAGAGCAATATTGCATAGGAACCTGGAATGTTAGGTCCATGAATCAAGGCAAATTGGAAGTGGGCAAACAGGAGATGGCAAAAGTGAACATCAACATTTTAGGAACCAGAGAACTAAAATGGATGGGAAAGGGTGAATTTAACTCAGATGACCATTATATCTACTACTGTGGGCAAGAATCCCTTAGAAGAAATGGAGTGGCCATCATAGTCAACAAAGAGTCTGAAATGCAGTACTTAGATGCAATCTCAAGAATGACAGAATGATCTCTGTTCACTTCCAAGGCAAACCATTCAATATCATGGTAATCCAAGTCTATGCCTTGAGCAGTAATGCTGAAGAAGCTGAAGTTGAATGGTTCTGTGAAGACATACAACACCTTTTGGAACTAACACCCAAAAAAAGATGTCCTTTTCATTATAGGGGACTGGAATGAAAAGTAGGAAATCAAGAAACATGTGGAGTAACAGGCAAATTTGGCCTTGGACTACAGAATGAAGCAGGGCAAAGGCTAATAGAGTTTTCCCAAGAGAACGCACTGGTCATAGCAAACACCCTCTTCCAACAACACAAGAGAAGACTCTACACATGGACATCACCAGATGGTCAATACCGAAATAAGATTGGTTATATTCTTCACAGCCAAAGATGGAGAAGCTCTATACAGTCAGCAAAACAAGACTGGGAGCTGACTGTGGCTCAGATCATGAACTCATTGCCAAATTCAGACTTAAATTGAAGAAAGTAGGGAAAACCACTAGAACATTCAGATATGACCTAAATCAAATCCCTTATGCTTGTACAGTGGAAGCGAGAAATAGATTTAAGGGGCAAGATCTAATAGACAGAGTGCCTGATGAACTATAGACAGACACTATACAGGAGACAGGGATCAAGACCATCCCCAAGAAAAAGAAATGCAAAATGGCAAAATGGCTGTCTGAGGAGGCCTTACAAATAGCTGTGAAAAGAAGAGAAGCAAAAAGCAAAGGAGAAAAGGAAAGATATTCCCATCTGAATGCAGAGTTGCAAAGAATAGCAAGGAGAGATAAGGAAGCCTTCCTCAGAGATCAATGCAAAGAAATAGAGGAAAACAATAGAATGAGAAAGACTAGAGATCTCTTCAAGAAAATTAGAGATACCAAGAGAACATTTCATACAAAGATGGGCTCAATAAAAGACAGAAATGGTCTGGACTTAAGATAAGCAGAATATATTAAGAAGAGGTGGCAAGAATATACAGAAGTCCTGTACAAAAAAGATCTTCATGACCCATATAATCATGATGGTGTGATCACTCACCTAGAGCCAGACATCTTGGAATGTGAAATCAAGTGGGCCTTAAGAAGCATCACTACAAACAAAGCTAGTGGAGGTGATGGAATTTCAGTTGAGCTATTTCAAATGCTAAAAGATGATGTTATAAAAGTGCTGCACTGAATATGCCAGCAAATTTTGAAAATGCAACAGCGGCCACAGGACTGGAAAAGGTCAGTTTTCATTCAATCCCATTAAAAGCAATGCCAAAGAATGCTCAAACTACCACGAAATTTCACTCATCTCACATGCTAGTAAAGTAATGCTCAAAATTCTCCAAGCCAGGTTTCAGCAATACGTGAACCGTGAACTTCTAGATCTTCAAGCTGGTTTTAAAAAAGGCAGAGGAACCAGAGATAAAATTGCCAACATCCAGTGGATCATCGAAATAGCAAAAGAGTCCCAGAAAAACATCTATTTCTGCTTTATTGACTATGCCAAAGCCTTTGACTGTGTGGATCACAATAAACTGTGGAAAATTCTGAAAGAGATGGGACTACCAGACCGCCTGACCTGCCTCTTGAGAAATCTGTATGCAAGTCAGGAAGCAACAGTTAGAACTGGACATGGAACAGACTGGTTCCAAATAGGAAAAGGAGTATGTCAAGGCTGTATATTATCACCCTGCTTATTTAATTTACATGCAGAGTACATCATAAGAAACACTGAGCTGGATGAAACACAAGCCAGAATCAAGATTTCCAGGAGAAATATCAATAACCTCAGATATGCAGATGTCACCACCCTTATGGCAGAAAGTGAAGAAGAACTAAAGTGACTCTTGATGAAAGTGAAAGAGGAGAGTGGAAAAGTTGTCTTAAAACTCAACATTCAGAAAACTAAGATCTTGGCATCTGGTCCCATCACTTCCTGGCAAATAGATGGGGAAACAGTGAAGACTTTGTTTTAGGGGGCTCCAGAATCACTGCAGATGGTGACTGCAGCCATGAAATTAAAAGACACTTACTCCTTGGAACGAAAGTTGTGACCAATTTAGACAGCATCTTAAAAAGCAGAGACATTACTTTGACAGACATTACCACCAAGATCTGTATATTCAAGGCTGTGGTTTTTCCAGTAGTCATGTATGGATGTAAGAGTTGGACTATATATAAAGAAAGCTGAGCACCAAAGAATTGATGCTTTTGAGCTGTGGTGTTGGAGAAAACTCTTGAGAGCCCCTTGGACTGCAAGGAGATCCAACCAGTCCATCCTAAAGGACATCAGTCCTGAGTGTTCAATGGAAGGACTGATGCTGAAGCTGAAACTCCAATACTTTGGCCCCCTGATGCAGAGACCTGACTCATTTGAAAAGACCCTGATGCTGGGAAGGATTGAAGGCGGGAGGAGAAGGGGACGACAGAGGATGAGATGGTTGGATGGCAGCACTAACTCAATGGACATGAGCTTGAATAAACTCCAGGAGTTGGTGGTGGACTGAGAGGCTTAGCGTGCTGCAGTCCATGGGCTCGCAAAGAGTCAGACATGACCGAGTGACTGAACTGAACTGAAATGATATATTTTCAAAGAGAAGAAAGAATAAAAAAAAAAAATTAAGTATTTTTGACTAGACAACATTAAGCATTACAAAGAAAAGTTAAAGAACAAAAGGACATTGAATTATTGGTTTATTCTTAAAATAATTAAAAAAAAAATTACCAATGGCTGTTTATATGTCTTGGGTGATTGCTCTTTTATACTTTTATGCATTACTCAATTTTTATAATGATTTATTTATATAATAAATTGTTTAATTTCCTTTTTCATAAGGAAAATTAGAGTAAATATAAAAGTAAATAAACTTTTAAAATCTCAGTGTCATAGTTTTCTATGGGGTTGAAGTTATCCTGAAACAGGTTTATTTTCTGAGAACAGGAGGAGTTTCACTGGTCTCAAGAAACTTAAGGAAAAAATCGAGACAGCAGATTATTGCAACAGTGCCAGAAGAAGCAAACCTTCCTAAACCATCAATTTTGTCATGGTATTTCTAACTGAAATTACTAGTTTCAGTATTTTTAGTGTGCAATAGTTCCACACTATGATGGTGCTATATAGTGGCTTCTAATCTTACAAATATTTCAGGTTCATTGTGCTACCTCTTACATGAACCTAGAAAGAAGCACCACCTTTGAAACCTAAGACCCAGTGTAGTGATTTGCTTACAAATGTTTAGCAACCAGTTCTGTTTGGGTGCTTATTGGAAGAGCAGGAGCCTTAATTTGTACCATTTTTCCATTTCTACCATGTAAACACTTTCAGTATGGCTGATTTTCCAAAGGTGGGAAGAGAGAAGCCAAATAGGCTCCCAGGAACCAGTTTAAGCCACATTAAGCCAAGTGTTCCCTCGCCATCCACTTCATACGCTTAACCTCCTCATCTATCATTTCACATGGGAACTCTCTGCTCAAGCTAAATAATAACAGCCTTTACATGCTGGCCTTGTTCCTTGTTTCCATGATGCTTCCCTCAGTGGAATTACAGGACAACCATCTCTATCTAGATAGTACCCACTAGCCCATGTATTAATATTACCAATAGTTCTACACTGTGTTCAGAGTCACCTTACGTCACATGATAAAGTTTCCCTTGTTCCCCTGTTTCTCAGTCATGTTTTCTTCTTCAGAACCCTTCTAGTTCATATTCTTAAACACTCTTGAGTTAGCATGAAGACCAGAGTCCACATACAGCACACCAAACAGCTACAGACCATGCCCTTATAAAATATACTTATGAGATATTAATCAGGTGCTCACAGCAATGTATACAAGAAACTGAGCTACTAAGAAGAACATTAAGAGAACAGTACGTAACAGATGACTTGAAGTCCTCAGAGGGATCTTGTGCTCTGCCAGTATGTGGTATATACCTTATTTCTGAAAGTAGATTGTGTTCCTCAAGTTCAGGGTACATGTCTATTGCATCAGCATTGATTATACCTTGTCTCAGCATTATTTCTGCCTTTAGTATATTTTCCAGAAGAGAGCTGGGGCTTTAAAAGAATGTCTTGATCCGACTTGACCTGACAGAGCAACTGATGATGCTGATGAGAGGGCAGCAGAGACTGTGGACGGAAAAGAGTGTCCAGACAGAAGCGGGCAGCCACGTAAGAACGCGGCTGACCCAGGGCCCTGGCCAGAGCGCTAATTTGGGTTGAAGCAGAGAAGACTGGGCAGAACTGTCTGTGGAGCTGACAGCCAGGAAGCAGTTAATCAAGACTGAAGAACAAGGACAGCAGTTCACCTAAGATCACATGAAGAAGGCTCTCCGCCTCTCATTTAACCAGCTTTCCGTATTCAAAAGTCTAAAGTGATGACTTTCATTTCTTTTCACAAAATCAGCATCCTCAAAAAACTGGGTATTAACAAATTGGCATCATTCCATTAATGATAATGACTCAAAAAAATTAAGGACAATAGTAGGGTTTTAAACAATTAATATCTATAGGCATCTTCCTCACAAAGATCTATTGACTGGCCAAGACAGGCCTTCCAAGCTCCCCAACACTCAAAATCTCACTTTTATTCCAACCTCCCCAATTCTAAAAATCTCATTTTTAATATATTTTATGACTTTATTTAGAATAACAGAAAAGGAGAAAAAAGGGAGTTTTTCTTTGGAGAAAAAACAAATTATCCATCCTAGGTAGAAAAATCCTGATAGCTTACACAAGGTATAAAAAGAAATCAGTTTGAAATGATTGTTTTCTTTCTTCCTCTATTTTCACAGAAACACTTTATATCAAAGTTTAGCTGATATGTAATATGTTCCACCTACATTAGATAGATACATGAATATTATAAATGAAATAAAAACACAATAAGTAAGACTTATTCTTAAGTACAAATTTGTATTAGATTTAACATAATCTATGAATTGCGTTTCTTATGGATGCCCTGTAAATCGATGTTGGGAGAATGTGAGATGTTGAGGAACATAAATAACTTAATAGAAGACACCCAGGTAATTTGACAAACTCACCACTTTACCTCAGGTCACGCCAAAACAACTGCTTAGAGAACCACTGGTATTCGGCCACCTTGCTCAAACCTAACCTTGGACATTTGCCAGAATCATTCTTCTTCCATGCTAATATGAGAAAAATAGCTCAAACTATCATAACTGCCCAGCACTGAATTAGTTTTATAATTCTTCTTCCCAGAAAAAAATGTTATTTCCAGTACAAAAAATACTTCTTGTATAAAGAACATAAAATTTTAATACCTTTGTAATGCAGCAAATCTTTGTAGCTTCTTTAATTTCCTTAATCTCAAAGAGCTAAATTAAACCTGAAATGTTAGTGTTGCTCGCTCAGTCGTGTCCGACTCTGCAGCCTCATAGTATGTAGCCCTCCAGGCTCCTCTGTCTGTGGGATTCTCCAGGCAAGAATACTGGAGTGGAGAACCTATCCCTTCTCCAGGGGATCTTCCAGACCCAGGAATCGAACCAGGGTCTCCCTGCATTGCAGGCAGATTCCTTGCCAGGTGAGCTACCGGGGAAGCCCCAAAGCCTGAAGACCATCATTATTATAATACCAAATCAAGCTCTTATTTATAAAAACAAGGGTTAAATGAGTAGCACTCAGATGATCAAAGCCTTTTAACATGTGCTAAATCTTTCAGAGTGCCCCCTTCCTTAGCTTTTATTTGTATACAGAACAAATTATTAGATTTCTGATACCAATGTCTCAGTAGCAATGACATTTTCCTTAATGACCTAATGCTTTGCTATCAAAACTTTAAAATTTTCCTGACTTCTTCCAGCATTTTCAGTGATAAAGTAAAGCTAGAATAAGACATCCAAGTGAGCTTAACACAAAGTCTCTTATCCCCTGAGGGAACATCAAAAAATACCTATCCAACACCTCATAAGTTCTGTTGCCAAGTCTGAGATGGTTTGACTTCCATGAGTTTATCTTATTTCGTTTTCTTTTAGTTTAGATCACTGGTTCTCAAATTTTAGCATACACCACAATTATGTGTAGACCTCATTAAGACACAGATGGTTGGGTCTCAACCCGAGTTTTTGACTGTGTACAACTGTGGTAGGACCCAAGCATTTGCTTTCTAATAAGTTTCTAAGTGATGGTACCTCAGGTCAAGGGATCACCATTTGAAAGCCACTGACTTAGATAATCACGGTATTCCACTTTAGGGTAAACTTTGTCCTCAGCTAGGTGCATCTGATCAAATAATTCTTAGGGAAAGTTCACAGCACTAATCAATATTCCAATTTGAGAATCAGCTTTCATCTCTTTTTCAGTCTTCTTTTAATAGCCCTGCTGGGAGAACATTAAAAATATTCAGCCTAGTCATGAACAAAGACACATCAAGAAACTTAATATTTCAATAAAAGAGGAATCAATGTGTGTACAACATATTGGTTAAAGGTTAACAGCCAGAGGACAGCTATTATCACCTTTTTGCAATAAAGAAATACAAGTGCTAATAGCTTAAGGGACTTACCCAAGTTATTTAAAAATTCTCTAGTGATGTTTAGAAGAGGATCTGATCAGCATTCCTAGTGGCTTATTTGTTATAACCACAAATAAGTGGGGCATTGCTATACCCCACTATAATAACCCCACTATAATGCTGCCTGCTCTTGAATGACAAAATCTTCCTATTTCTTCTCGTTGATACTTAAGACTCTGTTTTAGAAAAATTATGTTTTTAATATAAAATTTAAAAAAGAAATTTACCTAACAGAAAATAAAAATATATATGAATGTCGGTCATGCATATTATTATAAATAGATAATGAGTGAAATTGCTGTGATAAAGCACTTGCTTGCCTGGGACCTATAAATACACAAGGTCTTAAACAAAAGAATAAGAACAAATTCATCTTCACAGGGTGTTAGCCAAGGAACTGCCCAAGACTACAAACACCTTACACTCACTCCCAACCATGTCTCCAAGGAGCTTTTATGAAAACTAGACCACTTTCTGGACATAAGAAGCCTCATCTGTAAAAGGAAAACTATTTTACTAGATGAGGTCTAAATTCATTCAAGCTCTAAAGTTTACAGTTCACATAGTAGTCCAGCGGGCAAAAACGTGTTTCCTTTGCTTTTTATTTTCCTTTTTGAATTATAGATTTCAATTAGATAAAAAGCAAATTTTTCAAAATGTTTTACTCTGACCACATACCTAAAAAACAATCACTGCATTTCGTTGCAGTGAAATGACTGGTCCCAAAGGGAAGCCAAAAAATATATAATCTGTTAGTTATTGCACACTATAGAAATGATAAAGAACAAATGTATAATAATCTCTAAAATCATGCATGAGTTGTTTACTGTTTGTTAACATTAATGGGTAAGTTTATTTCTCTTTGCTCCTAAACCATCAAATGCTATCTTAAGATATGGCCTTGCTTTTCTTCTTGCTCAGTCTGTGTCTCTCCAGCACACATGTTCTCTTTGTTTTCCTCCATTACATCAACTTCAAAATAATTATGCAAAAAGGTTGAACTGAAATTACAGTCAAGGTTTGATTGCAACTCCAATCTCAGCAAAAAAAAAAACAACCTCCAATTGCTAAATTTAGACATCTGGGTAAACTTCAATTAAAGATGCTCACCAGGAGTCAAATAGCTCAAATATTTATTAAGGATGTAATATCACCATTAGATAAATAGACAGCATTATCTCAAAACAATAATTTCAAATGTATTTTATGAAAACCATCAAATTGTTCTATCATCTAAATAGATACATGAACATTTCATTTAACTTTTATTTTCAAAGTAGCTTATCTATTTGTGCACTCTAAGGACAGAAAATAATCTTATCATGTATAAAAGGTTTTTCAAATCTAAATACTAGTCACAGATATTTTTATCATGAGATTAAAATATGCAAATTAGATGACTTCAAAATAGTCACCAACCTCCATTTATTTGTATCATGTTGATGCCTGTTGACTGATCATGACCAACATGAATATACCACTAGAAGCAATAAACTTGGCTAGAGAATTCAGCCTACTATTATTACTAGGGAAAAAAATAAAGCTCTCCATTCTGTAAAAAACCTTATCTACTTAGCATTAAGTTTGCTGATGTGAACAATTTTATTCTAAGAAAGAGTTTGGATTTTACGGAAACTTAAACATTTTTGAGAGATGTTACACTTAATGTTCGTCTCCAATGACCATTTACAGTAAGCCGGGCACACTGGCAATTTTAAGGTCACGTTAATGGCTACTACCCCACTGTAAAAATTAGGAAGGGGGGTTAATTGATGAAAATACTATAACCAAAGATTGCCTCATTCTTAGTGCATTAAGATCAAAATATAATATTGATTTAACTTGAATGATGACTATTCTATAAATTATTTATATAATCACCTTTGATTTTCATTGTTCCTTTTATGGATTCCATGTTCAGCAATTATCATTCTAGAGAAGAAGACAAGCTTCACCCTTTTGTTTCATTCTTCACTGAAGGGAACAATTCTGTGAGGCAAGCTTGTCTCTTTTCCTTTGGGATTCCTCCAGGCGAGTCATACCAGAGGGACATGTTCTTGTTGGTAAAGAATGTCATGGGCTGGGGCTCTGTCTGCCACCTCCCTCAGATTAGGTACAACATATTAAATGTTTCCATGCTTCATTTCGGGACAGCCCACCTCCTTCACTGTGTGATTCCTTGGAGACACTTTCACCTTGGCATCTAAAAGCCACCATTCTATACGATGAAATGTCATAAAGCTGCTAGAAATCAAGTCTTGGAAGATTACTTACTAATGGGAAAATGTCCAAAATATAAAATCAAAGTTGCACGTGTGCTCCGTAGTGTCCAACTCTTTGTGACACCCTGGACTGTGGTCTACAAGGCTCCTCTGTCCCTGGGATTTTCCAGGCAAAAATTCTGGAGTGGGTTGTCATTTCCCTCTCCAGGGGATCTTCCCAGCCTAGAGATCGAACCTGCGTCTCCTGCATTGAGGCAGAGTCTTTAGCACTGAGCCACCTAGGAAGCCCCAAAATAAAAGCTACATGGTCCTAATTTTTATAAAGTTTAATTTTAATTATATCTCTAAAATGCACAGAAAGAAATTAGAGGAAATTCATGAAGATGGTACCTATGTTTTCTCTTGTTTTATAAATTATAGTAGATTTTTATGTTTTATCATTTTGCCCATTGTATGTTTAAATCATTTTAAAAAATATGGAGCATTTTTAAAGTGCTATCATAAAACAAATGACCTCTGGAGAACCAGTAGAAGTAAAGGACCAAATCCTTATTCTCATATTCATATCGAATTTGTTTGCCATGACTTTTAGAGGTCAGCAGGAGGTCCGAACAGGCAAGGAATAAGTATGAGGGGAATAAATGTGAGGGGAATTGAGTTTAAGAAGTGAGAATAATCAAGATAGACATGGAAATATGCAGCACAAGGAGACAGTAAAGCAAAAAAGGAGATGCCTTCCAAAATATTCATGACATCCTAGATATTAAATTTATATCACCAATTTAAGTATTAATGTAAATAAAAAGATGACACTGAACACAAAGTGAATGATTTAAATTACGATTTCACAACAAGCTATTATTTGAAACAAGGGATATTAAAACCACTATTTGATAAAGATATTGTTTGGTCACTTTTCTTAGCATCTCAAATTATATAAAACTGTTTTTGTTGTTCAGTCGCTCAGTAGCCTCCGGCTCATTGTGACCCCATAGACTTGCAGCACACCAGGT